>NC_056726.1:1723516856-1723820606 GCF_019279795.1 Protopterus annectens
TCTGCCAGTGTAGTATGAGTGATTCCATCTAGAACCAGTTCGGCACATAGTTGGGCATTTCTTTTAGACATCAGATGTAGTTAAAGAATGCCTTATGATTATCCTTGGCTAGTGATATGATTTTAGTCTCGTAATTTGCTTTAAAAGACTTTACAAGTTTATTGATTTTCCTGTTTAGGCTTAAGAGAGAACCCTTCCTGTGCAGAGTTATATTGCTCTTGCTTTTGGACAACAGTATTCTCCTCTTGTTATAAAATCAATTTTTATTTGATGTCCTCCACAGTGGCTTGTTTTTACGGGAAGACCTGGTTTTGATCCAGTCAGATACAGCAGAGTTTATGCAGCTGCTTAAGTGTTTGTACAGGGCATTTGCATACACTTCTGCATAGTGATCATTGGTGTCTACAGTTGCGGGTGGTATGAAGCTTTTTATACAGTCACTTAGAATTCTGTAGTTAGCTTTAGTGAAATGTTTTATAATTTTTGTTCCTGTATGGGTGTCAGTTCCAGTAGTTACTTCAAACGAGATTGATTTGTGGTCTGACCTAACCAGAGAGGGCATCACACATGGGGGAAGTACAGTGGCCTCCCACGTTGGTGAGTACTATGTCTGGAACATTAGAGCCTGTAGTAGGGGTGCAGACCATCCAGGAACCTTTGGGCGAATGTGTTTCTGTTCATGTATATCCCTCAGTCTATGGAAGGATAGTTGAAATCTCCCATAACTAAGGTGTTGGGCTGTATGGCGAGGGATTCCAGTAAATCGAGGTAGGCGGTGTCCTTATCCTGGTTCGTGGTGAAGGATCTATAGCTAGCAATGATGTGGTGTGGTACTTTCCCATTTGTTAATTGGACATGGAGTAGTTCAAGAGAGTCATGCTGTTTGACCAGTCTCAAAATGTATTTGGTTTTAATGAAGATGGAGCTACCTCCACCTCTGGTTCCCTCATGCTCATTTTAAGGTCTGAATGTGTGGAAGGTATTGTAGCCTTGCATGGCCAGGGTGCTCTCAGCAGCCTTGAACCATGTCTCAGTAACTGCACAGGCATCAGCATCCTCCAAGGTGAGGAGTGCTTCCAGGGAGTGCAGTTTCGTGTTTAAACTCCTAGCATTAACCAGCGTGACCCGGAGCTTGTTTCAGCTAGATTTTGTTGTGTTGGACAATTTGTTAATTTGACATTGCCTAAAAAAGGCACTGTGGGGGGAGGCATGGGCCTTAGCCAGTATCTGAAAGCCTAGGGGAGACAGGTGCTCACCATCTCTTGTAAAGCAGCAAGGTTTGTCTGTCATATTCTCCCAGGCTGACAGATATTGGATCCCCCTAGACAGACAACAGAAGCTGAGCCAATTGTTGAAGTCAATCATTTTTGTTTATATTGTGGCATCATCCTATGTGAGGGTAGGATACTGCTTAGGGCTAGGGACATACCTGTCTGGGACACATAATCAGAGAGTTCTGTCATGTCTCTCTTCATATAGTCCAGACAGCTACTTCTCAAGTCATTCACCTCAACATGGACTGTGACAAAGTCATAATGGTACTTGTTTATTTTTTTTAAACACCTTTATTAAATTATCACTTGTGAAATAGGCACATTTTCATCTATATAAAAGTAATCAAACTGTATTAACAAGTTAACATTAACAAACATTATGCTTCACATATATTGCTGTATGTCATGTAACCTAAGCAACATTACATAAATTATTCAATTCCTGCTCCTTTTTTTAAACAAGAAACATCTTTATTAAACCATCACTTACAACATAAGCAATCATACATTTATATAAATTAAAACAAACCACACTGACACAATCCTAGTTGCAAACATTTTACATCACAAACCATACTGAAGCACTCCCATCTGCCAACATTATACATCACTTATAATCTACGCAATTGTTTTCAGTCAAACATTACATAGCTTATTTAAGTCCTGCCTTCTTTTAAACCTCATTCTGTCCCTGTATGTATTGTTCCCACAATTTGCATTTTTTTCTTATGCGGTTTGCTCCTACCTTTTCCTAAATATCTCATTTCCAGTTGTTTTATCTCTGTTACTATATTCACTACTTCTAATATAGTTGGTTTAGATTTTGATTTCCATTTCCTAATAATTGCTTTTTTGGCAGCCACAATAATTAGAGACAGCAAGGCCTTACCATGTCTAGGCAATTCTGATTCTGTATCATGGCTCAGAAAAATCATCTCCTTCATCACACCAATCTGTCCACCCAGCATCTCCGACAGTGCATCCTACAGGGAATCCTTAATGTTGGCCATCTCACTGCACTCCCAGAAAATGTGTTCCCAATTACCTCTTTCTTCTCCGTCACACCTCCAACATTTGCTGTCTACCTGAGGAAAAATCTCTGGAGTCAACTTGGGGTATAAAAATATCTATGTAAACATTTCCAAGCAAAAATCCAAAATCTTCTAGATTTTGTTGCATATTTGGGAGACATACATATGTCATCCCATTGTTTCTTTGTGAATTGCTTATCCAATGTCATAAATTGTAAATGTAAACAAGTACTGTGCAAGACTCACCCAGGCAGTTTATGAGTTCCAAGCATAAACTATGCTGCAAATGTCTGTTCAGACCAATATTCCAACAAAAGCAGTTTCCTTTCCAAAAAATCAAGGTTGCTTTTAAAACACAAGCATAAACTGTGCTAACAAATGTCTATTCAGACCAATATTCCAACGACATCAGTTTCTTTTACAAGAAAACAAAGTTGTAGAATGATATATAAAAGACTGCTTTTTATTATTAATAACAAGGAGGTGAGCGCTTTCGCTTTACAGCTTCTTCAGACCATGATAAAACTAAGAAAGTCTTCACTTTTATATACACACTCATAAATAATTAATCAAACAATTAAACAATTAACTCTGCTAGTAAAAAATCAGTTTGTGAAAATGAAGCCATTCACATAGGCTGCAGTGAATTCTGTGACTTCAATAAAATGTTTGCTTTCATATAAAATCATATAACAGAGCTGATATATAAAATTAGTATAAAGTTTACACAAACATATATAGAGAATAAAATATATCTCCTGTAAAATATATTCTTACATCTAACATTTAAATTTTCTACTTTTTAACTTGGGCTTTAAAGGAATCTTGTCATTCAATCCTGGGGGGATGTGTGCTTGCAATCTAATTATCCAGTCTGCTTCTAACTGTTCAGTTCGATTCCTTATATCTCCCCCTCTCCTACTAAGTAAATTGGTTTCTAAAATCATAAACTTAAAACTATGTTTAGCCCCTTCCTTTAGGACATGCTTGGACAAGGCATTCACTTCTGCTTTTATTTTGATTTGGTACACATGCTCCCTAATTCTGTTCCTCAACTGCCTATCTGTTTTTCCTACATAAAAACCACTACATTCCAGGCAGATAGCTAAATAAACTAAATGTTCTGTATAACATGAACCAGTAACCTTGAATGTATAGAGTCTTGAGGTTGCAGGATGTACGAACATGTTACTACTGTCTATATATTTACAAAAATTACATTTTCCACAAGCTGCAGTGCCTCTAAAACGTGGTGTATTTGGTGTGGTACTGTCTGGAAAACATAATAGCCGATGTAAATTCTTTTTGTTTCTAAATGTATATCGTGGGTGTTCTCCAACTAGCTCCTTTATATCAGGGTTTGTGGTAAGAATATCCCAATGTTTATTTAGTACATCCTTAACCAAACCTACATCTTGGGTGTAGAATAAAGTTATTTTCTGTTGTCCACTATCAGCTGTGTCCTCTGTTCTATCTGGGTTTCTATAGTAATTTTTGCCCTTATCAGAGAAGTAGGGACATGCTCCATTTCTCTCTTCTGCACAACATTAGTAAAGCAAGCTTCTACTTCTTTATGATTATAGCTACGTGTAGTTAATCTATTACTTAAAACCTCAAGTTCCTTTTCAAAATTACTCTGCCTAGGATTCAATCTAGATGCTCTTGTAGCCTGTCCTGTAATAATGTTTCTAAAGACATGTTGGGGGTGCATACTATTTCTATGCAGTAATGTATTTTTATAACAGTCTTTCCTATGTACGCCTGTGTTAAAAGCTCCATCATGCATGCGTTGTATAGTTACATCCAAAAAGGCTATACTGTCCTTTGAAGTAGTCATGGTAAATTTTAAGAAAGGGGTTAGAGAATTTACTTCATCATAAAATCAACGCAGATCTTCTACTGTACCAACCCACAGAAAAAACAAATCGTCCACGAACCTCCTATAAAAACAAACAAATTTCTTAAATGTTTCAAGTTGAAAGAGTTTTTCATCTTCCCATGAAGCCATCACTAAGTTGGCCTTTGCTTTATCGTGGTGTTTTTCGTTACTATTTATACATTTGCTTATCCAATGTGTCTTCCCATTCCTTTCTAACCTCCTCTGATTGATTCCTATAGTTATCATGCAATATTTTATATGCTCTACTAATTATTCCTTTTTTAATAGCAGCTTTTGTTCTAAATTGTACTAAAAACTCTACCAGCGCTGGTCTTTTGTTTAAGACAACCTTATTTCTTTCTCTTTGCCTTTACTCTGATATCGGTCCTTGATAGGGAAGGCAATTTCTAACCTGCAGTCCAAATAAATTCTTGGCATCTTCTCACTGTCATCTTTCCCTCTCTAGTTATTTGCTCCCGGTACTTTGGTTCCTTTTCCCATTTTCTCCAATACATTCCAGCCCCTCTTGCCTATTGTCTATATCCCTAATTGCTGTCATCCCTATAGGCAGAATCTCCTTTCTCCATTCCTGTGTTGGCTTAGTTCTTAGAATACTTTCTGCTACTTTATGGATATAATGGTACTTGTTGTTGATTGACGAGTGCATGTGTGATTTGTCGGATCCTGGCACCTAATAGGCAGCTGACCGTGACCTTCTCCTTTTCCAGTCTGGTGAGAGGGACATCTATGTGTCTCACTATGGAGTCAACTGTGACCAAGACATTTGATGTGTTTTGCCTTAGGGGCTTATTTGTTGAGACACGGATGTGTGTGTTGATGTGTGTATTGGTTTCTTTATGCTTAGTGGTGAGTGTGTGTCGTGTATGTTTGGGAGGTCTTTGTTCTTTTGGTAGGCTTTTAGTGAGTACTTCCACTTATGTGGGTTTATGTGTTGTGACCTTAATTTGTGTGAGAGGCGAGGTTTGCGCGAGAGGTAAAGTGCATGTGCTTAAACCTATTTGATGTCTAGTTTGTTTTTACATGAGAGAATTGACTCCAGTTCCACAGTGCATTTGCATCTCTTACAAAGGGTGTTGGTTTGCTTTAGGAGTAAATGGTTGCCAGTATACATGAAGCAATTGCTACATTGTCTCAAGATGCCCACATCAATCAAGGGGTCCCATTCACGTTGTTGAACTTTTACAAGTTTGAACGTCATATGGTCAAAACCATATGTTCGAACTTGTAAAACTTCAACTATTGCAAAGGAGATCTCCATAAGGGAAGCTTTCCCTTTCCTGCAATGTAGTGCAATCTTGGAGTTGGTATATTTAAGTATCGGGGGGGGGGTGCAGGGGGGCTTGCCCTCCCTGCTTTTTTTTTTTTTTTATTACGTTGTCGAACTTTTAAAGTTCAAACATATGGTTTCGACCATATGGTGCTCGAACTTTTAAAAGTTCGACAACGTGATATAGACTCTCAGTCAAGCTGTGGGTCTTTTGTTTTCTACCCTGTAAATTGGAGGATTCCATGCTGCAGTTTTAGCTCTTTGTTTTGTATGTGCATCTTAATGTTTGAAAATGAGGGTTGATCAATACTGGCAGCTTAACAGCACTAACTGACGTAGTAGCATCTTTTCCAAGGCTGTTACATTCCAAGTTTTTCCATAGCTTCTGGTAGCTCCCAGTGATGTGTTAGGCATAGTACAGGAACAGCATTTCAGCAACCTATCAGTCTTACCTGTTTTCCATTGTTAGGCAGCATCCATTCTCCTTTTAGCAACTCTGATTTTGTTACCTGGTGGTCATCTAACTATTGATGTAATATTAAATTTAGATGCCCTTCTTCCTAGGAGAAAGCCGTGTGTGTGTGTGTGTGTGTGTGTGTGTGTGTGTGTGTGTGTGTGTGTGTGTGTGTGTGTGTGTTGGGGGGGGGCTTCCCCCCTGCAAAATGTCTTTTTTTGTTTTACCAACATTTTGATAGAAAAGTTGATATTTTGTTCTTCAGTATCCTGCTTTTTGATGTTATGGCAGTTCAGTATTTGTATAGAAAAAGTATAGTACCAAGACACATATGGAACATCCAGTGTTTACGAAAAGCTGCTATTACAGGAACAGAGTCCACAAACAATCCTTGAGATGAAGCAAACAATTTATTGGAAGTAAAAAATGAGCGCTTTCGCGTGGTCCATCCACGCTTCTTCAGATGAATTATCTAAACTTATGTGAAGATTATATATACAACCGCTCAAGGCGGGAAAGTCTGCTCATTAATCAATTAACTAACATTTAATCACACTAAAACCTTTAAGAACTGAGCAATGAAAATTTTAACCATTTACACACTTGTTAAAATCACAACTCTGAACTATTGTGTACATTTATATTACAAAAAGCACTTTTGTGTTCTTGTATAAATCTATAACACAATTAAAAAATAATAATAATAAATCTATAGATAAAAAATGTACATATAAATATCATCTCAATTTATATATATAATTTATGACATTTGTGAAATTTATAAATCCGTAATTTTTTACATGCTTGCTAAAAATGCTTATATATTTTCAGTTCAGTATTTCATAGGTTCATAGATACATGCTACATTAACAACATTTATAAGCCTGGCTGTGTAACCCACCCCAGTTATGTCCTTTTATATCTTGGGTGTCTATTAGGAGGGGTATGTTTAGACAGAAGCACTACGTTCAGAATGTATTTATTCTTTGTTGACTGGTTAGTTTGCCTAGGCTAGTACTATCTTTCCAGTGGAGACCTGAGGTGGTGTTTATACTACTAGGGGAAATTTGCCCAGGGTATCAGGGAAATTCCCCTACTCTTTGTGATAGGTACCATAGGATCTTTTACATCCACTTGAGCTATCACCAACTCAGGCAGATGGGGCCTTGGTTTAACTTCTCATTTAAAGGACAACATACTCATAAGTGTTTTATCCCCTTATGCTGTATTATAGTGTCAGCACTCCATCTACCTAGTGTGGGAGTAGTGCCATTAACAACATTGTTTTCTGGGCAGTTTTCTCTCTGCATGCTTCTTATAAAATGTTAATAAATTTTCTTCAAAATAGCCATCATAGGGTCTGCCATGTTAACAAGGTGTTGTTTTATTGCTTTTGTGTCTCCTTCCCAGAATCCATTTCTGTGAATCACGCAGATAAGAAAGTGGTGTTGTCTTCCCATTCCATTGAAATGCAGTGGAAGTAGTGGAAGTCACAGGCATCATGCATACCTTCTGCAGTAGGACTGCTTGCATTTTTCCCTGAATGACCATCATATATTTTTCTCTCTGTTTTAAGCTATCCATAGATGTTACACACATCCAACTGAGGAAAGCCACTAACTACATTGTAGACTTTTATAAGGTTTGTAATTTTGTAGTCCTACATGCACTAACAGACCATCTCCCACTCTTCCTGTGTAGTCAAAACAGTCTGTTCTTTAGTTTTTGCTGTTGTGAGATTTTTTTTAAACTAAGGCGCATATGCCTTCATACGTATCATTTTCTCACTTTTGCTGCATTGCTACCCCTTGATTTGTTATATTGCAGCATATTAACTCTTCAACAAAGCCACAAACCTTGAGCATGACAAATTAATAGTTAACGGTGCTATGTGATAGACTTACTATTTTCTATAAAACTGTTGGCAGTTAGAGAAAAAATGTGTGTTCAGCTATCAGGGTTGCCACCTTTTTAAATGCTCAAAGTGAGACATTTTTAATAAACCCTGAGATTTAGTAGGATCAACCATGTCATTAACCAATGAAAAAATAATTTTCATCTGTTAATCAAAAGTAAAGATTTTGTGATTGCAGTGTTAGCTCTTTACAGTACTTTATATGATAAAATCGCAGTTTTCTATAACATTTAGAGGAAAAAAAAAACAGAAAATATTTTTCTTGCAAAATATCGAGAAAATTGCCATTGCTATTGTTTTTCCCCAACAGGAAAGAACTATACAAATCAAGATTCCCCTGCAGAAAGAGGGACAGCTGTCATCTATGTGCACTGATACTGTTTTCCTCTAGTCTGCAACAGAGGCATTTGAATACAGTTTCACAACACTGTATTTTTTTTTCTTTTTTCTTTTCAATAGTAGCTGCTAACATGAACAAGACTGATTTTCTGTATAAGATTGTGTGTGGACATTGCATGACAGGAAAATCTGTAGGTTTCTATGTCATGCAGCCAAAGCCAAATTCCTCTGCCAAAGCACACGAGAAGTTAAGTGGAAAAAAAACAGGTGGATGTGCTGTCCTTTTCTTTAATTCTAAGACAAGGAAATTAGAGTTTTATGAAGTACAGGCAGACTGTTTCTGGTAACCAAATCACAATCTTCCCTGCAAAACGAAGGAAAAATTAATAACACTATAACTAAAAATATTTTTCCTTCCTTTTTGCAGGTGGGCAATCTCCCTTGCACCCCCACACCCCTCGCTAATTAAATATACCAACTCCGAGATTGCAGTACATGGAGGAAAAGAGTAAAGTATGAACAAACAAGCAATATTCATGCTCCATCTGCGTGGCTCTTAGTCATGCATGTATCCCATACGACGGCATGCCCCTTTCACCTGTCAATCAATAAAACCATGCCCACATCTGCACAGAACATCCTGCGAAATACTACAGTAATACAGAGCTGGGAATTCACCCCTACATTACCAGATTAATTCACCTCTAGCAAAAGACTAGTTACCAGTAGCATACCACAGGGTTCTGTGCTGGGCCTCTTGCTGTGCGGAATTTATTTCTTAGTAGTACAGGCAAACCTTGATGGCCTGTGGCTGACAAAGTTTGTTGATGATTGCAAATTGGGAAAAATCACTGGGAAGCTAAAGATGTCCTTCTATTCCCATGTTGCAGTATTCAACATATGGGTTTACTCCTCTTGTTTGATGAACATCAGGCCAGTATACAAAAGTTTTCAGTCAGTGTATGGTGCATGGGATGTCTGACATGGCTCAAGGAACGTGGGCCATAAAAGTGACGTCTGCACATACCAGCCCTCAGAACTTCTCAGCTGCCAGTCGAATGCCAGGTGTTCCTGCCTTCATAGCCTGCCTTCACAGCCGTCAGATTTGAGAAGTCAGATAAGTGCTCGTTGGGGAACCTTTCAGTCTTTTTCGTTCCTTTAATGCCTGTTCATGTCATCCAGAAAGGACAATTCTAAGTGCAGTCATCAGATACCTCACAAGGATGTCCACAATCAGTTTCTGTTTTGTTTGGAACAGTTGCATGACTACAAGGCCTGCTCCATTTGTTAGGCTTTTGGGCTCAAAACATTGCGCAGATGTCTGCACGCGCTTAACTTGTATTTAGAAAATGAAAGTTTAAAAGAAATAGCATTAAGGATGGAGAGTTCCTCCAACATACCTGCTGAACCGCCAAAAAAGAAAGCCAAGACTATACGGCCTACCACTACAGCTGTGCCTCTTTCATCCGACCCTCGGCCAGTGGCCGACAGCCTGGTAGAGGAATCAGGCTCCGCCGCTTTGGATATAGTGGATACGTCCACAGAAGTCGCACAATCCTGTGCAGATGGCACATCCATAGCAGCTTTACCGATGTCGGTTTTCGACCCCAGGGGGGAACCAGCACTTTCAGTAGGTCCATCAGATCCCTCCAGTCCCTTACAGTCTCCAGACTCCAGGCTTTCCTTCCTTCAAATGCCCACCGGACCTCTAAAAAAGAAGGAGAAAAGGAAGCATATCTCTACTCCTACTGAAAGCATGCCTGACTGGCAGGCTTTCAACCAAAGTCTGTTTAATGCCTTCATGGCCTTATGTCCTACCTCTGCAGGGACTGCTAACATTCCACCTCCAATTCTGAGTCCAAGGCCTCAAACCACAGACCCAGCCATGAGGAAAGAGGAAGAGCTGTTTGATTCTTCATCTGAAGAATCACTTTCTTACACTTCCTAACTTTCTTCTCCCTGGACCTCATTCAGATGGATTCCCCAAGTCCATCTGCTGTTACCCCAATTCTGCCTACCTTCCTGGATGTCTTCTCCTCAGCATCCTTAAATCCTGATTCGCAACCACCTGCTCCAGGCAGACCTGAGCATAGACTAGATCCAGGCCTGCTGAATCTAGCTTTGTTTGTATAACTTGAGCACTAATCCAGGCATTCTTTAAAGTATTCAGTTGTATTTATTACTGCTGGTAGTAACTTGATTAAAGTGTAGCTATCATTTCTAAGTCTTTTGTTTTAAGCACTTGGGCTTCAGACCAGTTGTTTTACATTAGGAAGGTTTGTGGCCTGCACTGTGGTGGCAGGACAGGTAGCTTACATCCTTCTAAGTTGGGAACTGCTGATTGAGAGCTCAGTGTCTGTTATTCTAAAAGTGTATTAGTTCTGGTTTAAGCACTTGGGCCTCAGGCCAGTTATTTTACGTTAAGAAGGATTGCGGTCTGCACTCTTGTGGGAGGAGAGGCTGGACTCTGCCCTTCTGAGCAGGGAATTTCTGGTTAGAGGCTTATAGTGCCTGCATATTCTAACTGTTTCTTACTGAAATTGGTACACCTTGTTTGCTGTAGC
This sequence comes from Protopterus annectens, assembly GCF_019279795.1. Classification (NCBI taxonomy): domain Eukaryota; kingdom Metazoa; phylum Chordata; order Ceratodontiformes; family Protopteridae; genus Protopterus; species Protopterus annectens. The sequence goes on from NC_056726.1 coordinate 1,723,527,601, forward strand.
ATAGACTAGATCCAGGCCTGCTGAATCTAGCTTTATTTGTATGCTTGTTGTTTGTTTATTTCCCTGAAACGCTAATTCCACCTAAAACGCAGCTTTTTAGCACTTCTGTGGATCCCTAGTGATATCTGCATTGCTTACTGTACTTATTTCCTTGTTTCACTTGAAAGAAAGTTACTGTTTGTCGTTTTTGCATTTAAGTTACCTGTAACACATTGCATTTAAGTTACCTGGCACTTGCTCACTAAAGCAATTATATAAGTCAGATCTAAAAAATTAAAAGCACTACACCCTCACAAACTCCCCTTGAGTACCTTGTTCCCCATTGGCCCTTTTTTCAATTATAAAGGAATTCCCAATACTATTCTAGCATGTCCAAAGGTCAGTTGTCAATCTCCTCTCCGGTCCAGCTGGTGAATCTGGGAATCTTGAGGCAATGTTACAACTGCCTCATGTACACAGACAACCCTCTCCTCCTCCCAACAAATTCCAACACATGTGAGAGATGCAACCATATAGCCAAACTGGAGGCTAAGCTCTCTCAACTCAGTACTGGCGTAACCAGTCAGGAGGAGAAGGAAACCACACTCACTACAATTCCAGTCTCACATAGACCTACCACGACAACAAACCAAACACATAAACACACAAAAACATACTGAGGCTCTAAATAAAAATCTGCCTAAGCAGCAGAGACCTCCAAAGCAGACACCCAAGCAACCGCTACCCCAAAACAAAACACGTGCAACACATAGCTCACAAAGCCAGTGTGCCGAACAGTCACAGCCCTTAAGGCTAAACAACACACCTGATACACTTGTAATAGGTGTCTCTATCGTCAGGCACACTGACGTCCCGCTCACCAGGCTGAACAAGGAGAAGGTCACGGTGAGCTGCCTGTCGGGCGCTAGGATCCGCCACATAACACAAGCACTCAGGTCACTCCAAGCCAAGTACAAATATGACTCAGTCATTGTCCATGCTGGTGTGAATGACCTGAGATGTACCTCCCTGGACTACATGAAAAGAGACACAGAGGAGCTCTCTGAGCATGTAGCCCAGGCCGGTATGACCCTGACCTTGAGTAGCATCTTACCCTCACCAAGAATGATGCCACAATATGAAGACAAGATGATCAATTTCAACAATTGGCTTAAGTGTTGGTGTCATTCAAAGGGGATCCAATGCCTGTCAGCCTGGGATGACATGCTCGACAAGCCACGATGCTTCGCTATGGACGGCTTGCACCTGTCACCCCTGGGCTTTCGGATATTGGCAAAGGCTCTTGCTACCCCCATAGTGCCTTTTTTAGGCAAGGCTCAAAAGACAAACCCACCTCCATAGGTATCACAAGGGATAAGAAACTAAGAGTAATGCTACTCAACGCCAGAAGTCTAAACCTCAAGATGCACGCACTTGAAACTCTCCTTAGCATGGAGAACATCGACATCTGTGCAGTAACAGAAACCTGGTTCAAGGCTCCCGAGAGCACCCCAGCACTACCAGGTTATACCTCATACCATGCTTTTCGGCCCTAAAACTTGGACCGAACCACAAAAGGAGGGGGAGTATCAATATTCGTCAAAGATACCCACACCTCCAGGTTGGTGGCACAGCACGAAGCATCAGAGACTATCCATGTGCAACTAACTGTGGGTAAAACTGCCTTCCAGTTTATAGCCTGCTACAGACCACCCTCCCAAACACAGAAACCCCACTTGGCCTTCCTGAGAATACTGGAAAATATGAAGGTCTCTCCACACACCATTATATTGGGCGACTTCAACTACCCAAACATAGACTGGGAGCATCACTCTATCTCCAACACCCTAGCCCAAAGGTTCCTAGAATTTATAAACTCAAATGCTATGGAACAACTTGTTACCAGTCCCACAAGAAGGGAAAACATACTGGACCTGATCATCACCAACATGGGGACACTATGCTCCAAACCAGAAGTGTATCCCTCACTGATAAGATCAGACCATAAACTAATCTCACTGGATATTCACATCCCGACCCCACCCCCTGCCCAGAAAACCACAGTGAAAAACTTCTCTAAAGTAAATTTCACATGCCTCAAAACCGAGGCGAAATCCTTCAAAGCCCCCGGGCCTGTGGAAAATATGGCCCAGACCGCAGAATCCTTTATAAACGCATTCTATGAACACCTTCAGGAATGCATGGATCATGCAATCCCAAATAAAACCAAGACCCAATCCTCCAAAGGCAGACGTCCTGTCTGGTGGACCCCAGCCATAAACAAACTATACAATAGAAGGAGGAAGCTACTACATGATAGCGCAAAATCCCAAAAAGGGAAGGCATCTCTGATCAGTATTAGCAAAAAACTATGGGCACTCATAAAATCGTCTAAGGCCAGCTTCGAGAGAAAAATTGCACAGGACACTAAGGATAATCACAAGGCTTTCTTTAGTTATGTTGGGAACCTGGGTGGGAATTCCCAGATATGCTCAGAATAAGTCCAAAATGACAAAAAATACACCGAGCCCACAGACGTTGCCAACATCCTAGCTGACAGGTTCAGTGCAAACTTCTCCCCCCTCTCCCCACCAAAAGGGCAAATATCTATCCCAACAGAGTGCTGCCCCCCTGCCATCTCAGATGCTCAGGTAAGAGCCGCCCTCTCCAAAGCAAAAAACACAGCATCAATGGGATCAGATGGTGTCCCGGGCTGCGTCCTACATGAACTCCAAGAAGAGCTAAACCCAAACATAAAACTACTGTTTAATCTTAGCCTTACTACAGGATATGTACCCAAAGAGTGGCGTACAGCGGTGCCTCAACGGATCCTGGAAACTATCGCCCCATAAGCCTGACTAGCTTGGTCTGCAAAGCTATGGAAAGGATCATCATGGACCTCATAAATAAAGATATTGGGGACCTACAGACACTGGATCCTACCCAGTTTGGCTTTGTTAAGGGCAGATCCTGCCTCTTAAACCTGGTCGATTTCTTTGAAACATTCACCAAGGCCATTGACGAGGGGAAGGTGGTCCACACAGCCTACCTAGACCTCGCAAAAGCCTTCGATACAATACCTCACTCGGGCATTATAGATAAGCTCACCAGCTTAAATATAAACCCATATGTTACTAGATGGGTTGCAAACTGGCTCAAGGACAGAACCCACATGGTTAGAATTGCTGGAGCCAAGTCAGACTCCAAACCAGTTACAAGTGGCATCCCACAAGGCTCAGTCCTGGGATCTCTCTTGTTCGGTATATATTTCTCGGCGGTACAGGCCAACACGGAAGGACTGTGGCTGACCAAGTTCGCAGATGACTGCAAACTGGGCACCATAATCAACTCTCCAGCTGACACAAGCATCCTCCAAAAGGGCCTCATAGAAACAGACAACTGGTGCCAGAGCCATGGCCTCAAGCAAAACGCCAAAAAGTGTATAGTCATCCCCTTTGGCAAAAACAAAGTGCCCACAAATTACCACATAGGTGGTAATCCATTAAGTACAGAAGAAGTCATTAGGGACCTGGGGACCCAAGTTGATAGCAATCTCTCATTTGACAACCACGTGGCCAAAGTGGTTAGAAAACATTTTATATAGCCCACCTAATCATGAAGGGATTCACATCTAGATCAGGGGAGGTCATCGTACCTCTTTACTCATCCCTCATCAGGCCCATAATTGAGTACAATGTCCCTTTTGGGATGTACCTTACCAGACACCTGCAGCAATTGGAAAGACCCCAAAAGTACCTCACCAAGAGGATCAAAGGGCTCAAACAGATGCCATATGCTGCCTGGTTAAAGAAACTCCAGCTCTACTCAGTGGCATACCGCCTGCTCAGAGGCGATCTGTGCCTGACGTATAAAGCCATGTCCAACCCGGAATTAATGGACATGCTGCACCTCAAAAAATCCAAATCCCATCGAGCTACGGGCTCGAGAGACTTGAACCTCAGCACTGAAATAAATAGGACATGCTGGAGGGACAGATTCATAACCCAGAGGCTCCCTTCACTCTGGAATAAAATCCCAGTCCAGGTTAGGCAGAGTCCCACATTGACTCTCTTCAAGAGGAATCTTGATGAGTGGATGGGAGATTGTAGGTTTATCCCGGCTATCACTTCTGTGTCACTGTTAGACAGAGGCACAGTATACTAACCTCAAAAAAAGGCATAGCAAAATTAATTTAAAATGGGTGGCGAAAGCCAAACACACTCTGGCTAGGCTTATAAATGCCCTGGGGCAGATAGCCTAGTATGAACCTAAGAACCTATAAAGTCCCTGAGACTGCCAAGTATCTTCTCAAGTGTCCACCAGCAGACCCTGCCACCATCTCCATTTCCACAGATAAGGCATGTAAACTTTTACCCACCACCGCTATCCTTCCTGCTGACAAAGACAGGAAAACCATGGGGCGTCTGGGTAAAAATATTTACACCTCTGCCACTCTGTCCTTCAAGGCTACTAACTACCAGACACACGTGGCTAAATATGCCTTACCACTTCTGGAGAAAAGCTCCAAGGATTTGGCTGATACACCAGATTGTGCTGCCAAAGCTTCACTGTCTTCCCTTCTGGCTTCACCTCCCAGGTTACCAGGCACTCAATAGAGTGCAGTTATGATGCTGCTGAAGCCTCAGCAAGGTCAGCAGCATCAGCAGCTGCCTTAAGAAGGTACTCCTGGCTATGCCTCCAGCCCCTTCCAGATGATTTCAGGGAAAAAACGATTGATGCCCCCTGGACAACACAGCTTTTTTAGTGCAAAAGTGGCTCATTTGTTTTAAGTCACTTCAGCAAAAGGGGAAAGAAATGCTAGATTTGAAAGACTTGCTAGTCTCCCCTATTCCTAAATTTCAAAGGAACTACCCAGCTAAAACACGGGTTCCTATTACGTGATCGAAGTTTTGAAACTTCGAACATGACAATATCGAACTTGTCTGTTCAAAGTTTCAAAACTTTGAACACAGAAAAAAAATAAATAAAACATGCAACAGTAAACTAACTGTTGCAAGCAAGGAGCAAGCCCCCCTGCACCCAAATATACCAACTCCGAGATCGCACAACAGTGCAGTAAAGGGAAATATTCCCTTTCCTCACAATAGTGCGGTCTCGGAGTTGGTATATTTAAAGAGCAGGGGGTGTGGGGGGTGCAGGGGTGCTTGCTCCCCTGCTTGCAACAGTTAGTTTACTGTTGCATGTTTTATTTTTTTTTTCCCATGTTCGAACTTCTGCAAGTTTGACTATATGGTTTCGACCATATAGGGCTTGAACTTGTTGAAGTTTGATCACTTAATAGGAACCCCTAAAACACAGTTCATTAGAAACCATTCTTGCCCTGCTGCTCACGCAAAGTCCAGAAGACTTACCAAAAAGCAGTCCTCTCCAGCTAGAGCTACACCATCCTCTATCCAGAGGCCATCCTTTCAAGACAGGGCAGGTAGCATCTGACTACCTGCCAACCTTACAACCACCTCCTCCTCCCTCTCTCCCTTTGTCGTATGCCTCTCTCACTGCCTCCCTGTGTGGACATCCATCACCTCAGACAAATGGGTCCTTTCAGTCCTTCAAAATGGCTATTTCATGACCTGGCTTATGCCCCCAAAGTGAAAAGGCATCCTACAACCTCCAAAACAACAGATCCACCTCCTGCAGCCAGGGCTACAAACACTGCTGGCTCAAGGCACCAGTGAACCAGTGCCTTTCGCAGCAAAAGGAAGAGGTTTCTACTCCAGAATTTTCCTGATTCCAAGAAAAGATGGCCCTTGAAGACCAATTCTGGACCTCTTATACCTCAACCTATTCCTAAAGGTTCCAACCTTCAGGATGTTGACCCTACCAACACTTTTTCCCCTTTCTGATCCCCCAGGGTTTCATAGCCTCCTTAGATATAAAGGATGCCTAACCTAACTTTGCATTCCAATAAAGCCTTCTTTCAGAAAATACCTGAGGTTCTTGGTGGGCCCTTCGTACTTTCAGTTCTCTGCCTTGCCCTTTGAGCTTTCCACTGCGCCCAGGTTTTCACCAAATGTTTGGCTCCAGTGATTGCCTTTTGCAGGAAAAAGGGAATCCAGATATTTCCTTATCTGAGCCACTTGCTGATACAGGCAGGCAACAAGGAGACCTTCCTGCAACATATACGACTTGTTGTTTCCTTCCTACAGTCTCTAGGATTCCAGATAAATTACCCAAAATCCCACCTGGAACCCATTCAAGACATTGTCTTCTTGGGGTGCAGAATTTGGACAGATGTCATGAAGCCTACCATCCTCCCAGTCTACAGAACTGACAGCAAGGCAGAACCTCAGGTTCCTGAGCTACATGGCATCCACTATCCCCATGTTACCATTAGCAAGACTTCATATGAGAAAGTTGCAATGGTACCTTCGATCAGTATGGACCCAACACTCCCACCCCTTGGAGTACAGGGTTCCCCTCCTACCATGCCTCAAACTAGAAATCCAGTGGTGGTTGACACAAGTGACGCTCAGTCCTGGTCTTCTCCTCCAACCACCCCTACCAAAACAGATCATGCACACAGATGCCTCATACTTGGGTTGGGGAGCAGAAAGTGCAGTGTCTGCAGCCAGAGCCACGCAAACAAGAACACATCAATGTTCAAGAGATGAGGGCAATTCTTCTGGCCCTTTGGGCCTTCCAACCATATCTACAGCAAGGTCCACTAAAGATTATCACAGACAATACCACAGTTCTGTGGTATCTCAACAAATCTTGCAGGAAGTCTACATTCCCTCTCGACAGAACACCCAGGCAGACTATCTCAGCAGAACCATCATAAACAACCACAGGGATGTCTTCCTGGATCTGATCCACCGATGGGGTACACCTCAAACAGACCTGGTTGCCTCCTCCATCAACAGGCAGCTTCTTGGATTCTGCACCAGGATTCCACATCCTCAGGCATCGGCAACAAATGCCTTCTCAATCTCTTGGAAGGGGAAGTTTCTCTATGCATTCCCCCCCCTTCCCAGTTGTCCAGAAGGTCCTGCTGAAAATCCAGCAGGACAAACCAAAGATCTTGTTGGTTGCTCCCTACTGGTTATGACAGCATTGGATCCCTACTTTTACAACTATCCAAGGGCAATCACCACACGTTACCTAACAGAGTGGACCTTCTCACACAGCACAAGGGATCCCAAATACACCCACAGTGACAGTTACTGCACCTCACCTTGTGGCCGATCGTATTCAGACCCCCTTCAGACACCTTTACAATGAGGACATGCTTACTGTCCTGCAGGAGACCAGGAAACCTAATACAAAAAAATCTTACCTTTCAAAGTGGAAGAGATTTTCTATATGATGTCACAAAAGACAGCTGGATCCGCTTGGAAGCGAGATTCCTCGAGTTCTGTTTTATCTGTGTGAGCTACTGCAGACAGGATTGGCCTATTCCTCCATTAAAGCCCACTTGTCTGCTGTTTCAACATGCCTTCCGCTGGACCCCCTTCTAGCATTCAGACTATCAGCTAAACTTTTTCCCAAAGCGGTTCTTCACCTGAGGCCCCCCCCCCATGAAACCATCTCCACCCCATGGGAACTTAACTATGTTTTGGAAAAGCTCACACTTCCTCCATTTGAGCCAGCAGTCAAAGCTTCCCTAAAATACTGTATATGGAAAACTGTACTACTCATGGTGTTGACCTCAGCCAGAAGAGTATCAGAGCTGCAAGCCCTCATGGCTAATCCACTGTTCCTAGTTTTCCACAATGACAGGGTTACTCTTAGAACTAACCCTTCATTCATGCCTAAGGTGGTGAATGATCTGTCCCTGAATCAAGCCATCCACCTACCTACCTTATTTCCTAACCTAGAGGGGGACAGTGAGAGAGAGTACTTCACTCCCTGGATGTTCACAGACAAATCAGGTTTTATTTAGGACAGCGCAGTGGTGCAGCTGTAGCGTTGTCGCCTCACAGCAAGAAGTTCTCCGGTTCGATTCTTGGCTAGGGTGCTTTCTGTGTGGAGGCTGCCTGTCCTCCCTGCGTTCATGTGGGTTTCCTCCCACATTATAAAGACATGCATCTGGAGTGTTTCTCCCCAGGCCTCCTCTGAAAATTGGTTTTGTTCCAAGTCGGACTTTCCCAGTTAACAAATGTTAAATAAATAAAATAAATAAATCTGTATAAAACCAAGCCCATCAGACAGGCTGATCAACTCTTTGTCTCCTTCCACCCCGGGACCCTAGGGAAGGCAGTGACCAAACAAACTATCTACCTGGATTTCCAAAGCCTTCAACTTCTGCTACAGATACCATGGGAAATCCCTGCAAGGCACTGTCAAAGCACACTCTACCTGGGCTGTGGCTTCCTCAGGAGCCTTCTTCAAGGGTCTGGATACCGGGGTTCCTATTGGAACATAAAAAATGCAATTGTTCAAATCACTAAAGGTCGACCTTTAATGATCGAACAATTACATTTTTGAATGCTCCGAAAAATGTATTAAAAAAAAGGTAAAGTAAAGAGTGTAGGCACCCCCACACCCCCCCGCTACTTAAATATACCAACTCCGAGATCACGCTACAGCGTAGGATAGGGAAACCTTCCCGTTCCTGAGCTTAACTCCATTAAAGTACGATCTCGGAGTTGGTATATTTAAGTAGCAGTTATTTTTGTTTCTTTTTTTTTATTACATTTTCGAAGTTTTAGTACTTTGATCATATGGTGTCGACCATGTGGTATTCGAAGTACTGAAACTTCGATATTGTAATATGTAACCGTGGATACCCCTCCCATTCTTGAAGCAGCCACTTGGTCATCAGTGCACACCTTCACCAAACATTACAAGTTAGACCACATTTCCAGAGCCAGGGTGGGTTTTGCCAGGGCTATCCTTTACGAATTCCTGGAGACCGCCTGTAGACAACCACCCCCTTCTTCACAGTGAGCTTTGGCACTCACCCATATGTTGAATACTGCAACATGGGAATAAAAGGACATAGAAAAGTTGTGTAAAATCTTACCATAACCATAGATGTCCTTCTCTTCCATGTTGAAGTATTCCTTCCCACCCTCCTTCCCCTCCTATTAGGCTGCATTTCCCTTTCTGGGTGGCACAGGACTGGCATTGCCATTCCTAGGACTTCCTAGGACTGATTCTGACTGGGGCTTACAGTTATGAGGGCTGGTGCATGCAGACGTCACTTTTATGGCCCACGTTCCTTGAGTCACATCAGACGTCCCACGCACCATACAGTGACTGAAAACTTTTGTATACTGGCCAGACATTCGCGAATACTGTAACATGGAAGAGAAGGACATCCATGGTTATGGTAAGATTTTACACAACTTTTCTTTCTGTGGTACTAGTTGGACACTAGGGACTGTCTTGTGTATGTAAAGCTCAGTTTAATTTTGCCTGTTGCTGCAGCATGTCTGTGGAGATTTTTTTTCATTTTTGGCATGGAAATCTGTAAGTACATGCTTATATATGTAATTCTAAAGGTTTTTCTATTAGATTTTTTTATCTTTTCTATTATTGCTGTCTGGTAGTGTATTATTCTGGCTATTTTTTCCCCTGACATGGTGGATCCCGATGCAGCTGCCCTGCATCAAATCCAGTTGCACCTAATAATAAAAAAAAAAACTCAACAAAAACATTCCTCTGCATACAGTTAGTGAATCTGTTGTTGCCTTAAGCTGGTTCCTAGACCACTTACCTTTTTCCCTATCATCCTCTGGTGAGAGCCTGCAGCCCTCTATGGCATGGGCGTCATCTTTTGGGAATGTTCAAGTACCTGATTCAGGTACGAGAGAACCAAACCCTGTAAGTGCAGAAGAGGACCGGGGTAAGAGACCCCTTGCCAGACATAATACTGTCCCTAGATATTTGATCCAGAAGTGTAGTTCACAGTAAAAAGAAACAGAATCATCACCACACCGCAGACAATCAAGTTATTACCATGTATAGGGCTGATGTGGTTTCTTTAACTCAGAGTATTTTACAGTGTGCTAATCTTGCAGACTATTCTGATGTTCAGAATGACTATGGGGCTGCCTTCTCTTGAGATCATTCTGTAGTTGCAGATTTTGATGGGGAACACTCTTGAGTCTGTTCAGTCTGATTCTTCGAAAGGTGATAAGGTTCAAAGTCCCAAGCAGGTGTTTACCTTTAAACAGATGCTAGCTAGGTTTGGAGATGTATTTAACTGAAAGCAGTCTAGAGCTATGACAGAGACTGGGAGAGTTTATGATTTTATTGAGGATGAGATTCAAAATGTTTTGTCTGTTCCTTCTCAGTTACAGGCCTTAGACGATGTCTGTAAAACTGCATGCACAATCCTTTTGGCTAGCGAACCAGTTCCTAAAAAAGCTATGAGGAAGTACAGGGTGTACTCTCATCTTGCAGCTGTCTTTGTTCCTTTGTCAACTGACCGAGCTGTGGTTTCTCCAGCTGCCAACTCTAGCAACAGGCCCTTGGCTTTTGCTAACCAAACACCCCAGGATAAAAGTGGCAAGTGATTAGAGTCTCTGAAAAAAGTTGGCTTAGTCTATTAATTTACTCTGTAGAATTTTAAGCTGTCAGGGCTTTATGTGAAAGTGCATTTTGTAATGTGCTTACAGTTTAGATGACTTTGCTGCATCTTTGCCTGCTGAACAGAAGTGTTACATGAACGAGATTGTTTCTAATGTGACTCAGGTTTTGAAACATGCTTTGAGGAATATCTAGGAAGGTGTGGATACATTTTGTAGAAATGCAGCCACTTATGTTCTTTTGAAGAGGTTTGCTTAGTTACAGAACCAGAGTTCTTCTGAGGATTTAAAAATGAGATTTTGAATGCTCCTTTAAATTCTGAATTTGTGTTTGGTCCTACTGCCACACAGACTCTAAATATATAGAATGAGAGAGGTAAATTGATGCATGGGGTATCTAGAATGTTTGCATTCCCTAGTTCCCCTGTAGATGGGCATCTAACTTCAAAGGGGAGAACAAACATAACTCCCAGCCTAATGAGAGTCAGGGTACCAAGAGGAACTGGCAAGAGGATAATGCTTCCAAACCAAATAAAAGGGATTACTTTCCTAAAAAAAGATAATTCCAATGCTAAAGAATGAATATACAGAAACTTGGGACATCCTGTCCCTTCCTCCTGTACCTTGTCCCCTTTGCCCTCCACCCAGGCTTTTGTTCAGCCCAGCAGCCTGGCCACATATAGCCTCAGACAAATGGCTGCTGAGAATAATTCAAAGAGGATACTTTTGGTAATGGACAGAAGATCCTCTTCCCTTCAGGGGAACTCCCTGTACCTGGCAGACCAGACACATCTGATGTTCTTCCCAGTCACTGTTGCAGAAGCCTGTGACTGGTCCAATTTCCAAAGTTTTTGCATCATCCCTAGCCGACAGACAACGTCTGTTCTGTCCTGTACTTCTTCACATGTTGCAAGCAGGGGTTATAGAACGATTTCCTGTGCCACAAAAAAGAAAAAGGATTCTACTCCGGAATCTTTTTGCTACCCCAAAAGAAGTTATCATGGAGACCAATGTTAGACGTGTTTTACATAAATACCTTTCTGAAAGTATCCAAATTCAAAATGCTCACCAAAGTGCATTTTTTAATGCACTTATCCATGCTTTATGCCAAAAATTGTTTCTGAATTTACTCTGAATCAAGCCATCAGCCTCTCAAAGCTGATGTTATTGTTTTTGTCTGTTCTTCAAGTGATGAATCTCGGATCTGACATTGGGGGTCTATATGATGCTATGGAATGGACTAAATAGCGAATGCTATTTAGCCAATCCGATACTGTCGAAATGGCAAAATAGCAAAGTCACGAAACACCGAATTTTTTCCCTGGGAAAAAAATTTGGTGGGCCATCTTCGGGACTTTGCCATTTCCTCTACTGTGGTGCGATCTTGGAGTTGGTATATTTAAGTAGGGTGTGTGTGTGTGGGGGGGGGGTGCAGTCCCCCCCCACTTAAATTTGTGTTTAAGTTACATTTTTTTTTACGGAGCAGTGAATTTTTTCCCTGGGAAAAAATTCCGCTATTCCATTTGTTCGATATTTTGTTGTTTCGATATTATCAGTACGATGAAATAGCATTTGCTATTTACATCGTACGATTATATGATCTAGACACGACATCGGATCCGTCCTTGGCCACTATGATAGACTTTAGGCTCCTTAGCTTGAGCTGTTCCCCTTATCCATAGTTACCTGAGGTTTCGTTTACCTCTTCGGCTTTAAGACATTGTTACCATTAGCTCGAGTGTGGAAGATAACGGATATATGTCCTGCTATTCCAGTGTTGCAGTACTCACTAGTGGGTTTACCCATCTTCCCATCAGCATGTTCGGCCAGGTTTCCAAAGCTTTTTCAGTCCCTGTTGGTGCGTCGGGCATCTGACATATAGGCTAGTACGTGGGCCATAAAAGTGACATCTGTGCACACCAGTCCTCAGAACTTTTCAGCCGCCAGCCACACGCCAGGTGTTCCTGCTACTCACGGATGTTGGATCAGTTTTGCATTACGATAAGTATCCCGTTGGGGATTTTCTTCAGTCCTTTGTTATTGATATAATCTGTTAATGTTCGGTAAGAGCAAGTGCAGCTGTGGTCACCAGATTCCCCACAAAGACACCCACGACCAGTGTCTCTTTTGTTTGGGTAGGGATCACGATTATAAAAACTGTGCCATTTGTAAGTTGTTCATCCCTAAGACCCTTCGTCGCCGACTTCAGGCCCTCAACCTATATCTCAAAAACCAGCATCTTAGACAGATTGCTCTCAAAATGGAAGCCGCTACTGACGCACCATCGGAACCACCTAGGAAGAGGGCCAAGCCCACGAGGCCGTCCACTTCCACCACGCCTCCCTCTGCCGATTCCCAGCCTGTAGCCACCATTAGCTTGACCGAGGAACTGGCATCCGCCACACTGTATAAAGCGGGTACCTACCACGAGGCCGCAGAATCCAGAGTGGACGACACATCCGGGGAGGATATCTGGGTGCCTGATTCAGATGCCAGGGGGGATCCAGCTTCAGAGATTGGCGCTTCGGTGTAGGCCTCTGCCTTTCCTGCTACTTCCACAAGGCCAACTGACAGCCAGACGCCGGCTAGGCCTGCAAAGAAAAAACAAATGACAAAGCATGTCGCTTCAACCCCTGAGGCTTTGCCAGACTGGCAGGCCTTTAGTTAGAGTCTTTACAACACCTTCTTGGCCCTTAGGCCTATGTCTGACCTCCCTCATTATGCTCCACCTCTTCTGAGTCCCAAGCCTATTCAGCCAGAGACCACCCTTAGCAATTTTGCTGAGAAAGAAATGTCTGACTCCTCAGAAGACTCCTTGTCCTACTCTTCACAAATATCTTTCTCTCTGGGGTATAGATCCCCAGAAGAAGCATCTGCTGAGCCTGACTCTCCTGTGGAAGACCTTACCTTTGGGGGCACAGTTAATCTTATGAGGGAACATTTCAAATGGGACTGCTCAGACATGTCTGAGCAACAGAAAAGATTCTACAACTTCATCCAGATGGAATCTCCTAACCCGGCCCCTATTCCTCCTGTCCAGCCTACCTTCCTGGATGCTTTTGCAACAGCATTTTTAAACTCTGACTCGCAGTCACCAGCCCCAAGAAGGGCAGACCGATTGTACAGAGTAGCTGATGCAGACAAATTTCTTTTCAAATGCCCTCCAGCTGACCCAGCATCCAGTTCCATCGCCACTGACAGGGCTACCAAACTTCTCCCCACTACCACTGTCCTGCCTGCTGATAAAGACAGTAAGGCCATGGAGAGGTGGGTGAAGAAGATATACTCTTCAGCTACTCTAGCCTTTAAGGCTACAAATTACCAGTCACAGATGGCCAAGTACTCCTTGGCATTACTGGACAAAGCTTCTAAGGATCTAAATGAGATCCCTGACTGCTCTGCAAAGGCATCCTTGTCTTCCTTGCTTGGGCTCATTTCCCAAGTCAATAAGCATTTCCTAAGGTGTGCATATGATGCAGCAGAGGCCTCTGCCAGGTCAGCTGAATCTGCCTCTGTATTGAGGAGGTACCCCTGGCTGCGTCTTCAGCCCCTACCAGATGACTTTAATGCTAAACTCTTGGATGTCCCTTTGGATCACACTGCCCTTTTTGGCTCCAAGGTAGCTGATCTCTTTAAGTCACTTCAGCAAAAAGGGAAAGAGCTCCAATCCCAAAATTTCAAAGAAACTACCCGGCCAAGACACAGTTTATCAGGAAGACTTCTAGGCCCTCTGCCCCCTCCAGATCTAGAAGACCACACAGGAGGCAGACTACTCAGCCTAGGACACCTCAAGCTTCTGTCCAGAGACCTTCCTTTCCAGAAAGAACAGGCAGCATCTGACGGCCTGGCTCCTTTTCTACCTCCTCCTCCTCCCAACATACCTTTATCCTCCCACCTCTCTCACTGCTTCCCTACATGGGCCCTAGTGACAGCTGACAAATGGGTTTCATCTATCCTGAAGGAGGGTTACTTCATGTCCTGGATGTCCCTCCCCCCAAAACTTCCTATTCTGCTACCTCCACCCTCTCAATGGTCCCTTCTCCTTGAGGTCCTAAACAACCTGCTGCTCCAAGGCAGCATATAACTCACCCCCCCCCCACCCTCTGCTCGAGGGAGAGGCTTCTACTCCAGAATCTTTCTGGTGCCCAGAAAGGAGGGACCATGAAGACCCACATCCTAGACCTTTCCTGCCTCAACCCTTTCCTGAAGGTTCCTTCCTTCAGGATGATAACACTACCCATTCTCTTCCCCCTCATCCTTCCCCAGGCCTTCATGGTAACCCTGGACATCAAAGATGCCTACCTACATATTCCAGTAAAACCATCCTCCAGAAAATCCCTCAGATTCAAAGCAGGTTCCTTGCATTTTTAGTTTTGTGCCTTGCCCTTTGGACTCTCTACAACTCCATGGTTATTTACAAAATGCCTAGCCCCAGTCATTGCTTACTGCAGAATGAGAGGTATGCAAATTTTCCCATACCTAGATGATCTGCTAATCCAAGCAGCAGACAGACAAACCCTCCTAGCCCACAGAAGGGACCTTCTACTCATACTGCAGTCCTTAGGATTCCTCATAAACTTCCCTAAATCCAATCTAAATACTACACAAGACATTGTCTTCCTAGGATGCAGAATCAGAACAGACCTCAGGAAAAAGTCCTTTCCTTATCCCAACTCTTTTAATCTGCTGTCCTTACACCCACCCTGATGGCGAGGAAATTTCTCAAACTTCTCAGCCACATGGCTGCCACAATTCCCATGCTGTGACTGGCAGGATTACACGAGAAAGATGCAGTGGTATCTTCGCTCAGTATGGACCCAGAATTCTCACCCCTAGAGTTCAGAATCCCACTTCTACCCTGCCGCCACTAAGAGCTAAAGTGATGGATGGCGCAGATGACCCTAAACCTGGGTCTCCCTCTATAGTTGCCCCCCCCTTCTCAGATCATGCACACAGATGCCTCGGATCTGGGTTGGGGAGCAATGTTAGACACAAGGAAAGTACAAGGTTTGTGGAAAAAGAAACACAAACAATGGCATATCAACATCAAAAGTCATACTTCTGGCCCTGCAGGCCTTTCTACATTTCCTCAGACAGGGCATCCTGAAGATCTTTACAGACAACACCACAGTGATGTGGTACTTGAACAAGCAAGGAGGAACCAAGTCCTACCTCCTCTGCAGACTGGCCCTTCAGGTATGGGTTCTAGCTGTCTCTCACGGGATTACCCTACAGTCGGCCTACATCCTGTCCCAATAAAATTGCCAGGCAGACTCCTTAAGCAGAACCTCCTCAGACAGTCACGAATGGATGCTGTTAAGGGAGGTATTCCTACAGTTAATCCACAGGTGGAGTATTCCACAGATAGACCTGTTAGCCTCCTCCACAAACAGGCAACTGCAGAGCTACTGCTGCAAAACTTATGAGCCAAAGGCTCTTCAAACAGATGCCTTCATAATGTTCTGGAAGGGGAAATACCTGTACGCCTTTCCCCCCTTCCCTCTGATACAGAGAGTCCTGCACCAAAAATCTTGTAGGTGACACCCTTTTGGCCAAGGCAACCCTGGTTCCCCCCTACTTCTTCATCTATCCAAGGGCAATCACCACAAGTTACCCCCCTCCGTGGCTCTAGTCATATAGCATCAGTGAACACAGATTCACCCACAGTGGAGATCCCTACACCTCTCCCTGTGGCTGATTGGATTCTGATTCCCTTCAGACACCTATATAACGAGGACATGTTCTCAGTCCTGCGGGAGGCCAGGAAACCTAACACAAGGAAATCCTATCTCTCTAAATGGAGAAGGTTTTCTATCTGGTGTTAGAAAAGACAGATAGAGCTGCTGGACAGCGACCTGTCTCTAATTCTCTCTTACCTGTGTGAACTGCTAAAGACAGGATTGTCCTACTCCCAATCCTGTCTTACTCCTTCTTAAAGGTACATCTGTCAGCCATTTCTGCCTGGAGCAAGTGGGGGTCCATAGGCAGGATTGTCTGACTCCTCCTTAAAGGCACATCTGTCAGCCATTTCTGCCTGCCTGCCTATGGAGCCCCACTTGCTTCCAGGCTTCCAGCTAAACTATTCCTAAAAGGTGTTCTACATGTAAGACCCCTAGGAAACCAACTCCTCCTACCTGGGATCTTAATTATGTGCGAGGAAAAACTCACTCTACCACCCGTTGAACCAGCTGGTAAGGCAGACTTGAAATTTTGTGCTTGGAAAATAGTACTGCTAGTAGCTTTAACATCAGCCAGGAGGGTCTCAGAGCTCCAAGCCCTCATGTCTATCCCACCCTTCCTAGTTTTCCATGTGGACAGGGTCACCCTCAGGATTAATCCTTCCTTCACCCCCATGGTGGTTAATGACCTCTCCCTTAATCAGGCTATTCACCTGCCCACCTTCTTTCCTAACTCTCAGGGAGACAGTGAGAGAGTCTTTCACTCCCTGGATGTCTACAGGCAACTCATTTTCTACTTGCATAAGAGCAAACCTATATGCAAATCAGACCAGCTGTTTGTTTCCTTCCACTTATAAGATCCTCCAAAGCTAGCTACAAAAACAAAATCACCACTGATTCTAAGGGCAACCACAAAGCATTGTATAGCTATGTCAAGAATCTCAATGGCAACACCCAGATCTGCTCTGACTTACAGCACAATGGCATGAAAATTATAGAACCAACTGATATTGCCAACATCCTGGCAGATAGGTTCAATGCTAACTTTACCCCCTCTCATCCCCTAAAGGGCCCATATCTATACAGGAAGAATGCAGAGTCCCTGTAATCACATCTATGCAGGTAAAAGCTGCACTCTCTAAAACCAAAAATACAGCATCCATGGGACCGGACAACATCCCAAGCTGCATATTGCACGAACTTTAGAACAAACTGGCTCCCCACCTAAGCACCATGTTCAGTCATAGTCTCATGTCAGGCTTTGTGCCCACTGAACGGTGCACAGCAACAGTTATCCCACTTCACAAAGGGGGAGCCACCACTGATCCTGGGAACTATCACCCTATTAGCCTGATGATCCTGGTCTGCAAGACCATGGAACGTATCATCATGGAACTCGTAAACAAAGACATTGGTAACCTCCAAACTCTGGACCCCACCCAGTTACGGTTTGTGAAAGGCAGATCATGCCTTATGAAAATGATCGACTTCTTTGAGGCAGTCACCAAAGCCGTAGACATGGGTAAGGTGGTCCACACAGCCTATCTTGACCTCGCCAAGGCTTTCGACACCACCCCCCATTCTGGAATTATAGCTAAACTCACTAAACTAGGTATAAATCCCTACTTCACAAGATGGGTTGCCAACTGGCTCACAGACAGAACCCATACTGTAAAAGTTGCAGACTCCAAACCTGACTTCAAACCAGTGACAAGTGGAGTACCACAGGGTTCAGTCTTGGGACCTGTCCTGTTTGGTATCTACTTTTCTGAAGTACAGGCTAACACAGAAGGCCTCTGCCTAATGAAGTTCGCAGATGACTGCAAACTAGGAGCCATAGTCGAGTCCCTAAATGATGTGGACATCCTACAGAAGGGCTTCACTGAGACAGATGCCTGGTGTCAGTGGCATGGCCTCAAGCTCAATGCCAAAAAGTGCATTGTCATCCCATTTGGTAAAAACTCTGTACCCATGAACTACCACATAAACGGCAGTCTACTTAACACCAAATGTGTGATAAGAAACCTTGGGACCCAGGTGGACAGTAGTCTCTCCTTTGATAATCATATTGCCACAGTAGTCAGGAAGTCCTTCTATGTGACACACCTCATCACAAAAGGGTTCTCATCCAGGAAAAAAGAGGTCATTCTTCCCCTCTACTTGGCAGTCATTAGACCCATTATAGAGTACAACGCCCCTTTTGGAATGTACCTCACAAAACATCTGCAGCAGCTGGAAAAGCCACAGAAGTACCTCACAAAGAGGATTACTGGCCTCAAACAGATGCCCTACACTGACCGTCTCAAAAAACCCCAGCTTTACTCTGTAGCATATCGCCTACTCTGAGGAGATCTCTGCCTAACGTATAAAGCTATGTTAATCCCAGAGCTGTTGGACATGTTACACCTTAAAAAATCCCAATCCCTCTGAGCTACACGCTTTAGGGACCTAAACCAGGACATGCTGGAGGGATAGATTCCTGTCCCAGAGACTTCCTGTACTCTGGAACAAGCAACCCATCTATGTCAAGCAAAGTTCCTCATTAGCACTCTTCAAGAAAAATCTTGATGAGTGGATGGGAAATAGGAAATACACCCCGGGGATCACTTCTGTGACTCTGCTCAACAGGGGCACAGGAAATTAACTTTCTTGGGTGGCGTAAGCCAGGGAACCTTGTTGGCTAGGCTTACTTAGGCCCTTGGGCCGATAGCCTAGTACCTACCTATGAACCCCAGGGCTCTGGGGAAAGCTGTAGGGAAGCAACCCATTTCTTCTTGGATTGCTAGGGCAATCTCATTTTGTTACTCCTACCATGGAAAGACACTAATGGGCAACGTCAGAGCCCATTGCACAAGGGCCATGACTTCCTCTGGAGCCTTCCTTAAAGGTCTTGACACTAACTCCATTCTGGAAGCAGCTACTTGGTCATCTGTGCACACCTTCACCAGACACTACAAGCTGGACCACATCTCCAGGACTAGAGCAGGATTTGCCAGGGCTATCCTGCATGGGTTCCTGGGATCGTCACTCAGACCACCACCCAGCCAGCAGTGAGCTTTTGTACTCACCCACTAGTGAATACTGCAACATTGAAATAGAAGGACATAGGAAAGTTGTGTAAAATCTTACCATAACCATAGATGTCCTTCTCTTCAGTGTTGGAGTATTCCTTCCCTCCCTCCATCCCCCTGTTCTCTTAGCACTTGCTCTTCTCGGCTCCTACTCAGGCTATGCTATCAGGACTGGCTCTGTCTGGGGCTTCTTGGTTCTGGGGACTGGTGCGCGCCGACACCACTTTTATGACCCATGTACCAGCCTACACGTCAGACATCTGACGCACCAACAGGGACTGAAAATGCTTTGGAAACCTGGCCGAACATGCTGATGGGAAGAAGGATAAATCCACTATTGAATATTGCAATATGGAAGAGAAAGACATCTATGGTTATGGTAAGATTTTACACAACTTTTCTTTCTTTTCAATAACCTCTATCCTGTTGGATATTTCCTTCATACTTTATTATTTTCCTTCATCCTCCTCTAAAAAAAGGTGTATAGATAGATTTAAATAACTTTATGTAAAGATTGTATAGAAAGATTTAAGTAAATTTATATAGGCTATTTTCGTTTAGGCTTTTTGCTGGGTCTTCTGCCCTTACAGGCTCTCTTGTTACCTCTGTGATATTTCTAATTACCATAGTTGGTATTACCCTTCCCTCTTCTACCTTTGGGTACTGTTTGTTACCATTGTTGGTATTTTGTCTGTTTAGCTTTTTTATTTACAAATTCTTCTTTAATTAAAATGTCTGAGAAACCTACAGGTTTCAAAAAGTGCTCCAATTGCAGACACAAAATTCCTAATTCCGACAGGCATTTGGAATGTGTTTACTACCTTGGTCCAGGTTAGCTTAATGTAGTATGTTAAATTCTTGTTATTTTTATTCACCAGGCCTTGGTTGAGAGAAAGAACAAGTTGATTTTAAAAAGCCTTCTTCTTTCCTTGGCTTAATCTGTGTCTGGAGCCCCATCCTCCTTCCAAAAATCCTCAGGAGAGGCACAAAACAAAAACAAGGACTTGAGGAAGTGCTTCTCTGATTGCTGCCCTCCTTCGACTTCTTTGGGCTCGGCTCTGCCTGAGAAATTTCTAAAATGTCAGACCCATCAACCTATATGGCTTCGATTCCAACAAAAATGAAATCATTGGGTCCAGCCTCTCTCTTTGATCCACCTAGGTCTAAGTCATCTCAGGCTCCTGTAAGCGTTACGCCAGAACAGAATCTTTGAGGCTACACTACCCTTTCCTTCAGGACACACTGCAAAGAACATCTCATCTGCCTTCCACGTTATCTTCCCTCAGGTCATCTAGGAGCTTAACAAAAGCGGATGTGGATAGGATAATGATAAAGTTTCGCAGAACCCAGATTCAGTTGGGTGTTATTTGGCTCTGTCTCCCATCTGACCTGTGAGCCTCTCTAATACACAGCTCCAACCTTTGACTCCTACTTTGATCTGTCTGGTAGTTTCGGAGATATCAGACCCAAGACATGCAAGTATGTCTGTTTTGGAACTGAAGACTTGGTCTTCTTCAATTTTGACTCCTTTTCTGACCCAGATGAGTTTTACCATGTTAGATCCAGATGGATTTTGGAGCCGTAGCATTAGCACCAGATTCTGGGGGGCCAGGATCAATACTGATGTTCTCTGAGCAGTCCCTGATGTGAGTATGGAGCTGGAGGGGTTGGGTATCATCCTACACAGGCTTCTATGGATCCAGTAATGTCGAAGCTTGTTCTCCCACGGCTTCAGCTTTCTCCACTTCTGTGGAAAAGACATCCTTGCCCCCCACCAATCCATCTAACTCTCAACTGTCTTCTTTGGAAGCTGAGTCTTTTCATCCCATCCCATTAGGACAGCTGGTCTGGTCAAGTCTTGAAGCAATCCTCATCCCTGCCTCTGTTGCCACTTCAAGTCCTCTCCAGAACCTCCCACCAAACAGCCCCTCAGAAGCAGACATATAAGAGGAGACATTTAGACTGTCCAGAAAAATCATTAACTGAAGACTTTGACTTCAGTGAGGGGGAAGGGTCTCTCCAGATCACCTCTTGAGAATGGTTAATTTGGGGAAATCTTCAAACTTTTGAGACAGAAAGGTGATTGGTCTTCTGATCCTCCTTCCCAAGAGGAGTCAGTATTCCCTGAGGCTTTTGGAGCCAGCTCCAGTATGACTTGGGTAGTCCCCTTGGTGGATGAGATGGTAGACCCTATTTCCCTCCAGACTTTGAAAAATCCAGATGTCGCAGAGCCTATCCCCAAGTGTCCTGACAAGTATCTTATTGGACCTAAGGATAGGGCTCACTGGAGCAAGAGCCTCCTGTGGATGCTACGGTGGTTGCAGCAGCCACCAAGAAGGAGCTTTTGGAACAGACCTCTACTGTCCATCACCCTAATAGGGAATCTAGGGCATTGGACAACTTTGGGAAGTGTATCTACGCTTCATTGACCTTCACCCTCAGGTCTCTGAATTACCTGGCACATGTGACGAGATTTCAGAGTGACTTGATCAAACAATTTTCAAATACCCTCTTAGGGTCCGTTTCTGTGGAGAATAAAAAGATGGTTTCTTTGCAACTGGCCACCCTGTAGTCTTTATCCAATTCTTCCATGAGGTAGATTTCTCATGCCTCAGAGGGAGCTGCTAGATCAGCAGGTTCAGGAATAACCGTCGGAAGGCATGCCCAGATGTGCCTTTTTGATTTTGTGGAGTCCTTCAAGTCTTCATCAATGCTCTCCTTTGACGGATCAACTTTTTCAGCCTTAAAGTGAAGGAGACTCTCTGTAGGAGTGAACAAGATGCGATGATTTTGCCTGCCATGTGAATCTATTTTTCTACCCCTCAAAGGACCCTTTTGCAAAACCAAATAGGTGGCAGAAAAATGTGGCTCAAAAAATCCAAAGTTCTCAAGACTGCTATAAGGAAAGGCCGTCTTGTTAGAGAGGGTGAAACACTAATGGTAAAAGCTGCCCACAGCATCAGGGCTTCAGAACTCCATTTGCGGAGAAGCCTTTCCAGCATCCCTGAAGGGTTACCCAACTGTTGCCATCTGGAGGCAGTTAGGGGACTCTTATCCCCTACACCCACAAACTTGGATAGCCATTACTAAAGATTCTTGTGTGCAGCGTATAATGTCCGGAGGTTATTACATACCATTTTCTTTCTCCCTCCAATACACAGCAAAGGAATTCCCAACATTCCACCTAGTCAGGGGAAAGTGGCAGCTATAGAAATAACAAAAACTGCATGAGAAAAGAGTTATCCAGCTAGTCCTACCAGACCAACAAGGATCCGGAACCTACTCAGGATTCTTTTTAGTGCCAAAAAAGACTAGGGACCTAAGACTAATTTTGGATCTCCGCAATGTAAACCACTTTGTGAAATATTTGAAGATCTGGAGGGTCATGGTTCACTCCATCCTACCGTTATTACGCAAGGATGATGGGATGTGTTCCATTGACCTCCAGGATGTGTACTATCATATCTAAATATACAGGCAGTTCAGGAGACATTTATGATTCTGGCTAGAAGCCAGTCACTACCAGTTCATACCACTGCCCTTTGGTCTCATCACAGCCCTCAGAGTGTTCACCAAGTGCATGGCAGTGTTTGCGGTTAACCTGAGACTGCACGGATTCCAGGTATTTCCTCAGCTAGACAACTGGCTGCTATCTGCTTCTACCAATCCTCTACTGATTCAGGCCAGGGACAACTTGATCCAACTATGTCTCCAGATAGACATCACTATAAGCTACACCAAGTCACAGCTCTACCTTATGCAAACTCTGGAGTTCATTGTGCCTGTCTAGACACCTGAACACAAGTAGCAATCCTACCTCAGACAAGAGTGGACACTTCACAAAAACAAGCTTTACACATTCTTTCTCTTCATTCACCTCCAGCCAAGTGTTACAACTACTGGGTTCAGTGGTAGCTTCAATAGTATTGGTACTTTTGGCTCGTTTCATATGAGGGTACTACAATGGACTGTAGTGGTACAGTGGTCTATAAGAGACCATGCACTGACAACACCCATTCACATCATGAATGTCTGCAGGCATCACATAGCATAGTGGTTCATGCAGAAAACGTCTTTTGGGGCCGCTGTTCTACTATATCCAAGCCCAAGGTCACAGTGACAACATATGCCTCCCAACTTGGGTGGAGGGAGTATTACTTGGGAAAGACAGTTCAAGCGTGTGGTCCCAGCTAAATAGCAGTCTTCACATCAGTATCCTAGAAATGACAGCAGTCTTATCGGTGTTGCAGGCATTTTAAGATTTTCTTTCTCTAGGGATGTTTGCTATTTAGACAGAGAACCTGTCTGTGGACTGGTACATCAACAAACAGGGGGGAACCTGGTCCTACCCATTATGTCAGGAGGCAATTGGCAATGGGTGGTCTCCTCTGACTGCCTTCTCTTGGCAACGTATATTCCAGGGAGAACCAATGTGCTAGCAGACAAACTGAGCAGGTCCATCTTACTACCTCACTCTGTTGGTGGTGGATGTGGTAATTCATCGATGAGGTCAACCATGCTGCGACTTCTTTGCTTCTCCTCTCAATACTAAGTGTAGCGGGTACTTTGCCCTGATACCTCCCTCCCAGAGGGGGAGTCACTGAGAAACTCTATAGTTCACAGTGGGCCCTTTGGTCTACTATATGCATTCCCCTACAACTCCTCTCATCCTCAAGTTTATTCAGAAAGCATTGTAGTAGAAGAGCAAGGTAATCCTTATTGCCCCATTCTGGCTTTGCCAAGTGTGGTTTCCCTTCCTGTGGCCTCACAGAGTTCGTCCTCCCTGGGTGCTGGATCCTACTTAGGACATTCTGTATCACCCTTGCAGCTTGCTTCTCCTGGGTTTGCAATCTCTCAAGCTGACTGATTGGTTTCTCCACTTCTAGTAATGGCTAAAAACTTCAGGCTTTCTTCCCTTGTTTGACACATTCTTATGTCATCTCAAAAACCCTCTACTAGGAAGATTTATAAGAGTAAGTGGAAAGGATTTTCTATCTGGGCCCAACAGAGCATCTAGACCCCTTTTCAGCACCAATTCTAGCAATTCTAGATTTTCTGGCTTCCATCTTCAACAATGGAGCTAGCTAATTGACAGTTACAGTGTAACTGGCCACCATCTCAAATTTTCATCTAAGTAAAAAACTTTCTTCTCTAGCTTCTTTGAAATTATCTAGTGAAGAAATAAAGTCCAAACCACCACACTGGTAATAAAATCGATTCTTTTTACTTCCAACCACAACAGATGAGCGCTTTCGTCTAATAGATAGACTTCATCAGATGAAAGCACTGATATCATGATACACTTATATATAAAATCACAAACAATTAAGAATCCATTAATTGTAATTTAAAGGCATACAGGTTCAAAAACCTAATATCCAATTTTAAAAAGACTTCCCAACTTTCATGACTTTAATAAACACATATATATTCTATATGCAAACATTAATAATATAATTGTTCAACTGATAAAATACAAATAATAAAAATGTGCAACAATTTAAAAAAAATATATAAAAATTTATAGTCTTTTGGTTTATTATATACTTTCAGCTTTTTTATGTAGCACAGATTTTATACTGATGTAGTCATTTAAACTTGGTGGTGAGTTTGAATTCAGCCTGAGCTGCCATATCAGCTCTTTGTATAGTAAATGGTTCTTGAGGTCTCCCCCTCCCTTGTGCAAACCATACCTAACTGTATCAATAATACCAAACCTAAAACTGGATACACCTGAACATGCTGTGCTGTGTTTGTATAGAGCATTGGTCTCCCTATGAGTTCTAATTTCATATAGATGTTCATAAATTCTATCCTTGAAGGGTCTCTCGGTTTTACCAATATAATATGCCATACATGTAGTACAGATAGCAATATATACTAGCATGTTGGATCTACAATTCCCCTTAACAA
Source organism: Protopterus annectens (assembly GCF_019279795.1). Classification (NCBI taxonomy): domain Eukaryota; kingdom Metazoa; phylum Chordata; order Ceratodontiformes; family Protopteridae; genus Protopterus; species Protopterus annectens. Next base: position 1,723,552,738 of record NC_056726.1, read on the forward strand.
GGTTCACCACACTTTTAAGACTATTATTAAGTCTAATGGTATCCTCAGTCCATATAAAAGAACACACGCTACATGCCCCACAAGGTGCAGTTTTTTGGTATGGTAATTTCCCTCTTTCTCCTTGTTCCAAGAGTTTCTTAAAGTTGTTTCCTACCCTGTATGTAAAAATGGGTTCTTTACCTACCCTCGTGTACACATCCTTGTTAGTTTTCATAAGGTTCCAGTTATTTCTAACTATATGTGTAAAAGTGTCTGAAAAGTGCTATATTCAACAATACAGGCTGTATTATATTTAGTTTTACTATCCTGTGTATTGTAGTCCTTAGTAAATGAGTGACCTAAAAGTGCTTTATACTTCTTACCCCATTCCTTCTTCACTTCTTCCAAAATCCCCAAAACTAATTCCATGGGGTATTCCCTTTCTACAAAGCATTTACTAAGAAATGTAAATTCTTTTTCTAAATCCTGAGGATCTGATGTCATTCTGGCTATTCTTACAGCCTGTCCCTTGATCAGACTTTTCTTCTGCGTAAAAGGATGGTGACTAGTGAAATGCAAGTAACTATTGCACCATGTAGATTTCCTAAAAATGTTAGACTTGAAACCTTCCTTTGTTTTAGAAATAGTCACATCCAAATAGTCAATACTTTTTTCATTAATAGTATAAGTGAATTTCAGAAAGCTAGTGCTGGACTCCAAATAACCCATAAAATGGTGTAATTCATCCTTAGTACCATCCCACAACACAAAAATGTCATCCAAAAATCTTAGATAAAGTCTAATGTTGTGGTAAAATAGTGAAGGGAAAATTGTCCTGTTCTCCCATTCCAGCAGTATGAGATTGGCGTAGGTGGGGGTGCAAGCTGCCCCCATCGCAACCCCAATGATCTGCTGGAAGAATTCTCCCTGGAACTGGATATAGTTGGAGTCCAAAATAACCTCCATCAGTTCTGCCACTAAAAGAATACTGTCAGTGGATAGTTTTGAATATTTATATAAACTATCACAAAAATATTTGTGTCCCTCCTTCCTAGGAATACAAGTAAACAATTCCTTTAAGCACTTTTAGGTCTCTCATTTACTAAGGACTACAATACACAGGATAGTAAAACTAAATATAATACAGCCTGTATTGTTGAATATAGCACTTTTCAGATACTTTTACACATATAGTTAGAAATAACTGGAACCTTATGAAAACTAACAAGGATGTGTACACGAGGGTAGGTAAAGAACCCATTTTTACATACAGGGTAGGAAACAACTTTAAGAAACTCTTGGAACAAGAAGAAAGAGGGAAATTACCATACAAAAAAACTGCACCTTGTGGGGCATGTAGCGTGTGTTCTTTTATATGGACTGAGGATACCATTAGACTTAATAATAGTCTTAAAAGTGTGGTGAAGCTTGTTAAGGGGAATTGTAGATCCAACATGCTAGTATATATTGCTATCTGTACTACATGTATGGCATATTATATTGGTACAACCGAGAGACCCTTCAAGGATAGAATTTATGAACATCTATATGAAATTAGAACTCATAGGGAGACCAATGCTCTATATAAACACAGCACTGCGTGTTCAGGTGTATCCAGTTTTAGGTTTGGTATTATTGATACAGTTAGGTATGGTTTGCACAAGGGAGGGGGAGACCTCAAGAACCATTTACTATACAAAGAGCTGATATGGCAGCTCAGGCTGAATTCAAACTCACCACCAGGTTTAAATGACTACATCAGTATAAAATCTGTGCTACATAAAAAAGCTGAAAGTATATAATAAACCAAAAGACTATAAATTTTTATATATTTTTTTAAAAGTGTTGCACATTTTTATTATTTGTATTTTATTAGTTGAACAATTATATTATTAATGTTTGCATATAGAATATATATGTGTTTATTAAAGTCTTGAAAGTTGGGAAGTCTTTTTTAAAATTGGATATTAGGTTTTTGAACCTGTATTCCTTTAAATTACAATTAATGGATTCTTAATTGTTTGTGATTTTATATATAAGTGTATCATGATATCAGTGCTTTCATCTGATGAAGTCTATCTATTAGACGAAAGCGCTCATCTGTTGTGGTTGGAAGTAAAAAGAATCGATTTTATTACCAGTGTGGTGGTTTGGACTTTATTTCTTCACTACTTGGTTTGGTATCAGTTCCATTTTCTTTGAAATTATGCAAAGCCTTTCTTAAGGGTACCTTGCTACTTCACCCTCCTATTAAGGACCCTATACTTCCTTTGACCTTACATATATATCCCTCAAGCATTGACTCAGCCCCCCTTTGAGCCCTCATCTATGGCAGAATTAAAGTATTTATCCTGAAAAATACTTTTCCTAGTTGCCATTACATCAGCCAGATGAGTTTCAGAACTCCACACTTTACCTAATTTTTCACAAGGACAGAGTATCCTTTCAGACTAACTCTGTCTTCCTGCCTGTAGAATCAGAAACTAATCTTAACTAGTTAATTAACTTAACCAGTCTTCTTCCCAAATTATTTTAATGAGAGAATACATGCTCCATTTATTGGATGTGCATAGACAACTCGGATTTTACATTCATAGAATCAAAGACCAACGAAAGTCAGAACAACTGTTTGTCTTTTTTTTCTAAGGCTAAATTGGGCAAAGCAGTGTCAAAAATAACATTAGCCAGATGGCTCACTGATTACATTGTCTTTGTTTACAAGCGTAAAGGACTGTCATTACCCAAACATCCTAAACCTTACTGTACCAGGACAATGGCAGCATCATCTGTGAAGCTGCTTACATAGTCCGGTGCTCATATCTTTTTAGCTCATTAGAAGTTAAACATCTTATCCACAAATAGGACAGCTTTTAGCTCTGCTGTACTCCGGAATAGCTTTCCTTGAGGACCTCCCAAGCCATGTAGATGGGACTCTGTCCAATCAGTCGAAGAATGGATGAAAAAGACATCAGATATTATAGTTATGTACTCATCATCGCTCTGCATTTGTGTTGTCTGTTTTATTCTATCCTTTACCCCCCCAGTCTCCCTTCTTTTTTGATTATCTTGTAATATGGCCTGAGGGATATTCCTTTATGATCTTGCTATGTGGGCTCCAAGACTCTCTTTCTGTGTCTCTTTTTCCTTTTCACTTATTAGTAATACCTGTCTTTACCTCAGAGGTTGTTAGTGGTTGATTTTATTTTGTCATGTTGTGATTGAGTGAATGGATGGCAAACTCGATCTGAGGTAACTAAAGAGAAGAGAGGTATTATGGTCCTCGGTCACCACCTCCCTGTCCAAAACACTCACACTGTCCCTCCCAGCTTGGAAATTCATTACTTCAGACAAATGGGTCTTGTCCATCATTCAACACAGATATAAAGTGTAACTGGCCACCTTGAAGGGAACCCCTTCTGTACCTCCCAATCAGGTTCACCTCATTCCACTCTTTACCCAGGGGACTACAGAACCAGTCCCAGCCTTGTCCTGGGAAAAGGTTTTTATTCAAGACTCATCCTTGTTCCCAGGAAGGATGGTACTTGGAAACTCATACTGGACATTTCCCACCTCAAAAACTTTCTGGAAGTGCCATCTTTAAAGATGCTTTCCTTGCAGACTCTACTTCTCTTTATCCTTCCATATGCTTTCATTGTGTCCCTAGACTTGAGGAGGCATACTTACACAGCTGTATTTTCACTTTACTTGCAGGAAATTCCTCAGCTTTTCTGTTTTTTTCATTGTACTTTCAGTTGTTTGCTTTACCCTTTGCTCTGTCTACTGCTCCCCAGGGTCTTTACAAACTGCCTGGCTCCAGCCATTGCCTTTTGCAGAATCCAGGCAATACAAATATTTCCCTACCTGGATGATCTTCTCATTCAGCCCTTTTCCTAAGACACTCTTCATGTGGACCTCAGCTTAACATTATCACTCAACCTTAAGAAGTCTTCCCTGAATCAGTGCCAGGATCTAGTCTTTTTTGGTTGCAGGCTGAATAACATCTCTATGACAATCTTTCTACCTCAGGAGAAAGTACTATCCCTGTCCAACTACTTTTAGTCCTTGCTTCTCCTAGTTTCCACCTCAGCAAGGGAAGTCTTATGAGCTCTGGGATACATGGCAGCCACAATACCCATGCACTAATCACTAGACTACATGTGAGAAAGATCCAGTGATACTTGATGCCCCTTTGGTATCAGCATTGTCACTCACTGGACTTACAAATTCCTGCCTTGCCTTTTCTGTTGAAGGAGTTACAATGGTGGACATTTGAAATTCAAATAAATGCAGGGGTCCCCTTCTGCCTACTCACACCCACCCAGGATCTTTGTACAGATGCATCATATTTGTCTTGGGGTGCTTAGATGGGTCTCACAAGAATTCAAGGACAATGTACCCCCAAAGAGACAAGGGTACACATCACTGTGAAGAAAATGAAGGCCTGCATTTAAGCCCTTCAGGTGTTCTCCCACCTCTGCAACCCGTGCCCTCTAAGGATTTTCAGAGACAATATCATTGTCATGTGGTACATCAACAAACGGGGTCACCAAGTCCTACCAGTTGTGCAGATTAGCTTTGCTGGCATGGGACATAGCATTAAATGCAAAATTGCTCCTACAGGTTGTTTACCTTCTTTCAGAATACAGTGTTCTTGCAGACTGAATAAGCAGATGCATGGAGGACCCTCATGAATGGATAGTGAACAGGGAGGTCTTTCTGAACATAGTCCACAGATGGGGTACTCCTCAAATAGATCTTTTTGCCTCTTAACAAAATGGACAGCTCAAACTGTTCTGCTCCAGGATCTCTTGTCTCTAGGTCTGGAAAGCAGATGTCATGTCCTTCAGCTGGGAGGAGGGTTCTCTACATCTTTCCCCTTCTGCCTCTGATCACAAAGGTTTGCCTGAAGATCCAAACAGACAAGCCAGAGATCTTGCTTGTGACTCCCTTCTGGCCCAGGCAGCATTGGTCCCCCTTCTCCTCCACCTAACCATAGGCCATCACTACAAGTAACTCCCCCAAAAAGTGGACTTAAACAAAAATAGGGCTTTCTCATCTGCCCCAACCTGCAGGCTCTCAACCTGACACTTAGAATCTTAATCCTTTTCAGATATAAGTTTTCTGTGGATGTGCTCCAGGTGCTGCAGGAGGTGAGACCACTAGAAAGTCTTACAACTCCAAATGGAAAAGATTTTCAAGATGGCGTCTCAAGAAGACTGAGGACCCGTTTTGGGTTTGTATTCATGTTAGTGTGTTTTACCTGTGTGAGTTGCTTAAAAGTGGACTAACCCATTCCTCCATCAAGGCACACTTGTCTGCTGTTTCTGCCTGCATGCCTTTAATCCCTTCTTTACTTTTCAGAATTGAGGTCAAACAGTTTTTAAACAGTGTCCTTCACTTGAACCCACCTAGGACAGCCATTCGGCCTCCCTGGGATTTGAACTTTGTTTTGGAAAAATTTACCTTACCACTTTTTGAACCAGCAGCATCCTTTTCATCAAAATTCTGTACCTGGAAAATGGTTCTGCTGTTTGCTGTTACCTCTTGTTTCCGAGTTACAAGTCTTAATGGCCATCCTTCCTTTTGTTAACTTATGTAAGGATAGGGTTTCCTTAAGGGCTAATCCCTCTTTTATGCCAAAAGCAGTAAATGAACTGTCTTTAAACCAGGTTATCCATTTGACTACCTGCTTTCCTAACCCACAGAACAGGAACAAAAAACTCCTCTATTTCCTGGATGTGCACAGACAGCTAAGATTCTGCTTAGGGGAGACAAAAGTTGTCAGGAAGTCCGACCACTTTTGTTACCTTCCAGGAGGGTAAGTTCATTTCCTTCTGTTACACCTTTCACGTCTAGTCCTAAATCTTCACCTGTGAAGGCCCATTCCACCAGAGCAGTTTTCTCATCTGGAGCCTTCTTCAAAGGCATTGACTCCAGATTTATTCTGGAGGTGGCCACCTGATTGTCAATTCACAGCTTTACTAGGCACTACAGAGTGGATGCATTCTTCATGTCTAGAATCTCTTTTGATAGATCTGTGTATTCCTAGGATTGTTAAATATCTCCCCTGTTTCTGGCCAGTCCATTCTTAACAACCTCTAGCATTGGGAAACACCCATCGGTATTGGAATACTGCACCAGTAATCCAAAGAAGGATATAGTACAGTTGTTTAAGAACTTAGCATAACAGTAGATGCCCTGCCGATGACGTTTGCAGTGTTACATCCCTCTCTCCTTCCTTCTTTCTATTTTTGCAGTCTTTCTTTACCTTGTGGATTGAGGGAGGAGCAGTTCATCTCCCCTCGCCATAACTGAACCTTTTTCTTATTACTTGTTTTCTGAGGCTTTTCCAGGGTCTCCTGGTTCTAGATAGCCTAAGGATGTTATATCCATATGTCTGCTTATGCACCCCAATGCCTATGGGCTGAGATCATATGCCGGATGTATGGTGCACTAGGAAGGTTTTGGCTTTGCTATGCTAGCTAGACATCAAGTTACCTTATTCAGTATGACTCATCAGTATTGAAGTACTGCAACAGTGATCAGTAGGACATCTACTGTTAAGTTCTTACACAACTATACTTTTCCACGTCCATTGTAAATTGCCATAGAGCAGAGTGGTAGCAGTGTATTCACTTTTGTAAGGAATCATTCCTACTGTATGTTACTGTTACATTATACTTGGTCTTGCCTAGTCTAAGCATTTTTCAATAGGTGGGGAAAATATTGCTGTCTGTAAAGGGACACAGCTAGGTTCAGAAACAGGGTTATATCCATTCTGTGTATTAGTAGAGAGCAAAGAAATATTATAACAATTACAGAGGCCATTAAGTGTACTGGATATAGACTAAGTGAGACAGTGAAAAGACCAGAAATAAGCAATACTGAGTGAATCATTTCAGTGGGTATTCACAAAGGATGAAGAAGAGGAGGGCAGCAGCTGTTTCATTCTTGAATCAGTTTTTAAAACTCAAGATACACAATAGCGGAGTTTTGTGGGAATATATTTAATATGGACAGGTATGGGACTGCATGAGATAACTGGCACTTATTTGCTATCAGAAAATATGTTCTTCGTTATCATTGTGGTCATTTTTTATAAAGAGGTATCCCACTTTTCCTGTTTCTATACATGCTGTTTTCACATTAATGTGAGCAACTGTTAATTGGTCTTGGTTTCATATGTTTACAAAAACATGATTGTTAAGCTGAAGTTGCCCGTATGCAGCAGTGTTGCTCATAAGGCGCACTGATGTCCCACTAACAAGGCTGGACAAGGAGAAGGTTACAGTTAGCTGCCTGTCAGGTGCAAGGATCCTCCACATAACACAAGCACTCAGGTCGCTCCAGAACAAGTACAAATATGACACTGTCATTGTCCATATTGGTGTGAATGACCTGAGACATACCTCCCTGGAATACATGAAAAGAGACATGGATGAGCTCTCTGATCACATAGCCCAGGCCGGTATGACCCTGACCCTGAGTAGCATCCTGCCCTCACCAAGAATGATGCCACAGTATAAAGAAAAAAATGATCAATTTCAACAATTGGCTAAGTTTCTGGTGTCATTCAACGGGGATCCAGTATCTGTCCGCCTGGGATGACATGCTCGACAAGCCACGTTGCTTCGCAAGAGATGGCTTGCACCTATCACCCTTAGGCTTTCAAATACTGACCAAGGCTTTTGCTGCCCCCATAGTGCCTTTTTTTTTAGGCAAGGCTCAAAAGACAAACCCACCACCGTAAATAGCACAAGTAACCAAAAACTGAGGGTAATGCTACTCAACGCCAGAGGTCTAAACCTCAAAATGCATGCACTCGAGGCACTCCTCAGTATAGAGAACATTGATATCTGTGCAGTAACAGAAACCTGGTTTAAGGATCCAGAGAGCACCCCAGCACTACCAGGCTATAACTCATACCAAACTTTTCGGCCACAGAACCCGGACCAAAACACAAAAGGTGGTAGTGTATCCATATTCATCAAGGATACCCACACCTCCAGGTTAGTGGCACAGCACGATGCCTCAGAGATCATGCATGTGCAACTAACAATGGGCAAAACTGCAATTCAAATTGTAGCTTGCTACAGATCACCCACCATGACCCAGGACCCCCATTCCGCATTTCTGAAGACACTGGAAAATATGAAGGTCCTACCAAACACCCTAATATTGGGTGATTTCACTTACCCAAACATTAACTGGGAGAACTACTCAAGTACTAACTCCCTTGCCCAACACTTCCTAGAATTTATAAACTCAAACGCCCTGAATCAACTGGCCAACACCCCCACCAGAGGTGACAGCATATTGGACCTGGTTATCACCAACATGGGCGACCGGTGTTCCACACCAGAGGTCAACCTCTCACTGGTTAGATCAGACCATAGACTATAATCACTCTGGATATCCACTTTCTACCCCCACCCTCAATCAAGAAAACCACCGTGAAAAACTTTTCAAAAGCAAACTTCACGTTACTTAAGACTGAGGTGGAAAGGTTCACAGCCCCCATGCTAAAGGACAATGCTGTCCAAGCTGCTGAATCCCTTACAAAGGCACTCTATGAGCACCTGCAAGAATGCATGGATCATCCTATCCCAAGCAAAACCAAGACTCACTCCTCCAAGAAAAGGAAACCAGTCTGGTGGACCCCTGCAATAAACAAGTTATACAATAGGAGGAGGAAACTAGTACAGAAAAGAGTAAAATCCCAAGAAGGAAAGACATCCCTGATCAGTATCAGCAAGAAACTATGATCCCTTATAAAATCATCCAAGGCTAGCTTTGAAAAAAAATTGCCAAGGACTCCAAAGATAATCACAAAGCATTCTTTAGCTATGTCAAAAACCTAAGTGGAAACTCTCAGATCTGCTCTGAGTTAGTGCAGAATGCAACAAAATACACTGAACTGACTGATATTGCCAACATTCTGGCAGACAGGTTTAGTGCAAACTTCACCCCCCCAAAGGGCCCATAACCATACCAGAAGAATGTAGAGCCCCGGCAATCACTGACACACAGGTTAAAACAGCCCTATCCAAAGCCAAAAACACAGCTTCAGTGTGACTGGACGGTGTCCCAGGCTGTGTCTTACACAAGCTCCAAAATGAACTAACCCCTCACCTAAACACACTGTTCAAACTCAGCCTCTCTACAGGCTACGTACCCATAGAGTGGCGCACAGCAACAGTTATCCCACTCCACAAAGGTGGAGCCACAACGGACCCCGAGAACTATCACCTTATAAGCTTGACTAGCCTGGTCTGCAAGGCTATGGAGTGCATCATCATGGAACTCATTAACAGAGACATTGGGAACCTCCAAACATTGGATCCTACCCAGTTTGGCTATGTTAAGGGCAGATCATGCCTCCTAAACCTGGTGGACTTCTTTAAGACAGTTACCAAGACTTTAGATGAGGGAAAGGAGGTCCACATAGCCTACCTAGACCTTGCAAATGCTTTTGACACCATTCCCCATTCTAGTATTATAGACAAGCTCACCAGCCCGAACATAAACCCCTACATCATGAGATGGGTTGCCATTTGGCTCATGGATAGAACCCACACAGTGAGAGTTGCAGGTTCTAGGCCCGACTCTAAACCGGTTACAAGTGGCGTCCTCCAGGGCCCAGTCCTGGGACCCCTCCTGTTTGGTATATACTTCTCAGAGGTATAAGCAAGCACAGGACTATGGCTGACAAAGTTTGCAGATGACTGCAAACTGGGGGCCATAACTGACTCTCTGGCTGATACAGACATCCTCCAGAATGGTCTCACTGAGAAGGATACCTGGTGTCAAAGTCATGGCCTCAAGCTAAATGCCAAGAAGTGCATAGTCCATCCCTTTGGAAAAAACAAAGCACCTGCGGACTACCACATACGTGGTAGTCCCCTAAATACAGAAAATGTAATAAGGGATCTGGGGACCCAAGTAGATAGTAATCTCTCCTTTGATAATCATATTGCCAATGTGGTTAGAAAATCCTTCTATGTGGCCCACCTAATCACAAAAGGGTTCGCATCTAGAACAAAATAGGTTATTGTGCCCCTCTACTCATCACTCATCAGACCCATCATAGAGTACAATGTCCCATTTGGGATGTACCTTACAAGACACCTGCAACTGCTGGAAAGACCACAGAAGTACCTTACAAAGAGGATTACTGGCCTCAAACAGATGCCGTATGCTGCCCGACTCAAGAAACTCCAGCTGTACTCGGTTCCATATTGCTTACTCAGAGGTGATCTCTGCCTGACATACAAGGCCATGTCCAACCCAGAATTGATGGACATGCTCCACCTAAAAAAAACAAATCCCTGAGAGCCACACGCTCTAGGGATCTAAACCTCACCACAACGATAAATAGGACGTGCTGGAGGGATAGATTCCTGTCCCAGAGACTCCCCATGCTTTGGAACAGGATTCCAATCTACATTAGGCAGAGCCCCTCATTAACACTCTTCAAGAGAAACCTTGACGAGTGGATGGGAAACAGAAAATTTACCCCGGGGATCACTGCAGTGGCTCTACTGGACAGAGGCACAGGGAACTAATGGCTCTGCTGAACAGAGGCACAGGGAACTAACCTAAGGGGGTGGCGAAAGCCAACACATTCTGGCTAGGTTTATAGATGCCCTCTGGCAGATAGCGTAGTACTTACCTATGAACCTATAATGCCAGCCACATGAGGGCTGCAGCAGTTAGGAGCTGGAACACCAGGATGACAGAGAAAATATGAGTGTCCTGAAGTTTTTTTTTACTCCAAGAAAAGGTCAAATATTTTTCTAGCTTGGTGCTGACTTATTGCATAGGCCAGGTGATCTGAATTTTTATGCTTAGCCACCTGGAGTGAATAGTTATACTACATTACTAAACCATGACACATTAAAGACTAGTTAGGAAAGTTGCAGAGACTGAAAGTTGACTGATACTAGAGGATAGATGGAATTGGAATGGGGAGAAGTTTGAAAAACGATGTTAGATATAACAACTAAAGAAAAAAGTTATATTTATTTAAGGCTGGATATTTCCAGTCTTTTTTGGCCTCTGAATGTAATACCCACTGGTATGTATTAAACTGTGTGGCTATTATAGTGAAGATATGATTGATTTTTGTTGAACTCGACCTACATGATTTCACAACCTTTTTTTATAAGTAATGTACACCAATAAAATGTCCAAATATTTGCTTCTGGTGTGGAAAAAACATTAAAGGCTATTGGCAATTAGAAATGGCTTACATTAATTTTGGTACTTTTCCATTAAACCCCTACCGGTTCGTGCTGCTGTATTTCGCCGGTATATCAGTACGGGACACAAGTTTGTGGGTGACAACTACTTCTGTACAACTGACGGACAAGTGTCTATTGGTCATGTTAGGTGTACAGGACTGTTTGGTCATTGCAGAAAGAGCTGCAGTCCACCATTAAACCCCTACCAATTGCGGGAGGTTTTTTTTTCTTTTTTCTTTTACACATGGTTTCGGACAGAAGCTAGTTACCTTTTCAGTATAATACTTAAGAGAGAATCCCGGCTCACTGTAGAAGAAGGTTAATGTAGGGGAATACCATTAGGAGAGAAGGTGAAAAGATTCATACTACTTACTGGATATGCCTGGATCAGGTGATGTTTACCATGTATTCTCAGGATTAATGTGTACTGTCAAATCAACAATTTCAAACTTTATAAAGAGCACATCACATTGCAGCTGTATGTTTTCAGCTACGTGAGGTGCTCTGAAAAAGTCTTTACAGTTGTACTGCAGTACAATACCCATAAAAAAGGTCTTGCCAAAGCTCACAGTCCCCGGTTTATTCAGTCAGCCCTCACATGCAAATGAAAGGAATCGTTCTCCACGTTGTAAAAACTGCGATCCTGCAGCACCACACAAGACATTCATCTCTGCAGTACTGCCTGCCTGCCAAATAAAATAAAAAAAGGTAACCTTACCTAATGAAAATGATTGTTTTCACATCACATTTGTCAGTCCCATATGAATGATAAAATAGCGCCGAAAGACAGCAGCGCAAAGACGTGGTAGGGGTTTAACAGAAAAGTGCCTTAATTTTAAAATGGCTAGTGCAAGTCCTTATTGCTCATATTTTTTAAACACCTTTAATGAATTATCAGTTAAGGCAAACATACATTTATGTAAAAAAAAACAAATCATATTAACATGTTCCCAGTTACAAACATGCATAATGTACTGTCTATTCTTTTGTATAGTTATCATCATCCAACATTACATAAATTGTTCAATTCTTGCCATCCCTTAAACCTCACACCTCCTCCAAAACATTATTCTGCATGTACTGGTCCCACAATTTCTATTTTTTTCTATGTAATTTGCTCCTTCCATTTTCTAAAGATCACACTTCTTGTTCTTTTATTGCTGTTACAATATTCATAACTTCAAATACAGTTGGTTTACACTTTGATTTCCATTTTCCAGTAATTGCTTTTTTTTGGCAGCCAACAGAATTAAAATTAATAAGGCCTTTCTATGTCTAGGGAATTCAGATCCTTATCCCATCTCAAAAAAAATAATTCCTTATTTACAACCATTTGCTCAGCCAGTATTTCTGACAGAGTACTTTGTAGGGAGTTTTTAAAGTCTTTAACCATGAAAAGCCTACAAAACTAATCAACAAAAAAAACAAAACAAAACACTATTTACAAGGTTGGTTTGAATTATCTTTTTTTATTTTCTTTGTGCATATGTATTTTAGTGTCTATTCAACCAATTTCGCTTTTTTAAGTATTGTCTCCTAAATGATTTGTGTAGTGTATTTTAACTATGTATGAGATGGTATTGAATCACTGTGATTGGTTAATTATTACTATTTAAACTGTATGGTTTGTGCCATTAACTACTTTGATTAAGTCCTTTTTTCAAAGATGAAAACGCTTAGTCTGGCAAGTGTGCAACAGTAAATTACAGTGTTGGGAGACATCTTCGTGTTACTTCAATTTTTCTTGATTACTTTTTAAAGTCTGCCAACTCATTACACCCAGTTAACTCTGTCTTTCCCATCACGCCTCCAACATTTGCCATCCTTTGGAGGAAAAATTCTTTGGAGTCTGCTTGGGGATATAAAAATATCTATACCAACACTTCCTTGTAACTTGATTATCCAGTCCCTCTTCCCAATCTTTTTTAACCTCCTTTGATTGATTCTTATAGTTATTTTGCACTATTTTATGTGCAGTAGTAATTATCCCTTTTTAACAACAGCTTCTGTTCTAGACTCAGCTAAATACTCTACCAGAGCAAGTCTTTTTCTTACAATTCTCCTATTCCTTTCTGTTTGCCTATACTCTGATGTTAATCCTTGATAGGGAAAGCAGTCTCGAGCTTGCAGTCCAAATGTCTTCTTGACCTCTTTCCATTCTGTTACCTTTCCTCTCTCTAGTTATTTGCTCCCAATATCTTAGTTTGTTTGCCATTTTCTCTAGTAAATTCCAACCCTCCTTTGCCAATTCTCTGTACCCCTAATTGCAGTCATCTCTATAGGCAAAATCATTTTCTCCATTCTCGTGTTGGCTTAGTTCTTAGAATACTTTGTTTCTGTATGACTGTTGTTGTTCCCCTTTAGGATCTGCATCCAAAATCCCACTCTTTCTCCTTATTACTTGCCTCCTCCCCCCTCCGCGTTTCATCATCATCCCTTTTCACTTTGAATTATAGCTTCCTTCTTGTGTTATGTATATGAGCCTTGACTGTGTAGATTTAAAATATCCCTTTAGGTCAGGTAATCCTAAACCACCTGGTTTTATTGAAAGGATCAGCTTGCCCCCCCCCCCCCCCCCCAGATAAAAATTCTTCAACGTTTTATTAATTATTATCCACAGCTTTTCTTCTGGTTGACAAAAAAAAAATCTGACCTGTGTATAAAACTAAAGGGCCTAAAAACATTTTCACTGTATCTGGCTATCCATATCTATAAACCAGAGCTTCCAGTTTCTCAGTTTTTGTTTTTTATCTTTTGTTTAGTCTCTTCTCACATATCCTTACTGGCTATAGCAGAATAATTTTTAATCCATACTCCTAAATACTTCATTTTATCGTGTCTCTATAAATATGGATGTTAAGTTGTCTATCTCACCTTCGTTCTTGCTGGTTGGGTTCGGAGCCGATCCTCGGCTCCGACTCGGCCATCTTCAATAGCTCGAGAGCTGTTTAATGGCTCGAGGCTACCCCTTATAACATAATACCTAGCGATAGCTACTCAGATCTCGTTTGCCGCTTCAGCTGCGAGGTGTCGTTTTTCTGGCTCAGGCTTGTATAGTGTTATTTTGTGTAAATTCTCTCTAGAATTTAACTCTTCTAGTATATTTTTCTGTTTTATTATTAGCGATAGTGTTGTTACTGTTGTAGATAACTGTTTATCCTATAGTATCCCTTTTTTGTAGAACTCGTTTAACTTAGAGAGTTCTCCCCACCCTTCCCCCCTTCCCCTGGTTATCCGTTTAACTTAGAGGCTTTCCTACTGTCTTTTTTATTATATGCTAGCTTAAATTAGAGGCTATCCTATTACCTTTAAAAAAAAAATACCTTTATCTATATCCTGTCTAGATAGTACTTGTATGCCTTTTCAGTAGGTGTGTTTTTTTGTAGAACTGAATATTGTTCTTATTGTTGGTTAAATTGGTTGGTTTCCTTTTTTCCAGTACAGCATGTCCAAGGAAGCTAAGGTTTCTGGGTTTATGAAGTGTGACTCATGCTGTCAGAAAATGTCCCTGACAGATGGGCACACTTCTTGCATCTATTGTTTAGGCGCTGTGCACCTGCAGGACACTTGTTCTGTTTGCCATGCCTTTAGTCCAAGAGTCCTGCAGGAGCGTAAGAATAAGTTGATTCTTAGGGGTCTGTTAAAACCCCAGGATTCACCGGCCAAGAGTTCACAGCCAGTGAAATCCCCCAAATCCACTAAACCGTCGGCTCCAATTTTGGAGCTGACTTTGGTACAGAATTTTCCTTCTACGTTGGTTCCGGCTGGCACCGACAAGACAACCTCCCCATCGGCTCCATCAGAGGCTTCGGAGCCATCGTGGAGCCACAAGAGGCTGAGGTCCCCTTCCTTAGAGTCGGTACATTCGGCTCCTCGGTCTCCTTTACTTCAAAGCGAGCGTAGTCACCGATCCTCTCACTCCTCTCGATCCTCTAGGCTGTAAGATCATGATGTGGAGAGAGTAGTCAGTAGGTTGCTAAAGTCACAGGCACTAGCTAAATTGTTGTCCAGCCCTCCTCAACAGGTATCGGCTCCGTCCACTTCTCTTGATGTTCCTGAGTTCTTGAGTTCGGAGCCAGAGTTCGTTGGGGTTCGAGTAGTGGAACCGTCGGCTCCGATAACTCTATCTCCTTCGGTTTCGACGTCGGCTCCGATTCCCTCAGTGGTACCTTCCATCGAGGGATCTGGGCACCGTGGCTCCCTCATCGGCTCCGAGGGGGTGAGTGGCATCGGACCCTTGTCCGACCCTGTTCTCCCTCTCGGAGCTTCGGCGCAGGTGAGCTCGGCTCCAACATCGGCCTCGGAGCCGTCCCCCTCAGTGCGGAGAAAGATTCCTATTTCTTCGGAACTGGAGCTTTCTCTGCCTCGTGGCAGGGACGCCTTTGATATCATGTGGAGTGTGCTGTCCTCTGAGTCAGCTCCACTTTCAGCCCCACCGGCTCCGTTCCCCGTAGTGCCTGTGCCAACCTCTGCTCCTCCTGCAGTCCCTAAGCGTAGGGAACCGATGCTCCAGGACACCCCATTGGGGGTTTCCTCCTCTTCCGAGGCCTCTCCTGATCACTCAGAGGAGCTCCCTCGGAAGAAAAAGTGTAAGAGGAAGCACATTGACTCCCCCGAGTCTGTCACTTCTGATACAGACTTAGATGATTCGGAAGAGTCCCCGAGATCCCCCTCTGAAGATGTTTCCTTCTCGGACATCCTGGAAATGCTTAAGCAGAGGGGAACTGGAATCCCCTAGCCCCCACCGAGGATGAGTCTGTATTTCTGGATGCTTTCGGTTCCCGACATTCCACCTCATGGGTTTCTCTGCCTTTCGATCCACTTATGGCAGTGGTGGCTCGAAAGGCTTGGTCAGCTCCGGATACAGTGGAACCAACTCTGAGGAGACCTGGTAAATTCATTACAGCACCCCAGGATAAGCAATTCCTTTCTAAAGGTGTTCCTGTTGATGCCATGGTGGTAGTAGCAGCCACCAAAAAAGAGTTAGCGGAGACCTCTTCATCTGTCCATCCCGCTAACAAGGAGTCTAGGACAATGGACAGATACGGGAAGCAAATGTTCCCTTCAGCGACCTTCTCCATAAGGTCACTGAACTACCTATGTCATTTTACCCAACTTCAAAGGGATCTCCTTAAAGAGCTCGGAGATACCCTCCAAGATCCAACTGCTGAGGGAGCACAAGCCAAAGTAGCTTCCCAGCTAGCGACACTTATTTCTGTTGTTAACTCCTCCATGAGGCTCATTTCCTATACAGCCGATGGGGCAAGTCGAGCCGCAGGTACGGGTGTGGCCCTTAGAAGCCATGCGTGGATGCGGCTGTGTAACTTTGCGGAACCCTTTCGAGCATCCTTCACCAACACCCCCTTTGATGGTTCCTTGCTTTTTGGACCACAGGTGAAAGACACTTTGACTAGGTGTGAGCAAGAAGGCAAGACTCTCTCTGCCGTGGGAGTCTGTTTTTCCACTCCCTCTAGACCTTACCCCAAGGGTAAGAAGAATGGGAAGATGTGGTTCCGTAAATCTCAGGGAGCCTTGCCCGACACAGGTAGTGATTTTTCCTCCAGAGGCAGAGGGGGAAACAATAATAATAGATGCCGCCCTCGTAGCAGAGGGGGTCCACAGAAACAGGGCAACAGAGAATCTTTCTTTGATAAGCCCTTCCAACATCCCTGAAGGGTTGCCCGGCTGCTCACCTATGGAGGCAGTTGGGGGAAGACTTTCACTGTACCCAAAAGCCTGGCAAAGTTTAACACAAGACAGATGGGTATGGTCTATTGTATCCGGAGATTACAAAATTCCCTTCCATCAACCCCCCTTACAGTCAAGGAAGACCCTTCCAGATGTTCCACCCAATCTGAAGGAGCAAGCAGTAATTGAAGTTTCAAAACTGCTAGAAAAAAGAGCCATCCAGGAAGTCCCGGCAGGCCAGCATGGATCTGGAACTTACTCAAGGTTGTTTTTAGTACCAAAAAAGACGGGGCTGGAGACTGATTCTGGATCTCAGCAGACTAAACAGGTCTGTACAAAGAACAAAGTTTCAGATGGTCAAGTTACAGTCCATTCTACCCTTTCTGGGTCAGGACAATTGGATGTGCTCGATAGATCTTCAGGATGCGTACTACCATATCAAGATGGACAGGTGCTCCAGGAGATATCTTGGCTTCCAGCTGGGGGCCAGTCATTATCAGTTCAGAGCTCTGCCCTTTGGTCTCACCACAGCCCCCAGGGTGTTCACCAAATGTATGGCAGTGGTCACGGCTCACCTGAGACGTCAAGGATTCCAGGTGTTTCCATACCTAGACGACTGGCTCCTCACTGCTACCACCAGGCATCAACTCCTACAAGCGGGACTACACAATCACAATCTGTACCCAGCTAGGCACTACAATAAATTTCGAAAAATCTGCCTTGTTGCCCTGTCAATCTACCACTTACATAGGAGCAGACTTGGACACAAGGAATACGTTTGCAAGGCTACCACTAGAAAGGGTGTCCACAATTCGTCAGCAAGTACAAATTCTAATGCAAAGCAAAAGGATCCAAGTCAGGTACGTCCTTCAAACTCCGGGTTCCATGACAGTAGCCATTCTTCTAATCCCACTAGCGCGCTTTCATATGAGAATTCTTCAGTGGCTTCTCTTCATGTAGTGGTCTTTCCAAGAGCTACCCATGACTCACATGATTCTGATCACGGATGCATGCAAAAGACATCTTTCTTGGTGGATGGTCTCCCCACTAGTTACTCAGGGCAGACCTTTCGTACAACCCCCTCCGGTAGCCACAGTGACGACAGATGCCTCCCTGATAGGGTGGGGGGCATTATCTGGGCAGGACAGTCCAAGGCACTTGGCAACCTCATGAGTACCATCTGCACATAAATGTTCTAGAAATGAGAGCCGTGCTCCTGGCGTTGCAAGCCGTTCAAGACTCTCTGCCTTCTGGGACCATTGCTATCCAAACGGACAACATGTCAGTGGTGTGGTACATCAACAAGCAGGGCGGAACCAGATCCTACCCCCTGTGTCGAGAAGCACTCAGACTTTGGCAGTGGGTGATTTTCTCCCAATGTTTTCTGATTGCAACACACATCCCTGGGAGATCCAACGTCATAGTGGACAGGCTCAGCCGAGCTATCCTCATGCCTCACGAGTGGTCTCTGAATCAGGAAGTTGCGAATCTTATTTTCCGCAAATGGGGACAGCCTTGCTGTGATCTCTTTGCCACCCCCTTCAACAGCAAATGCAGCAACTACTTCTCCCTTCTTCTGCTTCAGGGTCACATTCCCAGAGACGCTCTAGTCCATGATTGGCCCCAGGGACTTCTTTATGCCTTTCCTCCCTTTCCCCTGATACCCAAACTTATACAGAAAGCAATATCGTTGGGTTGCAAAATGATCCTCATTGCCCCCTACAGGCCTCGAAAGATATGGTTCCCGTTCCTGCACCGTTACCTTCTCGATCAGCCCTGGACTCTGGACCCAATTCCAGACCTCCTGCTTCATCAGTCAGGCAGGTTGCATCAATCCCTCCAAACTCTCCAGCTCACAGCTTGGTTGCTCCACTTCCAACTTTAGCCAGGCTTCCTAGCATTTCCCCAGCAGTCTGTGAGATTATTGTCTCCTCTCATAAGTCTACAACAAGGAAAACTGGAAACGTTTCTCTTGTTGGGCAGAGGCTAGGAATGTGGATCCTTTTTCAGCCCCAGTCCACGTAATTCTGGAATTCCTAGCACAACTGTTTCACTCCGGGTCTGCTTCCGCTACAATCAGGGTACAAATAGCGGCCATTTCTAACTTTCATGTTGGTTTGCCTAATTCTAACATTATGTCTCATAAGCTCTGTAAATCTTTTTTGAGAGGGACATCTCTTCTTAGGCCTCCAGTGAGAGGTCCCCCTCCTCCTTAGGACCTTAATTTAGTCCTAACTTCCTTAATTCTGCCCCCTTTTGAACCGGCAGCATCCTGCTCTATCAAGTTTCTATCTTGGAAGACACTCTTTTTGGTAGCTATTACTTCAGCCAGACGCATCTCCGAACTTCAGGCACTATGCGTTCGTCCTCTCTACTTGGTGTTTCATAAGGACAGGGTTGCTCCGAGGACTAATCCTTTGTTTCTTCCTAAAGTCTGCTCAAAAAATAATTTAAACCAATCTATAGATCTTCCGGTGTTTTTCCCTAATCATACCAACAAGGCAGAGTACAAACTACACCAATTGGACGTCCATAGACAATTGCGTTTTTATCTACACAGAACGAAAGAAATAAGGAAATTGGACCAATTATTCCTTTCTTTTGCCTTAGGCAAACAAGGTCTCCCAGTTTCCAAGGTAACCTTGTCGAGATGGTTATCTCACACTATTACCTTCATTTATCAGTTAAGGAATAGTTACCTGTTAAACCGAAAGGTCATTCTACTAGGGCCTTGGCCACCTCAGTAGCCTTCCAGTCCAGGTTGCCCATGGATTCTATCTGTGCAGCTGCCTCGTGGGCAAACCCTCATACCTTTATTTCTCATTACAAGCTAGATATGGTCTCCAGGAGCAGAGCTGACTTTGGTTCCACTGTTCTGAAGAGTCTGTTCCACTGAGCCACCCAGGATGTTAGGTGCTAGCGACGCTGTCCCAACCAGCAAGAACGAAGGCAAGATAGACAACTTAACATAAAGAAGTTATGTACCTACCATAACATTCCATGTTAATTGTCTTCATCTCGCCTTCCTTCTTGCGTCCCACCCTCCGTCCCCCTGTCCTAGTGGACCGAGAGGAGTTCCTGTTTCACTGGCTGTGTGTTCTCTTGTTTTTCCTCTATTGACTTAGAGAATATGGCAGGTATAGTCAACTAATTATTTTGACTGGTTTATTCTCTTGTTATGTCTGGGGTTAGCTATTTCAAATGAGATCTGGGTAGCTATCGCTAGGCATTATGGGATAAGGGGTAGCCTCGAGCCAGTAAACAGCTCTCGAGCTATTGAAGATGGCTAAGTTGAGCTGAGGATCAGCTCCGAACCCAACCAGCAAGAAGGAAGGCGAGATGAAGACAACTAACATGGAACGTTTTGGTAGGTACATAACTTCTTTGTATTGCTGAACCAATGCATTTGCATTTATGGGTATATAGTTTACAGCTATAGTCTTTGATCTGAAGTTATTGTCTTCATTTGCTCTTCAACCTGGGGGAACATGAATCCGGGACAGATCTGACTCAGCCGCATTTCTTCAGCATTGGATCCGAGCTCCAAGTGCCTCCCCTACCCATAACGCCCCTGTCTCCTTCCTCCCCCAGATCTTGTTTGCCACGTCTAACATTCACATCATGATCTGTGCTCTAGGGGATTTTTTGGGTAAGTTTCTCCAGGTTTTCTAGCTATCTTTAGTCTTTTCTATCTCCCCTTTCACTTTTCTTGCTCTAGCTTTAGTTAAAAAACAAAAAAAACAAACAAACAAAAAAAAAAAAAAAAACTTTTCCCGCTTCTATCCCTGCTTTGGGTTCTCTGTCTCCATCTGTATGGCAGAGACACCCAAGCCGGGATTCGGAAAGTACAGAGAGTGTGGCCATAAGCTTTTCTCTGCAGATGGCCACACTCTGTGCAATGTGCATTTAGGAGTTCCTCAACTCGTTTCCTCCTGCTCCATCTGCATGGGGTTCAATCCCCGCACATTAATCGCAGGAGGAATAAACTTATTATTAAGGACCTCCTTAAACCTCCCTTTACAGAGGCCCAAGCTTCCTCTTCAACTGCTTTTGGTCCCCCCTCCTCCCCGGCCTCTGGGACTCAACCTCTCGCCAAGAGGACTGGAGAAAGTGAGAAGCGCAAACACCGGGATAGGCCAAACCACCAGCAAAATCTCATCTGGGCCTTGGCTTGAGTTCGTCTCGGTTCCATACCCCTTGCTTCTCCCTGGAGCCAGAGGTGTCTCAGAGCCGTTCACTGGTGTCGGCTTCACCCCACCGGCTGTCTAGACCGGTGTCGGTGGCCTCGTCTTCTAGGGTCACCCACAGCCTCTCCAAAGCTGAGGTGGACAAGATGATGCGGAGGTTCATTCGCATGCAGATACAGATGGGAGTCTTGCCTCCCCCCTCCCCCCTCCAGGGCTGGAGGCATGCAGTCCACTTTTATCCCGATAACTCCTTCTCTGATCTGAGTCCCAGTTTCAGAGTCCTCGGATCCGAAGACCCTCAGCGTTGAGGGGTTGGTGCTGACGGTACCTGGTACCTCGACGCTGACTGTTGGCCTTGAGCAGGTCAGCTCTGACGAGCTCGGAGCCTCAGCGCAGGATCCAAGGGGGTGGTTTCAGCTCCAAGTTTTTCTGAGCTGAGCCTTCCACTCAGAATCTCGGTGCCTGGAAGTTCAGCTCCGGCTCCCCCGTTGATCTAGAGGATTATGGATCTGATCGTAGCCCCAGCTCCAGGGGTTCATTCTCCTTCTGCCTTTGACGTGGTGGAGAGGGTTCTGTTGATCCCATTAAGACCCTTGACGATCTCGTCCTCGGAGTCTGTCCTGGCTCCCTCTGTCTCTGGTCCGCATTCCGCCATCCTGCCACGTCAGTGACAGCCTGCTGCCTCTCTCCCCCAGGGAGTTCCCTCACGGGAACAGCTGGATGTTTTTGAGTCCTTCCCAGAGACCCCACCTGAGGAGGTTCCTAAATGCATGTGTAAAAGGAGACACTTAGACTCCCTGCTGGAGTCTCTCACAGAGGACAGTGACTTGGAGAAAGGGGAAGGTTCCCCCTTTCACCCCCAGAGGATGTCTCATTTTGAGACATCATGGTGATCCTGAGGCAGTGTGGGTGGGTGGGGGTCTGTCCAAAAACCCAACCCTGACAAGTTGGTGTTCCTGGAGGCATTGGGCACAGGACCGAGTTCCTGAGTGTCCTCTCCCATGGATACTCTGGTAGATTTTGTTACATTTCGGGGTGGAAGGAGCCCAACATGGTGGAGCCTCTCCCCAAATGCCTTGATAAGGTTATCAGTACCCCTTCTGATAAACCACACTGGCCAAAGGTATCCCCTGTCGATGCCATGGTGGTGGCAGCAGCCACCAATAAGAAGCTCACACAGGAGAACTCCAAGGTCCATCCGCCGAACAGAGAGCCTAGGACCTTGGACCGTTTTGGGGTCTACGCTTCAGCAACATTCTCTGTATGTACGCTGCACTACATGGCACACGTTATTAAGCTTCAGCGAGACCTAGTGAATGAGGTCACTGAGTCTACCCCAGGGTCCATGTCGGCTGAGGATATGAAGGTTTTCTCCTCTCGAATGGCCACCCTCACCTCCATTGCCAATACCTCTATGCGGCTTCTATCTCACGCTACTGAGGGTGCTGCTAGAACTGCCGGAGTAGGTGTTGCCATCAGGCGTCATGCCTGGTTCTGACTTTGTACCTTCTCGGAGCCTTTCAAGGCGTCATTTACAAATGCTCCATATGATGGTTCCACACTCTTTGGAAAGACGGTACGCGACACACTGGTCCAGAGGGAGAGGGACAGGAAGACTGTCTGCTGTCGGAATCTGCTTCTCAACCCCTCAACGATCCTTCTCCAGGAATCACAAGGGGGGGGGGGTGAAGAAGATGTGGTTCCGGAAGTCTCAGGATTATTCCCAAAATGCTCGGGACTGGCTCTCCCCTGGGGGCAAAGGGGGATTCGACAGACACTGCCCTCGTGGCAGAGGGGGTCCAAGGAACCAATGGTCTCGCGATTCATTCTCAGACAGGCCCACACAGCAGCCCTGAAGGGTTGCCTGGCTGCTCATCTCTGGAGGCAGTCAGGGGGTCGACTTTCGCTACACCCAACAGCCTGGGAGTCAATTACAGATGATCAATGGGTGTTGTGAATCATATCCAGTGGATATTCAGTCCCCTACTTTCTGGATGTTCCACCCGCTCAAAGGGAGGCAGCAGCACAGGAAAATTCCAAGCTGCTAGAAAGACGAGTCATCCAGCCCATCCCCCCAGATCAGTCTGGATTAGGTATCTATTCCAGGTTCTTTTTAGTGCCAAAGAAGATGGGTTTCAGCCTTAAACCTGTTAGTTGCCAAGACAAAATTCCAGATGGTCACTCTCCAATCTGTCCTGCCCTTTCTGCTGGAAAATGACTGGATGTGCTCGATGGACCTTCAAGGTGCGTACTATCACATTAAAATGGACAGATGCTCTCGGAGGTTCCTCCGCTTATGGCTGGGGACCAATCATTACCAGTTCATAGAGCTCCCCTTTGGTCTCATTATAGCCCCCAGGGTGTTCACCAA
The DNA here is from genome assembly GCF_019279795.1 of Protopterus annectens. Classification (NCBI taxonomy): domain Eukaryota; kingdom Metazoa; phylum Chordata; order Ceratodontiformes; family Protopteridae; genus Protopterus; species Protopterus annectens. Next base: position 1,723,576,206 of record NC_056726.1, read on the forward strand.
AGTGATGGCAGTGGTAGTGACTCACCTGTGGCTGCAGGGCTTCCAGGTCTTCCCCTACCTGGATGATTGGCTTCTTTCCACTCCCTCCAGGCATCGACTCTGCCAAGGCAAGAATTTCCTTATCCAGACCACCCACCAGGTGGGCATCACCATAAATCTCAATAAATCCCTGTTAAAACCAGTTCAAGTTCTGGACTTCATTGGAACCCGGTTAGATACTTTTTAGACCAAGGTTTTCCTGACACCATACAGACTTCAGTCCCTTAAACATCATGTCTTGCACATTCTTCAAGTTATATCTCCTCCAGCGGAGTTTTTTTAAGGGTGTTGGGGTCCATGGCAGCCACGATCACCCTTGTATCCATAGCTCGGTTACAGATGAGGATGCTCCAATGGACTCTGGCGGTCCAGTGGTCATTTCTAGATCTATCATTGTCACTTCCTGTTTGTCTGTTGCAAGCATGCAGGGATTCTCTTCTCTGGTGGATCCAGTCCCCGGACCTTCTTTCTGGACACCCATTTATTCTTCCCTTCCCTCTGACCATGGTGACCATGGACGCCTCCCTTCTCTGGTGGGGGGGGGGGGGCATTGCTTAGGAAGGACATTTCAAGGCATGTAGTCTTCCCTGGAGACTCAGTTGCATATCTACATCCTGGAAATGAGGGCGGTGCTACTGGTGTTGCAAGCTCTTCATGCCCTTCTTCCCCTAAGGACGATTGCTATCCAGACAGACAATATGTTAGTAGTCTGGTACATCAACAAACAGGGGGCAACCAGGTCTTATCCCCTTTGCACCGAAGCCATGAGATTGTGAGTGTGTGAGATCTTCACTAGCTATTTTCTGGTGGCAATGCACATTCCAGGGAGGTACAGCATTCTAGCAGACAGGCTCAACAGGTCTATTCTGATACCTTATGAATGGTCTCTGAATCCTTCAGTAGCGAAACAGATCTTTCTAAAGTGGGGTCAGCCTTGCTGCGATCTCTTTGCCTCTCCTTTAAACGCAAAGTGCAGTGAGGTCTTTGCTCTGAACCCCACTCTGGGGGAGTTCCTTAGGGACACTCTGGTTCATGCTTGGCCCTCCAGTCTTCTCTGTGCTTATCCTCCTCTTTCCTTGAACCTGAAACCCATTCAGAAAATGCAACGGCTGGGGAGCTCAGTCATCCTCATTGCCCCCTTCTGGCATTACTAAGTATGGTTCCATTCTCTGTGGTCCCATGTAGTGTGTCCTCCCTGGACGTTGGATCCGGTTCTGGATCTGATTTTACATCCCTCAGGGATTCCACATCCACATCTGGGCAGTCTGACGCTCACCGCTTGGCTGCTCCAGTTCTCATGATAGTTAGGAATCCCGGGCTGTCTTCTCCGGTTAAGAAGATTTTGTAGCATTTCATAAATCTTCCACTAGGAAGGTTTATTCGAGTAAGTGGAAACATTTCTCAAATTGGGCATCCCATCGTGATTTGGATCCCTTCACTGCTCCAGTTGCTGTTATCTTAGAGTTTCTGGCAGGTATTTTTCAACAAGGTGCCAGCTTCTCTACGATTAAAGTTCAACTGGCGGCTATTTGTAATTTCCACATAGGGGATAATTCAGCTTCTCTAACTTATTCCAAGCTCTGTAAAGCTTTTCTGAAGGTTACCTTTCTTCTTAGGCCACCGATCAAGGACCCTACACCTCCTTGGGACCTTTCTTTGATCCTTCAAGCCTTGGTTTCTTCCCCCTTTGAACCTGCTGTTTCAGTGGATCTGAAGTTTCTGTCTTGGAAGACAGTCTTCCTGATTGCTTTTACTTCAGCTAAAAGAGTGTCGGAGCTTCAGGCCTTATCGATTAAGCCTCCTTACATGATCTTCCATAAAAACAGGTTATCTTTGCACATTACTCCTTTCTTTCTGCCAAAAATGGCCTCAGAATCAAAAATCAGTCAGGTTATCAACCTCCCTGTCTTTTTTTCCAAACTTTCAGAATAAGAGAGTATAAATTGCACCTGCTGGATGTTCATAGACAATTACATTTTTACTTACACAGAACAAAGACCTTTCACAAGTCCGATCAACTTTTCGTTTCCTACTCTAACCCCCTTTTTACGGGAAGCCTGGATTAAAGGTCACCATTGCTCATTGGATTTCTCAGTGTATATCTTGGCGTTTTCAACCAAAGGATTGTCTCCTCCGGGTTAAGTTAAGGTGCAGTCTGCTAGGTCTATGGCTACTTCAGCTGCCTTTTAGTGGATAGTTTCCTTGGATGACATTGGCTGTGTGGCTACCTGGGCATCTTCACATACTTTCATCTCCCATTACAAGCTGGATCTTCTTTCCAGAAGTAGGGCATCCTTTGGCTCCACCATGTTACGGAATATCCTTCCATGAGCGTCTCCCAGATGTTTGGTAGCTGGGGACTCTGTCCCACAAGTTGAAGAGCAAATGAAGACAACAACTTCAGATGAAGAAATTATGTACTCAACATAACATTCCATCTCAATTGTGGCTCTTCATTTGTCTTCAACCATTCCTCCCTCCTTCCCCCAACCTTCTATAGGCTGTGTGATGGTCTGACTGGAAAAGACATGGCCCTTTCTTTGACATAACTGGTCATTTCGTATGATACTATTTGGGTTATTATGCCAAGGGGTAAGGCATTGTGTCAGGCTGGGTTGCTATGGTGGGCAGCAAACTCGATCTGAAGGGTGGAGGGAGACAGGGGCATTATGGGTAGGGGAGGAGCTTGGAGCTCGGATTCGATGCTGAAGAAATGCAGCCGAGTCAGATCCATCCCAGATCCGTGTTCCCACAGGTTGAAGACAAATGAAGAGCAACAATTCAGATGGAATGGAGGGAGACAGGGGCATTATGGGTAGGGGAGGAGCTTGGAGCTCGGATTCGATGCTGAAGAAATGCAGCCGAGTCGGATCCATCCCAGATCCGTGTTCCCACAGGTTGAAGACAAATGAAGAGCAACAATTCAGATGGAATATTGTGGTGAGTACATAACTTCTTTTTTTTGTCTTCATTAGTTTTATATCCCAAAAGGACTTGAAGCTGTCTCAGAATGTTTCACGGCACTGAGATGTCCTTTTTCTGTGTTTATCAGGTACATAATAATATTGTTTTCAAATAAAGCCAACTTTTTTTGATTACTATACCAATAAGATCCTTGAATTTCTGTGTCCCTTATTTTCTTTGCCCATAGCTCTAAGTATAACACAACAATGGGGAAAGAGGACACCACTGCCTGGTTCCTCTGTTCAGACACAAGGTATCCAGGAGGAACCCTCCCACTTTAATTTTTGCCTCTGATCCCTCATATGTCCTCCTAATTGTAATTAACCTTAGTATTGTATGAGGGAATGCAAACGCTTCCTTTGCCCTACTCATAAAATCCCAGTTTACTCTGTTGTATGTTTGCATTGCATCAAGACCTACCAACAACATACATTTTGCTTCCCTCTGGATCATCATTGTTTCATGAATGTTGTCAAATGTTTAACTCCCCTCCACAAAACCACATTGGTCAGTATCTATCAATTTTAGCAAAAACTTTGATGTTCTTTTAGATGTTATAGACATAAACACTTTTTAAACCATGACTATAATAAACACTTTATAGTCATGGTTTAAAATTGAAATGGGCCTATATGAAGATGGGTATGATGGGTCTTTACCATCTTTAGGTATTATAGGCACCACCGCCTTCTTCCAGGATGTTGGTGCTTCCTCTCCTTTTAAAATACTGTTAAACAAATCCTTCCAAATTTTTATCACTTTCTTCCCTCCTAGCTTCCAGACTTCCACAGGAATACCATCTATTCCTGGAGACTTTCCTGCAGATTATACATCACCATTTTTATCTCATCTCCTCCTATCTCAACTGCTAATTGTTGAGCCTCATCTGCCTCTAACCTTGGCATACTTAAGTCTTCCATAAATATTTCCATTTGTGGTTTTTCTTGATTTCCATATTTCTCTGCTTTATATAAATTTGCATAACATTTCCAAAATCTCTCTTAATACTTCTACAAGATCTTTGGCTATTTTTCTTGTTATAGGTTCCCTACGTTTGGCCACAACCCTTTGTACTTTCCTTTGCTTAAGTCGTTGCACTAACAGCTTTTAGCTCTGAAGTTATGATCAGAAGCAGTCACTGAACAGAAATCTTTCTAAACTCGTGCATGTTATGCAGATACTCCCTTACTTTCCCTTTCGCACTCAGTGTTTGCATCTCTTGTTCTTTGAGATTCCCCTTATTTTGCAATACTTTAACCTTTGTCAGCCCCTCTAAATAATTATTGTTACTTTTTTCTTTTATTTCTACTCTGTTTTTAAACAAATTCCACTTTCATTTTATCCAACTCACTAGCTATAACTTATGAAGAAATTTCTATCTTCCGTAATAACCGTCAAATAATTCCCACTATCTATTCTGTGGGGAAATGCCAGTGTCTCATTTTTACTTCATTCAGTGCATTTCTATCTTTGTTGTTAATGCCACATGATGTGTGTCGAAGCTCTCAATTAAATGCACATGTTCCTATGAAATATAATTTCTTTCTAGTCTAGTCCACTTGTCCAGTTATTGCACTGTGGGAAATAATGTGTAAGTTCTCTCTGAGTTCCTGCTACTGAATTCACATCTTCTATGCTAAATATTTTCATAAATTTCTTCAGAAATCTACTCTCATTTGTTATATTTTCCTTGTAGGTCCCTCAGATATACCCTCTCTGTTACAAATTAAGTTCCAGTCCTCACCTATCAGTAATATTTCCTGCTGAAACCTGATTATTTCTCCTCAAATTGTCTTAAGCTCCATAATAGCAGTAGTAGGGTAGGTGGAATATAAATACGTGCAGCATAGTCATTCTGCCTTGCTAGGAGCTCCTTTCTACCACAAATCTACCATTATTATCTTATAGGTTCATAGGTGTGTACTAGACTAATGGCCCTGGAGCCTTTACAAGCCTAGCCCATAGGATTACTCTGGCATTGTGCCACCCGACCTTAGTTCCCAGTGCCTCTGTCGAGTAAAGCCACTAGAGTGACCCTTGGGGTGAATTTTCTATTTCCCATCCACTCATCAAGATTTCTCTTGAAGAGGGCCAGTGAGGTGCTCTGCTTGACATGTATGAGAAGTCTTTTCCATAGCGTGGGCAGTCTCTGGGTTATGAACCTGTCCCTCCAGCATGTTCTGTTGATTGTGGTAATGAGGTTGAGGTCTCTGGAGCGTGTGGTGCGGAGGGATTGGGATTTTTTTTAGGTGTAGCATTTCTAACAGAGCTGGGTCAGACATGGCTTTGTAAGTCAAGCAGAGATCGCCTCTAAGTAGGCGATATGAGACAGAGAATAGTTGGGAGTTTTTTTAGTCTGTCCATATAGGACAAATGTTTAAGGCCTAGGATCCTCTTTGTGAGGTACATTTGCGGCCTCTCCAGTTGTTGCAGGTGTTAAGTGAGGTACATGCCAAATGGGGCATTGTACTCAATGACTGGCCTAATGAGGAAACAGTATTTTATTTATTTATTTTATTTTATTTTACATTTGTTTACTGGGAAAGTCCGACTGGACACAGGTCCATTTTCAACGGAGGCCTGGGGAGAAAAGCTCCACATTACAATATATTACACGTGAGTAAAAAGAAGTAGAACATACATATGGCATATATACAATAAATATATATATATATATATATATATATATATATATATATATATATATATATATATATATATATATATATATATAGATCCAAGCACGACAAAACTAGAACCAAACAGGAGTGCACTGCTAAGAAAGCAAAGTATAGATACAACAACAAGCAGCACTGAGACCACGGCCAGGGCAGGTATGTTCCACTACCACTTCTCAACACAAAAGTTTGTTTGTTGCAACACCTACGGTTGATTTATTCACATCGAACAATAACTTTTTTATTTTTGTTTTAAGTTATTGTTCGATGTGAATAAATACTTGATGGTTTTAATGAATGCAGTTGTCATCTATGGTAACGGAGGTGAACTACACTTGCCGATATTCAAGTAGAGCTGATTATATACATTGTGCTTGGGAAGACAATATACTTGAAATATACATCTTATGGCTGTTCAATTGAGTGTTTTGCTGAGCTTTTATATGTGGACATAATTTATCAAGTACAGTCGTAAGCAAACACCTGTAGGTGTTGCAACAAACAAACTTTTGTGTTGAGAAGTGGTAGTGGAACATATCTGCCCTGGCCATGGCCTCAGTGCTGCTTGTTGTATATATATATATATATATATATATATATATATATATATAAGATAAGCTGCGGTGGTGCAGCGGTAGCGTTGTTACCTCACAGCAAGAGGTTCTCCCGTTCGATTCTCGGCAGGAGTGCCTTCTGTGTGGAGTCTGCATATCCTCCCCGCGTTCGAGTAGCATTCGAAATACATGTGTAGAATAGGCGTGCTTTCCTTGAAGGTAGGGCATCGAGCTGGCACTTCAGCACCCGTAAAAAATCTACTGCCAATCATTAGCAGACCGGAGTTCATCTGTGGCGACACCTAACCGGGAAAAGCCGAAAGAAGAAGAATGAATATATATATATATATATATATATATATATATATATATATATATATATATATATATATATATATATATATATACATATATATATATATATATATATATATATATATACACATAAGAGTAGATGGAGACAATGACCTCTTTCTTCCTGGATGCAAAAAACCCTTAGTAATGAGATATGCCACACAGAAGGACTTGTTTCCCTTTTTTATCACTATTAAAGATCTTCTAGCAGTTAGTATAAATACGCCCATTTTCCTTTGTCTGTGATAGTCTACTGAATATCCATCCTGAAATCATTTATCAAATTCACATGCTTACTTTTCAAATATGTCTCCTGTAGTATTATTTGCACTCTCCATTTCCAAATATAATTCAATACTCCTATTGTCTTGTCTATACCTGTGTGGCTGTTCACTTTACAAAATAATGTGGATAATGTAGCCAGAGTTCCTATTACAAGACCAAAGACGCATTCTTTCAAATGCATCTTGGTCGAACATAAACGACTGAAAAGGCAAAATATCGAAGCAGCTTTTAAGTGAATTCTTTCCCTGGGAAAGAATTTGCATGGCCACTTTGTTACTTTGCCATTTTTGGCACTGTAGTTGGTATATTTAAGTAGGGGGTGGGGGGGCACAGCCCCCTACATCGGAGGATGTGGTAGGCGAAGCCTCTCACTTAATGTAATGTTTTAAAGTGTTTTCTTTTTTTTTTTTTTGTTGGAACAGCGATATGTGATAGTGTTCAATCTCGCCGTTTGTTCTTACACATGGGTTCGGAGCCGATCCTCGGCTCCGTGCCGGCCTCTTGCAAGCTCTGCATCGAGAAGAAGCTCGAGACAATCTAATACCCACAATCCCCCTCTGCCTTTACCTCAGATCTAGTTTGCCGCTGCTGCGTTCGCATCGCTGGGAGCTAGCTCGAGCGTCTAAAGCTAAGATATAACTTTATTTGTTATATTTTATTGGATTTTCTAATTCTATTATATATTTCAGTGACATACTGTGTGATTGTGTTGTTGACTGGTTAAATTCTCGGTACCGTTAAGCTGTTTTATCGGTTAGAATTTTTCGGGGCCTACAACCCTTCTTAAATTTAATAGGATTTGACTTTTATACCGGATTTGACAATTTTTTCTCGGATTTGACAATTTTTTCTCGGATTTGACTGCATTACTGGACTTGTCTTTTACTTCTATAATGTCTGATAAGGTAAAGTCAGGTTTCAAGCGTTGTCAGTGTGGCCAGAAAATGTCAGTGACTGAGAACCATAGTTCCTGCGTCTACTGCCTTGGCCCTCTCCACTTGCAAGAGGACTGTTCCATCTGTCACTCTTTTAGTGGGAGGGTCATGACAGATAGGCGCAGGAAACTAATGGACAGAGGTTTGTTGAAACCTTCTTTTCAGGAGGCTCTGGATGCTTCTGACCAGGCATCAAAGTCCTCTAAGGAATCGAAGACGTCGGAGCCCAAGTCATCGGCTCCGAGCTCTTCAGCAAAGGTTAGATCACCGGTTCCACAGACTTCGGGGCCGAGTGTTCAACTGGTATTGGTTCCTGAGCCTCGAGTCTTGGAACCGGTGATGGAGCTCCCTCCTTCGACCTTATTGAGGTCGGCTCCGTCTTCGGTTCCTTCGACCCGTTCTTCTTCCAAACTCTCTGATATCGATGTGGATCGCGTGGTGCAGAAGTTATTGGAGCATTCGGCCCTGTCCAAACTTATTTCGGTTTCCACCCAGTTGGTGTCGAAACTTGAAGGCCTCCCGGTGTCTCCATCCATTCCTCCTCCGAGACCGGTTCAGTCTTTGGAGCCGGAAGAGGCTGATCTACTGATTGTGGAGCCCTCGGGTCCAGAACCGTCCTTTTCTCGGTCTGTTCCTCTCACCTCGACTCCGTCGGACCCGATACCGGAGTCTCGGAGCCGACGGTCTGTCCTTGGTTCCGGGGCCGAGAGTCGAACCGACGTTTCGGTTCTGACTCTCCCCCTCGGGGCCTCGGCGCGGATCGATTCGGCTCCGTCCTCGGGGTCGATGCCTTCGGTGCCTATCTCGGGGATTCTTCCCATTTCCTTGGAACCGAGAGATTCTTCGATGCGGGACCCGGGGGCGTTCGACCTGATGAGGAAGGTGTTGTCTACCCAGACAACCACATCAGTGGAAGCAACCTCTCCTCCCCATAAAGGGCCGTTATCCTCCTCTGCACCCACGGCCACATCCAAGCGTCGGGCACCAGTGTCTCAGCCACCCCTGGAGGGTGCCCCCTCTTCCTCCGAGGCTTCTTCGGATGCTCCCCACGAAGAAGTCCCTAGGAAAAGATTGTGTAAGAGGAGACACTTGGATTCTCCACAAGAATCCTTGACATCTGATACTGACTTAGATGAGTCAGAAGGGTCCCCTAAGTCACCTTCAGAAGATGTCTCTTTTTCGGACATATTGGAGATCCTGAAACAGAGAGGTGACTGGCAGTCCCTTCCCCCTTCTGAGGATGAGTCAGTTTTGCTGAAGGCATTTGGTGCTCGCCCTTCTTCCTCCTAGGTCACTCCGCCCTTCGACGAACTAATGGAACTAATTGCTCGAAGGGCGTGGGAGGCTCCTGACACAGTGGAACCAGTCCCAAGGAAACCCAATAAATACATCACGGCACCTCAGGACAAGTCCTATTTAACAAAAGGAGTTCCAGTGGACGCTATGGTGGTGGCAGCGGCCACGAAAAAGGAGATGTCGGAGTCTTCTTCATCTGTCCATCCTCCTAATAAAGATTCTAGGACGATGGATAGATACGGGAAGCGCATTTTTAGTTCAGCGGCTTTTTCCATGCGATCCCTGAACTATTTGACCCATTTTACACGTCTACAGAGGGATCTAGTCAAAGAGTTGGGAGATACCCTCCAGGGTACTACAGATGCGGCTGTCTCAGAGAAAGTGACAGCGCAACTTAATACCCTTACATCTATTGTTAACTCGTCCATGAGGCTGATTTCCTACGCAGCCGAAGGTTCGAGTAGGGCAGCAGCTTCAGCAATTGCTCTTCGCAGACAATCCTGGATGCGCTTATGTTCCTTTGCGGAAGCCTTCAAGTCTTCCTTTACTAACGCCCCATTTGATGGTGCCACTCTCTTTGGCCCCAAAGTAAAGGAGACCCTTACCCGGTGTGAACAGGAGGGAAAGACTCTGTCTGCTGTCGGAGTCCGGTTTCCACCCCAACCAGACCGTACCCCAAAGGGCAACGTGGTGGAAAAATGTGGTTTCAAAAACCCCAAGGATCTTTCCCAGGCACACAGGGAGATGCCCCCTCTAGAGGCAGAGGAGGGGCCAGAGGTTGAAGGCGCCGCCCTGGCGGCAGAGGGTGTCCGCAACATCAAGGTGACAGGGAGACACTCCCTGGTAAACCTTTCCAGCACTCCTGAGAGGAGGCCCGACTGTCCTGCTCTGGAGGCAGTCGGGGGTCGCTTAGCTTTATACCCTCAGGCCTGGCAAAATATAACTACAGACAAGTGGGTAAAAAGCGTGGTTACCAGAGGTTACAACATACCCTTTCTATCTCCTCCCATCACAAAGAAAGACTCCCAGATGTACCGCCCCATCTGCGAGAGCCAGCAGCTATAGAAATTTCAAAGCTGCTAGAAAAAGAGTCATCCAACCAGTCCCAGCGGACCAGCAAGGATTCGGGACTTACTCAAGGTTCTTTTAGTTCCAAAGAAAGCAGGGGACTGGAGGCCCATTCTGGACCTAAGCTACCTCAATACCTTCGTCAGGAAAGAAAAGTTCCGAATGGTCACGCTTTAATCGATCCTTCCATTCTTACAGAAGGACGACTGGATGTGCTCAATAGATCTAGAAGATGCATACTACCACATCAAAATGGCCAGGGCATCCAGAGATCATTTGCGCTTCCGGCTGGGGCCAGTCACTTTCAATTTCGAGCCCTGCCCTTTGGTCTGACCTCAGCCCCAGGGTCTTCACCAAATGCATGGCAGTGGTAGCGTCTCACTTGAGACGCCAAGGATTCCAGGTGTTTCCGTATCTGGACGACTGGCTCCTTTCTGCCACCACCCAGCGTCAACTATTACAGGCCAGAGACTTTACTCTTCAACTGTGTGTTCACCTAGGGATTTCCGTAAACTTCTTACTTCAGCCATCACAAAATATCTTGTTCATAGGAGCAGAATTAAACACACGTCAGTTAATTCTAAGACTTCCCCCAGAAAGGATACTATCACTTCAGACTCATATACGTCTTCTACTCTTGTCAAGGAAATCTCCTGCAAAACTGGTACTGAAGGTGTTGGGACTCATGTCAGCCTCCCTTATTGCAATACCCTTGGGAAGGCTGCACATGAGAGTCCTACAATGGCTACTGTTTGCACAATGGTCGTTTCAACAACTACCTCTAACACACGAGATTCTGATAACGAAGACATGCAAAACAGATCTAAACTGGTGGCTTCAAACGTGCAACCTTTCCAAGGGGAGACCATTTGTGCTACCCACGCCCACAGTTACGGTGACCACGGACGCTTCCCTGATAGGGTGGGGGGGCATCTTTCAGGGACAGACAGTCCAAGGCGAATGGACCAATTTGGAGTACAATCTGCACATCAATGTTCTAGAGTTGAGGGCAGTGTTTCTAGCGTTGCAACACTTTGCTCCCCTTCTTCCTCTGGGAACTATTGCAGTTCAGACGGACAACATGCCTGCAGTCTGGTACATAAACAAGCAAGGGGGAACCAAATCCTATCAGCTATGCAGAGAGGCCATGAGAATCTGGCAGTGGGCGGAGTCCACGGGTCGCTTTCTAATAGCAACGCACATCCCGGGGTCATCCAACGTCATAGCCGACAGGCTGAGCAGAGCAATTCTGTTACCGCACGAGTGGTCCCTAAAACAGTCAGTAGCGAAAAGGATTTTTCGCACGTGGGGCCAGCCTTCCTGCGATCTGTTTGCGTCTCCAATGAACGCCAAATGCAGGAGCTACTTTGCCCTATTACCCCTCCAGGGAAGTCCCCAGGACGCACTGGTTCACGATTGGCCCCCGGGACTCCTGTACGCATTTCCTCCATTTCCTCTGATACCAAAGTTTCTCCAGAAAGCCAGAAGCCTACACAGGACAATAATCCTCATTGCCCCATTCTGGCCTCGTCAAATTTGGTTTCCCTTCCTGAAGACACACTGCATTCGGGGACCCTGGATTCTGGACCCAGAGCCAGATCTATTGACTCACTCGTCAGGGGCTCCCCATCCCGCGCTCCTGTCCCTCCATCTAGCAGCTTGGCTGCTCCAATTCCCAACTTAGCCAGGTCTGATCTTTTGTCACCAGCAGTTCAGGATATATTGGTGGCTTCTCATAAAGCTTCCACTACTAAAACATATTCTAGTAAATGGAAGCGATTTGTATTCTGGGCGAATACACACCAAGTGGATCCTTTTATAGCTCCTTTGAATAAAATATTAGAGTTTTTAACGGACTTATTCCATCAGGGTGCTTCCTGCTACACTAAGAGTTCAATTGGCTGCCATTTCAAATTTCCATGTGGAAGAATGTGGGGCTCCTGTTATGGCCCACAGACTTTGTAAAGCCTTTTTAAAAGGGGTTTTCATATTAGACCACCAATTAGATCTCCTACGTCACCTTGGAGTCTAAACTTGTTGTTATCTAAATTAATGTTGCCCCCCTTTGAACCTGCCTCTTCTTGCCCATTAAAATTTTTGTCCTGGAAGACTCTCTTTTTGGTAGCCATTACTTCCGCTAGGCAGTATCTGAACTTCAGGCTCTCTCCATCAAGCACCCTTATTTGATCTTTCACTCTGACAGAGTTTCTCTTCGAACCAATTCATCCTTCCTCCCTAAAGTGTGTTCTATTAACAAAATTAATCAGTCCATTGAATTACCCACTTTCTTCAAAAATCACTCCAACAAAATGGAGTATATGTTACACAAATTAGATGTTCACAGACAACTAAGATTTTACTTGGATAGAACAAAAGATCACAGAAAAACTGATCAACTCTTTGTGGCTTTTGCCGATAGCAGGAAAGGATTAGCAGTTACCAAAAGAACTCTTTCTAAGTGGTTAACGGATTGTATAATCTATGTCTACGATTCTTCAAATCAAACTCTTTTGCACAAACCCAAAGGACATTCCACAAGGTCAGTGTCTACATCTTTGGCTCATGCAGCCCGCCTACCACTGGACGCTATTTGTGCGGCTGCTACTTGGTCTAAGCCACATACATTCATTTCTCATTATAAGGTAGACAAGGCTTCTAGGGACAGGGCAACCTTTGGTTCCACTGTGCTCAAGAACGTCCTTCCGTGAGTTCCTCAGGAACAAGGAGCTAGGGTCGCTACCCATGTGTAAGAACAAACGGCGAGATTGAACACTATCACATATAGAAGTTATGTCCTTACCATAACGTTCCATGTGGAGTGTTCATCTCGCCTTTGTTCTTACATTCCCACCCTCCCACCCTAAGAAGAACGTTCTTTTGATGCCTGGCCAGGAACATCCTGCTGCTGCTGCTGCAAATATTGTGTACATAGTTGGCATATATATATATATATATATATATATATATATATATATATATATATATATATATATATATATATATATATGTCTATTTGTCTTTCTATATATATAGTTATGTATAGATTCTTATTTCTGGGCATATGTGATGTAAGTATGAATGTGCTCTCTCTGGAGATTGGTTTGCTTGCAAACTAGATCTGAGGTAAAGGCAGAGGGGGATTGTGGGTATTAGATTGTCTCGAGCTTCTTCTCGATGCAGAGCTTGCAAGAGGCCGGCACGGAGCCGAGGATCGGCTCCGAACCCATGTGTAAGAACAAAGGCGAGATGAACACTCCACATGGAACGTTATGGTAAGGACATAACTTCTATTTATTTCCCTTGGAAAAAAATTGCTGATGTTCTTCGTGTTTTACTGTTGCAGTCATTACATTTGGGTTATCTGCCTGCAGGTAGCCCTCAGCCGGCCTGAATACCAGAGTCTTGGATTCCTGCGTCGGATGCTGTCTCTTCTTTCATGACGTCAGGTCGTCAGGGGTATAAAACATGCAGCCGATGCCATTACATCAGTCTTTTTTGCCGTGCGGTGCCCGAAGCAGAAGCAGTTCGCAAGTGCCAGTCGGCCAACTCCTGAAATTTTCATTTTCGAGTTTCAGAACCTAAGTATTCGAAAAAAGCTAAGTACCCCATTGGGGATCCTTTTTCTTGTCCTTATCCGATGTCAATAAAAGTTAATAATTGTCTTACCTGTGGAAAGCAAATACCTCATAAAGATTTTCATTTGTACTGCATTCCTTGCTTGGGCCCAGACCACGACGTCCCTCACTCTCAGTTTTGTGCCTTATTCAACCCCTAAACTATTCGTCATCTATATATTTTTGCAGCAAATTATTTTGGTATTTGGTTTAACTATCTAGAAATGGCTTCGGTAAGCCATCCGACTACCGATATTCTGAAAAAACGTAAGGATAAAGCCAGAGACAGACCGCATAGGTCCAAAACTGCCGATGATGCTTCCGTTAAGCTAGTCGCCAGTTCGCCAGTACTCAGTGAGGTGCTTTCGCAGCCCCTGATACCCACTACTTCAGATTCGCAGGCCTCTACTGAGACCCATTCAGATGCTTCTTCGACTATGAAACTTGCAGATGTCTCTACCTTGGATGAGTCCGGAGCCGCTGTGCAAGCGCTAGCTCCTGAGGGTGTATTCAGGTCTACAGATTTGCATTTTAAACCAATGCCATCTTCTTCATCAAGGCCTAAAACCGACGTCCAAACTGCATGGTCAGGTCCATATGCCTAAAAAACAAATGCTTAGAATGGCTGAAGACCTTATTACTTTAATTAGGGGAAGCCATCCTTCCCCCTCTAATAGACCTAGAACTGATTTTCCTTCTGATTCTTCTGATCAGTATTATGAAATTTTTGTTTCTTCTGATTATCAGGATTTGTCCTTATCTACCTATGAGGATTGTGATGCAGAGGATTCCATTCCCTCTGCTTCCCCTCCAGAAGATTTTTCTTTCGGTGACACCTTCCACACTCTTAGGGAGCATTTCCGCTGGGAAAGCCAGGATTACTCTTGACTCCAAAAAGAGGCTTAGGGAATTCTTTCTCCTCCCTCAACACAGGCCTTTAGCTATCCCTCCTGTTCTGGACATTGTAGATGATGCCTTCTTGGAATCTAGCCTGGCCCCAGACACTTTACCTCCAGCTCCCAGAAAACCTGACAGGTATTACAGAGTACCTGACTCTCATAAGTTCCTCTTCAAGAATCCTACTGCGGATCCAGAGACCATTTCCCAGGGACCAAAGGGAATTAAAGCTACTGCTATCAAAAACCCTACCCCCTCTGATAGAAATTCCAGGGCCTTGGACAGATGGGGAAAGAAGGTATACACTTCTGCTACTTTGGCCATTAGGGCCTTAAATTGCCAGTTTCATACGTTAACGTATTAGCAACATATTATGGAACTACTTAAACAGAAAATTATGCTGATTCCTGATGGTGCTGAACATAAAGAATTACAGGATTTAATGCATTCTGCTGAACAAGTTGGTAAACATACTTTGCAATGTGGTTTTGACTCTTTAGAAGCATCTTGCAGGGCTGCTGTCACTGGGTCTGTACTTAGAAGGAATGCTTGGCTTAAGGAGCAAAACTTGCCTGATCATGTTAAAACTAAATTACTGGATGCTCCCTTAAACCAAGGCAACAAAGCAAAATAAGTACTTAAAAAGATGGAGGAAAAGCTAAATCTATGCAAACTGTTAAAAATTTCCTGCAAGTACAGCCTCCCAGATTTAGTAGGCATTGGCCTTCTAAGGATTGGTCCTTTCCAGTTTCTTCCAGGCCTTCTCAGTCCAAACCCAGGAACAGCAGACCACCTAGGTTACAGTCTCAGGTTACACACAGGCCTAAGCAGTGGGGGCTCCTGCTTCCAAAACTGGAAGTAGTAAGACACATCCCTATGGAAAATTGTCACAATGACTTAACCTTAACCCTTCCAAGCCCTGCTCAACTGCCTGATCCCTTAGGAGGAAAGCTCGCCTTGCATGCAAAAAACTGGGAACTCATTACTCAGGACAAATGGGTTTTAAATATTGTTTTCCAAGGATACAGATTCTACTTTCACACCTTACCAACCCCAAATGGTTGGCCAGACCTACACCCAAATCAGTGGGCAGAGGCTCAACAGCAGGTTCTCTCTCTTCTAGGTATCAGGGCTATTCAACCTGTCCCAGCAGAAGAAAGGGGACAAGGTTTTTACTCAAGACTTTTCCTGGTACCCAGAAAAGACAGCTCCTGGTGTCCTATGGACCTATCTATTCTAAACACCTTTTTGTTAATCCCAAAATTCAAAATGCTAACACTTCAACAGCTGCTTCCTATGCTTGGTAAAGATACCTGGTTGGTAACCTTAGACTTAAAGGAAGCTTACCTGCACATTCCGATAAGGGAATCTTGCAAGAAATACCTATGCTTCAGAGCACGGTCCATGCACCATCAGTTCTCTGCACTTCCCTTTGGCTTATCTACTACGCCCAGGGTGTTCACATAGTGTCTAGCTCCAGCCATTGCATTTTGCAGGCAGAAAAATATTCAAATATACCCATACCTGGACGATTGTCCGGTTCTAGGCAGAAAGCCAGGACATGCTATTAAAACATCTAGCATTTGTAAAGAAACTTCTAACCTCGCTGGGGTACACCATAAACGAAAAGAAATCTCATCTAGTACCCTGCCAACAGATTGTATTCCTGGGAGCAAGCTTGAGCACAACTTTCCAGATGGCTTATCTCATGCCAGAGAAACAAGTTTATTTGACAGCCTACTTCAAACTACTGGCCACAAAGACCCAGCTATCTGCAAGGAAAATTCTGCAAGCCCTGGGGTTCATGGCCTCTTGCATTCTACTAATTCCATATGCAAGATTACATATGAGGAAACTACAATTGTATCTAAAAAGCCTATGGTGTCAACATTCTCAGTACCTGGAATCAATGATTCATATCATTCCTTGTATAAAGACAGAGTTTCTTTGGTGGGCAGAGGCCTGCCAGCTCAACAAGGGGCTCCCTTTCAATCTACCCCCCTGCCGCCCAAACCCTAACTACAGACGCATCAGACTATGCATGGGGGGCTCACTTGGCAGGGCAGTGCATTCAGGGCAAATGGAACCCGAGTCAGATGCACCTGCATATCAACCAAAAAGAAATGTTAGCTGTACAGAATTCCCTAACAGCCTTCAAGGACCACATCCTTCCAGGACAATTATTGGTAAAGACAGACAACACCACAGTTATGTGGTACATAAACAAGCAGGGGGGAACCCACTCGTACCTTGTCTGCAGATTAGCCATGTCTCTGTGGAACACAGCCTTGAGGTACCAAGTGCACCTACAAGCTCAATTCCTGCCAGGCAAGCTAAATTCACTGGCAGACGGTCTAAGTAGAAATCTCATGGACCCACACGAATGGAAACTGGAACCAAAAATATTCAACCTCTTGAGGAACAAGTGGGGGACTCCAGAGATAGACCTGTTTGCCTCCCCCCAGAACTACCAATTGGACAAATTCTGCACAAGAACTCCCCACAGCCAAGCTTGGAAAGTGGATGCCCTGTCCTTTACCTGGGAAAGCCTTTCAGTTTATGCCTTTCCCCCTCTGCCTCTCCTCTCGAAGGTTCTGCTAAAGATCAAACAGGACAAACCAAGGACAATTCTTATTGCACCAGACTGGCCTCGCCAGCACTAGTACCCCCTCTTGCACAGCATGATACTGCTGGATCCATGGCACCTACCTCAGACACCTTCCCTGCTGTCCCAGCAAGTGGGCCAGATTCTGCACCCTCAGGTTCAAACCCTGAACCTTGCATCCTGGCTAATTCCTTGAGCTCTCCAATAGCTTCCCTCAGTAAGCAGGTGCTAGAGGTAATTCTGGAAGCAAGGAGACCTAGTACTAGAAAATCCTATGCTGAAAAGTGAAAAAGATACTGTTCCTGGAGCCAGATCCAGGGTATGGGCACTACGGTGCCCAGTTTTCCTCATATTCTTCAGTACTTAACAGAAATGCTCCACAAGGGCCTATCCTTCTCGTCAATTAAAATTCATGCCTCTGCAATTTCAGCACATTATAATACTGAACCACCCCTCTTCTCTCACCCCCTGTTAAAGCAATTCCTTAGAGGGGCTAAAAATGTAAGACCCCCCAGGTGAGCCCCTACTCCAGACTGGGACCTTAACTTTGTTTTGGAAAAGCTCACTCTCCCTCCATTTGAATCAGCTGCAACTGCAGAGTTGAAATTCCTTTCTTAGAAAACAGCCTTCCTTCTAGCCATCACTTCTGCAAGAAGAGTGTCTGAATTACAGGCACTCATGGCAGTGGAGCCCTTCATTATCTTCCTTGCAGACAGGGTTTCCCTCAGGACCAATCCTTCATTTATGCCCAAGGTGGTGTCTAGTGTGGCCCAAAATAAGTCCATTTATTTGCCTACCTTTTTTCCTAATCCACAAAACAAAGGAGAACAATTTCTGCACTCTTTGGACATGCACAGACAACTTAGATTTTATTTTGACAGGATTAAGCCTCTCAGAAAATCTGAACAGCTGCTAGTTGACTTTGCTGCAGGGGCAAAGGGGAAGGCCATTTCAAAGCAAACCATTTCTAAATGGATAGCCCATTGCATTCATTTCTGCTATAAGCAGCATGGAAAACCTACCCCACAGGAGATAAGATCACATTCCACCAGGGCTGTATCTGCCTCTACAGCCTTTCTCAGAGGGGTCTCTACCAGGGACATCCTAGAAGCTGCTACCTGGAACTCTGTTCATGCCTTCAGCAAGCATTACCACATGCCTGTTTTTTCTAAATCCAGAGCTGGTTTTGCCACTGCAGTTTTGCAGGGCTTAATAGTTGATCCTAATGCTCACTTACCATAAATGTAGATGTTTGAGTCTATTCACTGCTGCAGTCCTGGTTACCCTCCCTCCAGCCCCCTGACTTCTTTTGGCTCTACCTTTCCTTCTTGTTTGGTGTATTTGAGCTTTCTGGTGTATTTTCTTTTTGTTGGAGGTGTAACATAACATATAATTGCTTCCCATTATGGTGGCACCTGACATCTGGGGCAAGAAAAACTGATGTAATGGTGTTGGCTGCATGTTTTATACCCCTGAAGATCTGACGTCATGGAAGAAGAGACAGCATCCGAAGCAGGAATCCAGGACTCTGGTATTCAGGCCGGCTGAGGGCTACCTGCAGGCAGATAACCCAAATGTAATGACTGCAACAGTGAATACACTCGAACATCTACATTTATGGTAAGTGTACACAACTGTACGTTCTGGCAGTTTGACATTGTAAGCTTTCGCTTACATAGGGTCGGTTAATCACCGTTCGCTTTTTTAAGCGTTCTGTGATGTAATATAGACCCTGTAGCCATTATGACAAAAAGTTATTATTTCCACCTATTATGTATTACAGATGTTCTTCGTGTTTCACTGTTGCAGTCATTACATTTGGGTTATCCTGCTGGCAGGTTGCCCTCAGTCGGCCTGAATTCCAAAGTCTTGGGTCCTGTGTCGGTTGCTGTCACCTCTTCCCTGATGTCAGGTTGTTAGGGGTATAAAAGATGCAGCTGACGCCATTTTATTCAGTCTTTCTTGCTGCGTGGTGCCCGAAGCAGAAGCAGTTTGCAAGTGCCGGTCGGCCAACTCCTGAGATTTTCGTGTTCGAGTTTCAGATCCGAAGTCTTCATTAAAAGCTAAGTACCCAATTGGGGAAACTTTTTTCTTGCTCCAGACCGATATCAGAAAAAGTTAATAATTGTATTTCTTGTGGGAAGCAAATACCTCATAAGAACTTTCATTCTTACTGTATTTCTTGCCTAGGCCCTGACCACGACGTTGCTAGTTGTCGGCTTTGTGCTAGATTTAACCAACACACTATTAAGCATCGGTACGATTTTGCATTACACTATTTTGGGCGAAGATTTAATTATACAATGTCGTCGGATAGCCATCCGACTACCGGAGTTCACAAAAAACGCAAAGAAAAAGAAAAAGACAGGCAGCCATGGTCCAAAACCGACGAGGAAGCTTCTCCTAAGCAAGTCGCCGGTTTGCCGGTTCTCAGTGAGGTGCTTTCGCAACCCTTGATGCCCGCTACTTTAGAGTCGCAGGCCGCTACCGACTCCCACGTGGAGTCGGCCAGGCCGCTGGAAACTCAAGGTATTGGAGCCTCGGACATTAAGCCCTCAGATGGTTTCGGAGCCGCTGAGCAGGCATCGGCTTCTGAGGGTGTATTCAGACCTAAACAATTATATATAAAACCGACTTCAAAGACTAAAACACCTTTAAAGGCAAATAAACAAGTTCACCAGCCACAAGGACAGGCCTCCATGCCCAAAAAACAGATGCTCAAAATGGCCGAAGACTTAATTACCTTGATCAGGGGTTCCCATCCCCCCCTGATAAGAGGCCTAGGCAAGAGACAGACTATGAATCTTCAGATCAGGTTTCCATTTCTTCTGATTCCTCTTCTGATCAGGAATATTCTCTTCCCCCCTATGAGGAGTCTGATGCTGAAGAATCAATTCCTTCAGCTTCTCCTCCTGAGGAATGCTCTTTTGGGGAAACCTTGCATACTATGAGGGAGCACTTCCACTGGGAGAGCCAAGATTTTTCAGAATCTAAGAAAAGGCTCAGAGACTTCCTTTTACTACCTCAACACAGGCCTCTAGCTATTCCACCTGTGTTGGACATTGTAGATGATGTGTTCTCGGAGTCTAGTCTGACCCCTGACTCTTTACCTCCAGCTCCTGTTAAGCCGGACAGATACTATAGGGTCCCTGACTCTCATAAATTCCTTTTCAAAAACCCTACTGCAGACCCAGAAACTATTTCTCAGGGTCCAAAAGGGGTCAAGGCTTCTACTGCAAAAAAAAAACAACTGAAAACTAATAACAAGAAAAAACGAAACCACTCGTTGAGCAGCAACAATTTTACTGAAGTAGATTCAACACTCAGTACAACAAGTAAGCGCTTTCGTCAGGCACATAGACCAAACTTCTTCAGACAATAAAAATGATATAACAGTTCAGCTTATATACCATCACCCCCACCCCCAATAATTACTTACTGATTGACATCAATATAATACAATTCAAGTAAAATGATAGAAATTTGATAGAGCAGGATGCTGCCAGTTCAAAAGGGGGCAGAATTAAGGAAGTTAGGACTAAATTAAGGTCCTAAGGAGGAGGGGGATCTCTCACTGGAGGCCTAAGAAGAGATGTCCCTCTCAAAAAAGATTTACAGAGCTTATGAGACATAATGTTAGAATTAGACAAACCAACAGGAAAGTTAGAAATGGCCACTAATTGTACCCTGATTGTAGCGGAAGCAGACCCGGAGTGAAACAGTTGTGTTAAGAATTCCAGAATTACGTGGACTGGGGCTGAAAAAGCTAGCCTCTGCCCAACAAGAGAAACATTTAGGGATACCAAATATCCCGGGAATTTTTGGAACATCAGTGAGCATATAATTATACTCATCTAGATCAATTTGATCCTGCATCAATAAATCCAAAAGGCATGTGAGCAACATATTTAAGATACACATATATATTTTTTATTTTTAATTCTTTATATGTATGTCTAATTATATTTGTATTTGATGTATATTTACATTCATTTTACTTGAATTGTATTGTATTGATGTAAATTAGTAAGTAATTATTGGGGGTGGGGGTGATGGTATATAAGCTGAACTGTTATATCATTTTTATTGTCTGAAGAAGTTTGGTCTATGTGCCTGACAAAAGCGCTTACTTGTTGTACTGAGTGTTGAATCTACTTCAGTAAAATTGTTGCTGCTCAACGAGTGGTTTCGTTTTTTCTTGTTATTAGTTTTCAGTTGTTTTTTCTGAGTTATTTTGGAAAACTACTTTATGGCTGAGGGCAACAATTCAGTTTCTATGGATGAGTTTCGGAAACTCAAGGACTCAGTAAATAATTTAACTTTGTTAGTTCAGCAGTTATTGCCGAGGTTTACAGTGGGGAAAGGTAACGGCCAGCAGAGTGACGTTATTGCCGAACGTGCGACTGTCAAACTTCCCAGTGTGCCTGGGGATCATGTTCTGCTGTTGGAGGTCGGTTCTACCTCAATGGCTTTGGTCGGTGGCTCTGCGGATGGCGACAGTATCGGACAGATGAGGGAGAACGATTTCAACAATACCCCTCAACTCCTTAGAAGTAATGTACCTTCTATTGAAGAAGTTTCTGTTGCCAGAGTTGGTGGTGTACATAGTGTCAACAATGTGGTGAGTGGAGCTAACAGTTTCAAGATGGCTACTACAGAATCCCTTGTTCGTTGGCTACAAGGAGAAGCATCTTCTGTTTGTGATCATCAAGGCGAAGTTTCTAGCCTCGACGGACTACTTTTGGAATATAAAAATAAATTACTGGAATATAGGAAAATTCAACAGGAGAATTTTTATTTTAGGGAATGCTTAAAAGTGTAACATATTCCGAAGGGCCTTCGTATGTGGAAGTTCCCGAATGGGATCATTCCACATTCATGTTATCATCAGGAACTTTTGGCCTTATTCGACCGTCATGGTTGTGAGTTATTGGAATTAATGTGTAAGCACAACAACACAGTTTTGGAGCGATTACAAGAGGAGATTCGTGTGTTGGATGAGAGGATCAGACATGGGGACATGTGGGAACAATGTAAGTTTGCTTACGATCACTTGTTTCAGCAAGTACAAGGGATTGTTTCTGTTCTAGCCAGTCGGAAAAACATAAATTTGGAGAGGGACAGACGTGCTTATGAGGGTGGATATGCTTACCCCCTCCCCCACCTGTACAGGGTAGACGCCAGCAGGGTACGACACAACAAAACAATGCAGATACTAATGCAGTTATTAATCGCGAAGAAGGGGCCCCTTTGGATCAGCTAGGGCCGAGACGTTCTGAGAGGTTGAAGAACCGAGCGCGCCAACAGTGGAATCCACACCCGCAAGGGGAGAATTGGAGACAGTACGGGCAGAAGTTTGGCCAGTTTACCAGGAACAGGAGATGAGTACAGAAACTATCAGTAAACCTTATATTGCTTTGAACTCTAAAAAGGACTTTAAAGTATTTAATTTTACTGATTATATTTTTTCAACTAAACATGCTGATGTGGTCTGTAAGGGTTTCAATTTTGTCATTAGTGAAAAAGTGATATCAGTCAGCTTATCTGTGATTACAAAATTTATACACACAGACTTAACTTGAAATTTATGCACAGAAATGACAATGATGCTTTCAGTGTTAATAATTACTGCTTAAAAATGCCCAGTACTTATAATCCAGATCTCCACTACGCCATTAAAACTTTTGACAAATGTGTGAGACAGATTTTCGACATTTTTTTCATTTTTTGGGAAATAATGTGGTTGATGCCAGTTTATCAAAAGTGGAGAATGATTGTTTAATAGAATTAAGAAATGACAACTTACGGATCATGCAACCAGATGGGGGTGGGGGTGGGGGGGGAATTGGTCATTATGTACAAAGTTGATTATGTGCAAAAAATGTTTGAGATTTTGTATGGTGACATGTACACTGAAGCTTCTTTGAATGAAGTTAATATTTCATATAGTAGGATAGATAGTGACCTTTTGGATTTATTGATGCAGGATCAGATTGATCTAGATGAGTATAATTATATGCTCACTGATGTTCCAAAAATTCCCGGGATATTTGGTATCCCTAAAATCCATAAGGATTTGAGTAATCCATCACTTAGACCAATAGTTGATTCATCTTGGTCTAAAACTAGTTACACTGCAAAATTCTTGGATAATAAATTAAAGGAGAAAGTTATGGCCATCCCCCACCTGTGCAAGGATTCGTTGCAATTTTTGGAAAGGTGTAGGAAAATTGATGTAATTAATCAGAAGGTTACTTTTATTACAATTGATGTTAAAGATTTGTACAGTTGTATTCCTCAGGATGTTGGCCTTGAATGGTTTTCTGAATATTTGTTTGAAGAGTTTGGGTTACCGCAGCCTGTCAACAATATGTATACACAACTTATGCAGGTGGTACTTGGGAACAACTATGTCTTTTTTGAGGGTCATTACTTTAAACAATTGGAGGGGGTACCTATGGGTTCCCCATGTGGTCCGCTTTTTGCCAACATTGTCATGGCTTGGTGGGAGAAAACCTTTTTGTTTTCCTCTCCTTTGTTTAGTAATGTTATTTTATATTTGAGATACCTGGACAATTTGTTCATAGCTTGGAACGGTTCAGAGGAGGATATTGTAGAGTTCATGGATTATATTAATGGAAGTTCAACATTTTTTAAGTTTACTCATTCCATAGGGGTGGATGGGATTTCTTATTTAGATGTTGGATTGACTAAGACAAGGAACGGATTGCAATCTAAAATTTACAGGAAGCCAACATTTTCCAGAAGTATGTTTCACTTTGACAGCAGTCATCCCACATATGTCAAGTGAGGTATAATTAAGGGCCAGTTAGTTAGGGCAGCCTGCATGGTGTCCAACTACAATGACTTTGTAGAAGAATGTGATTTTATGTGTCAAATGTTTTTGGATAGGGGGTACCCTAAGTATTTGATCAATAATATTAGAAAGGAGGTGATGGATAAACATATTAGTGGTCACTTTAGGCCAATTTTGAATGATAATATTAGTTATCTACCTACCGGTGTTGACACAATAAATGTGGGTGATGGTGCAACTACTGTGGAACTGGTCAATGTGAACAAGAGGAGTATGAAGAATTTGATATCTTGTCCTTTGGTTGCAACTTTTTCCAGTGAAAGTGGTATTATACAGGCAATAATTAATAAGAATTTGGCAATTTTGAACAGTGATCCTGGGTTGGGAACTTGTTTTGGTAAACATCCAGAATTGGTATTTAGACGGGGCAAAAATATTAAAAATGTACTGGAACAAGTTAGGATAGGTGAAGTTCAGGGTAAAATGACAACTTGTGGTGCGTGTAATCAGTGTAAGAATGTTTTGATGACATCCAAGGTTAAAATTGTAAATAAACTTATTAGCATCAGGGGTAAGTTCAGTTGTCATACCTAAGGTGTTGTTTATGTTGCCGTTTGTTCCCATTGTCCTGGTTTTTACGTTGGGAAAACTCAACGCAAGTTGAGTCAGAGTATCTATGAACACCTTTATGAGATTTGCAGGAGAGAAGAAAAAAATGCCCTATACAGACACATCAAAACTTTTCCTGACCATGTGTTTACATTTGTGGTGTTACAACAGGTTAGGAAGGGTGAGCGAGGGGAACCTTGGAAATTATGGTTGGAAGATAGGGAGACCTGGTGGCAGGTCTTTCTTAATGCCCATACTCCCCCAGGATTGACTTATACTATTTCTATTAGCAGTAAATTAAAACTTAGGGTGTTGGATATATATATATATATATATATATATATATATATATATATATATATATATATAATTTTTTTTTTAAATATGTGAGCAACATATTTAAGATATACATATATATATTTTTTATTTTTAATTCTTTATATGTATGTCTAATTATATTTATATTTGATGTGTATTTACATTCATTTTACTTGAATTGTATTGTATTGATGTCAATTAGTAAGTAATTACTGGGGGTGGGGGTAATGGTATATAAGCTGAACTGTTATATTATTTTTATTGTCTGAAGAAGTTTGATCTATGTGCATGACGAAAGCACTTACTTGTTGTACTGAGTGT
Organism: Protopterus annectens; assembly: GCF_019279795.1. Taxonomy (NCBI): domain Eukaryota; kingdom Metazoa; phylum Chordata; order Ceratodontiformes; family Protopteridae; genus Protopterus; species Protopterus annectens. The sequence goes on from NC_056726.1 coordinate 1,723,601,560, forward strand.
TGAATCTACTTAAGTAAAATTGTTGCTGCTCAATGAGTGGTTTCATTTTTTCTACTGCAAAAAAACCTACCCCCTCTGACAGGGATTCAAGGGCACTGGATAGATGGGGAAAAAAGATTTACACGTCTGCTACTTTGGCTATAAGGGCCTTAAATTGCCAATTTCATATGCTCAAATATCAGCAATATCTTATGACACTGCTTAAACAGAAAATGATGGCAAATTCTGATTGTGCAGAAAACAAAGAAATGCAGGATTTATTGCATGCAGCTGAACAAGTTTGAATGCATACTTTGTAATGTGGGTTTGATTCACTGGAGGCCTCCTGCAGGGCCGCTGTTACAAGTTCTGTCATTATGAGGCATGCTTGGTTAAAGGAACAAACTCTGCCCGACCATGTTAAAGCAAAATTATTAGACGCTCCTTTACAACATGATACCTTGTTTGGTGTTAAGGCAGAAGAGGAGTTAAAGAAAATGGAGGACAAAGCTAAATCTATGCAAGCGGTCAAGGATGTTTTACAGATACAGCCACCTAGATTTAGCAGACACTGGCCTACAAAGAATTGGTCCTTTCCAGTCTCAGACAGACCTCAAAGGGGCAGATCTAGACGCCCTAGAGGCAGATCACAGCCGCAAGGATCCTACAGGCCTAAGCAGTGGAGTGCTTCTACCTCCAGAGGTGGAGAAGACAAAGCACAGTCATACAGGAAACAGTCCCAATGACTTCCCCCTGCCTGCACCAAGCACTTATCTTCTGGCAGCACCCTTAGGGGGAAAACTAGCACTTTTTTCTCAAAATTGGCACATTATAACCCAGGACAAATGGGTTCTAGACATAATGTCACAAGGCTACAAGTTTCATTTCCATACCCTGCCAAGGGTAAACAGTTGGCCAGACCTGCCAAAAAATCAATGGGCAGAGGCTCAAAAACAAGTCACAGCTCTCATAGATATGAGGGCTATTCAACAAGTGCCACAGCAAGAGCAGGGACAAGGATTTTACTTGACTGTTCTTGGTACCCAGAAAGGACAAAGCATGGAGACCAATACCGGACCTATCTATTCTAAACGCTTTCCTGGATATACCAAAATTCAAGATGTTGACCTTACAACAGCTTTTACCCATGCTGGGCAGCAAGGCTTGGCTCGTGACTTTAGACCTAAAAGAGGCATACCTGCATGTCCCAGTCAGGCAATCATGCAGAAGATACCTCAGATTCAAGGCTGGCTCAAAGCATTACCAATTCTCTACACTGCCCTTTGGCTTATCTACTGCGCCCAGGGTCTTCACAAAGTGCCTGGCACCAGTAATTGCTTACTGCAGACAAAGAGGAATACAAATATATCCTTACTTGGATGACTGCCTCATACAAGCAGAGAACAAGGACATTCTACTACAGCATCTGACGTTTGTGATAAGACTTTTAACATGCCTAGGGTACACAGTCAACAAAAAGAAATCAAAACTAGTACCCTCTCAAGAGATAATATTCCTGGGTGCATGCTTAAATACAACTGCCCAGATGGATTATCTCACTCCAGACAAACAAAGACAACTGACTACCTATTTCAAGGAAATGGCAACAAAGGCCCAGTTATCTGCAAGAAAAATTCTGCAGGCTTTGGGCTTCATGGCATCCTGCATCTTACTAATTCCATATGCAAGACTGCATATGAGGAAAATTCAATGGTACCTAAAAAGTGTCTGGACACAACATTGCCACAGTCTGGAAACAATGAATGTTAAGTTGTCTATCTCGCCTTCATTTTTGCTGGTTGGGTTCGGAGCCAATCCTCGGCTCCGACTCGGCCATCTTCAAAAGCTCGGGAGCTACTTACTAGCTCGAGGCCCCCCTATATCCTGTGATGCCTGGCGCTAGATACCCAGATCTCGTTTGCCGCTTCTGCTACGGGTTGCGTTTACTGGCTCAGGTCGTATTTTTTCACTTTATTGATATATATATATATATATATATATATATATATATATATATATATATATATATATAACTTTTTGTATATTATTATAGTTAGAATACTTAGTGTTCATACATAGTCGTAGCATTTGTTGGTATTTGTTGGTGTTTAATACCCCTTGAAAACTCATTTTCTTCTTAGAGAGTTTTCCCCTCCCTCCCCCACCCCCGTTTTCCTTTTTAAGGTAGCCGTTTTTACTTAGAGGCTTGTCCTTGTTTCCTTTTTTAAGGTAGAAAACTTTTTTCATTAGAAATTGTGGTAGTTGGTAGGTCCGTTTACCCTTTCTTCTATTATAGAGTGTGTGTGTGCTGTTAGGGTGTGGTAACTTGTGTGGACTGTGTGTGTTTTTTTCTAGTTACCTACTTCCCTTTGTACTCTTTCTTTGTATTTGGTATTTCCTTTACAGGAATGTCTAAAGACACGAAAGTGTCTGGATTCAAGAAGTGTGACTCATGCTGTCAGAAAATGTCACTGACAGATGGTCACACTTCTTGTGTCTATTGCTTGGGTGCCCTACACCTGCAGGACTCTTGTTCGGTGTGCCACGCCTTTAGTCCAAGAGTCCTGCAGGAGCGTAGGAATAAGCTTATCCTTAGGGGTTTGCTTAAACCTGAAGGATCACCGGCCAAGTCTCAGTCAGTGAAACCTTCCAAGCCATCGAAGCCGCCGGTTCCAGTTCGGAGCCGTCGTCGGGTGTGGTATCTGCATCAACTTCAGTTCCAGCTGGAACCGAAGTACCTATCTCCCAGCCAACTTCGGTTCCGACTGGAACCGAAGTACCTATCTCCCAGTCGGCCCCGACTCTGCTGTCGGAACCGTCAGGGAGTCGAAAATGCTCTAGATCGCCATCCTTACAGTCGATAAACTCGGCTCCGGGGTCGCCTTTGTTGCAGTCGGAGCGAAGTCATTGATCCCACTCTTCTCGGTCGTCTAGGCTATCTGACCATGATTTGGAGAGAGTGGTGAGCAGGCTTTTAAAATCGCAGGCCCTGGCTAAAATGTTATCCAGGCCCCCTCATCAGGGTTCAGCTCTATCTGTCTCTGCAGTAGTTCCTCCTTCGACTCATTCCTTGAGCTCGGAGCTGGAGCTTGCTGGGGCTGCGACCATGAGACCGTCGGCACCGATACCTACCCTTTCGGTTCTGTCTTCGGCTCCGATCTCTTCCACTGTGCCGTCCTTGGAGGGATCTGGGCACTGGGACTCCCTCTTCGGCTACGAGGGGTTGAGTGGCATCGGACACTTGTCCGACCCCTTTCTCCCTCTCGGAGCTTCGGCGTAGGTGAGTTCAGCTCCTACATCGGCTTCGGAGCTGTCTCTCTCGGTGCCGGGAAGGATTCCGGTATCTTCGGAGCCGGAGCATTCTCCGATATCAGGAAGAGGTGCCTTCGAGGTCATGAGGAGTGTGCTGGCATCTGAGTCAGCCTCACGGTCAGCCTCATTGGCTCCTCCCCCCATGGTGCCTGCTCCTGTCTCTGCCCCTCCTCCAGACCCTAAGCATGGGGAACAAGCGCTCCAGGGCACCCATTGGGTGTATCTTCCTCTTCCGAGGCCTCCCCTGTTCATTCATAGGAGCCCCCTCGAAAGAGGAAATGCAAGAGGAAGCATGTTGACTCCCCTGAGTCTGTCACTTCAGATACCGACTTGGAAGATTCGGAAGGGTCCCCGAGATCCCCCTCTGAGGATGTCTCTTTCTCAGACATCCTTGAGATACTTAGGCAGAGGGGGAACTGGACTACCCTTAACCCTTCAAAGGATGAGTTAGTATTCCTGGATGCATTTGGTTCCCGACCCTCCACTTCCTGGGTGTCTCCACCTTTCAATCCACTGATGTCTGTGGTGGCTCGGAAGGCGTGGTCAGCCCCAGACACAGTGGAACCAACCCCCTCGAAGACCCACAAATTTTATTACTGCACCACAAGACAAACAATTTCTGACTAAGGGTGTTCCCGTTGATGCCATGGTGGTAGCAGCGGCCACAAAAAAGGAGTTGGCTGAAACTTCTTCGTCTGTCCATCCCCCTAATAAGGAATCTAGGATGATGGACAGATATGGGAAGCAGATGTTTGCATCAGCGACCTTCTCCATGAGGTTGCTGAACTATTTGTGCCACTTCACCCGCCTTCAAAGGGATCTCCTTAAAGAGCTAGGAGATACCCTTCAAGATCCATCAGCTGCTGGGGTCCAGGCTAAGGTTACCTCCCAGCTGGCGACTCTTAATTCGGTAGTAAACTCCTCCATGCGGCTCATCTCTTACGCAGCCGATGGTGCGAGTAGGGCCGCAGGCACAGGCGTGGCCTTGAGGAGGTATGCCTGGATGCGGTTATGTAACTTTGCGGAACCCTTCAGGGCATCTTTCACAAACACCCCCTTTGATGGTTCTGCTCTTTTTGGACCACAGGTGAAGGATACCCTTACCAGGTGTGAGCAGGAAGGCAAGACTCTCTCTGCTGTGGGAGTCTGTTTTTCCACTCCTTCAAGACCGTATCCCAAGGGTCAGAAGAGTGGGAAGATGTGGTTCCGGAAACCCCAGGGAGCCTTGCCTGACACACGTGGAGAGTTCCCCTCCAGGGGCAGAGGAGGGAACAACAATAGACGCCGCCCTCGGGGCAGAGGCAGTCCGCAAAATCAGGGCCAAAGAGAATCTTTCTCCGACAAGCCCTTCCAGCATCCCTGAGGTGCTGTCCACCTTCGGTGGCAGTCAGGGGAAGATTATCGCTGTACCCAAAAGCCTGGCAAAGTATAACACAAGACAAATGGGTACTGTCTATCATATCCGAAGGCTACAAGATCCCCTTCCTTCGCACTCCCTACATTCCCAACAAATCCCTTCCAGAGGTTCCACCCAATCTAAGGGATCAAGCAGTTCAAGAAATTTCAAAACTGCTAAGAAAAAGAGCCATCCAGCCAGTCCCAGCAGACCAGCAAGGATCCGGAATTTACTCAAGGTTCTTTTTGGTACCAAAAAAGACAGGGGACTGGAGACCTATTGTGGATCTCAGCAGACTAAACAGGTCTGTTCAAAGAATGAAGTTCCGGATGGTCACGCTACAGTCCATTTTACCCTTTCTGGGTCAGGACAATTGGATGTGCTCCATAGATCTTCAGGACGCGTACTACCATATCAAAATGGACAGACGCTCCAGAAGATTCCTCCGCTTCTGGCTGGGAGCCAGTCATTATCAGTTCAGAGCTCTGCCCTTTGGTCTCACCACAGCCCCCCAGGGTGTTCACCAAATGTTTGGCAGTAGTTACCGCTCACCTGAGACGGCAAGGATTCCAGGTGTTTCCATATTTAGACGACTGGCTCCTTACTGCTACTACCAGACATCACCTGCTGCGAGCCAGAGACTACACCATTCAAACTTGCTCCAAATTAGGCATCACAATAAATTTCTAAAAGTCTGCATTGTCGCTTTGTCAATCTATTACCTTTATAGGCGCAAACTTAAATACAAAGGACATGTCAGCGAGACTTCCATTAGACAGAGTGCTAGATATTCGCCGATATGTGCAGGTCTTATTAGGATGCAAAGAAATTCACGCCAGATTCGTCCTAAAAACCTTGGGTCTCATGGCAGCGGCTATCATACTAGTTCCCCTTGCTCGTTTTCATATGAGGATTCTTCAGTGGATGCTGTTCACCCAATGGTCTTTCCAGCAACTTCCAATGTCTCACAAGATAATGATCAACAGACATGCAAAAACCAGCTTGCTTGGTGGATGGTTTCCCCATCAGTACCCCAGGGCAGACCATTTGCTCTTCCTCCTCCAGTGGCTACAGTGACCATGGATGCCTCCCTGATTGGGTGGGGGGGCATTTTCAGGGCAGAACAGTCCAAGGCACCTGGCAGCCTCACGAGTACCGTCTACATATCAATGTATTGGAGATGAGGGCCATGCTTTTGGCGTTGCAAGTTCTTCACAACTCTCTTCCTACCGGGACCATTGCAATTCAAACAGACAATATGTTGGTAGTGTGGTACATCAACAAGCAGGGTGGAACCAGGTCCTACCCCCTATGTCAAGAAGCACTCAAACTCTGGCAGTGGGTGATCTCTTCCCAATGGTTTCTGATAGCAGCGCACATCCCTGGGAAGTCCAACGTTATAGCGGACAGGCTGAGCAGAGCAATTCTCATGCCTCATGAGTGGTCTCTCAATCAAACAGTGGAGGACCAAATCTTCCGCAAATGGGGTCAGCCTTGCTGCGACCTTTTTGCCACCCCCTTCAACAGCAAGTCCAACAATTTCTTCTCTCTCCTCCCTCTTCTCGGACACTCCCCCAGAGATGCTCTAGTTCACGATTGGCCTCAGGGACTTCTTTATCCTTTCCCTCCATTCCCCCTGATTCCCAAATTGATACAGAAAGCTACCACCTTGGGATGCAAGATGATCCTCATTGCCCCTTACTGGCCTCGACAAATTTGGTTCCCGTTCCTGCATCATTACCTTCTGGAGCAACCCTGGACCCAGTTCCAGACCTCCTGATCCATCAATCGGGCGGGCTGCACCAATCCCTTCAATCTCTCCAGCTCACTGCTTGGTTGCTCCACTTCCGACCTTAGCCAGGCTTCTGAACATCACCCTTTTTCTGGTTGCAATTACTTCAGCCAGAAGAGTTTCTGAACTTCAGGCTCTTTCTGTTCGTCATCCTTATCTAGTTTTCCACAATGACAGAGTGTCTCTCAGGACTAGTCCTTCCTTCCTTCCAAAGGTTTCTTCTGACAATAATTTGAATCAGTCTCTTGATCTGCCTGTGTTTTTTCCAAATTATTCCAACAAGGCGGAATACAAACTGCATCAGTTGGATGTTCATAGACAGTTATGCTTTTACTTGCATAGAACTAAGCAAATAAGAAAATCAGACCAGCTGTTCCTGTCCTGTGCTGAGGGTAAACAAGGTCTACCTGTGTCGAAAGTAACCTTGTCTAGGTGGTTGACATCTATCATTACATTTATATATCAGCTAAGGAATAAAGAGCTTCCTGCTAAACCGAAAGGTCACTCCACTAGAGCTCTAGCTACTTCAGTGGCTTTTCAGGCAAGATTGCCAATGGAAACTATTTGTGCAGCAGCCACATGGGCCAGTCCTCATACCTTTATTTCACATTATAAGCTGGACGTGGCCTCAAGGAGCAGAGCTGATTTTGGTTCCACTGTTCTGAAGAGTCTGTTCCGATGAGCCACCCAGGATTGAGGTGCTAGGGACGCTGTCCCAACCAGCAAGAATGAAGGCGAGATAGACAACTTAACATTAAGAAGTTATGTACCTACCATAACGTTCCATGTTAGTTGTCTTCTTCTCGCCTTCTTTCCTGCGTCCCACCCTCCATCCCCCTATCCTAGTAGACCGAGAAGAGTTCCTTATGTTTTCTCACTGGCTGAGTCTTCTCTGGCTGTTCCTTCTGACTAGTAGTCTCTCCAGTAGGATTTATGCATTCTAGGACAGGATTCCTGTATTGTTATTATTATTATTATGTCTGCAGTTAGACTTACCAAACGAGATCTGGGTATCTAGCGCCAGGCATCATGGGATATAGGGGGGCCTCGAGCCAGTAAGTAGCTCTCGAGCTTTTGAAGATGGCCGAGTCGGAGCCGAGGATCGGCTCCGAACCCAACCAGCAAGAAAGAAGGCGAGAAGAAGACAACTAACATGGAACATTATAGTAGGTACATAACTTCTTATTACTCTAATTCCCTGCCTGCAGCAGGAATTTCGATGGTGGACAAAGGCTTGTCACCAAAACAAGGGACAGCCATTCTCACTACCCCCAGCCAGGCAGAGCCTAACGACGGATGCTTCAGATTATGCCTGGGGGGCACACATGGCAGGAAGAGGCATTCAGGGCACCTGGTCCTCAAACCAAAAGGATCTACATATCAATCAAAAAGAGATGCTACCTGTTCAGAATGCCCTGACAGCCTTCAAGGACCTACTTCATCCGGGACAACTACTGATAAAGACAGACAACACCACGGTCATGTGGTACATAAACAAGCAGGGGGGCACTCATTCTTATCCCCTGTGCAGACAAGCCATGGCTTTATGGGACACAGCATTGACTCACCAAGTGCATCTGCAGGCACAGTTCCTGCCAGGAAAGGACAATACTCTGGCAGACGAACTAAACAGAAACCTCATGGATCCCCACGAGTGGCACCTGGATCCACAAGTCTTCAGCATGATGACAAAGAAATGGGGACGCCCGGACATAGATCTATTTGCCTCCCCTCAAAACAATCAACTAAAAAGATTCTGCATAAGGACTTGTCACAGACAAGCTTGGAAAGTGGATGCCTTATCTTTTAACTGGACAAACCTATCAGTATATGCCTTTCCTCCACTGTCTCTCCTCCCCAAGGTACTCCTAAAGGTCAGGCAGGAGAAACCAAAAATTATTCTGATTGCTCCAGACTGGCCACGCCAGTACTGGTATCCGATCTTAAGGAACTTGTCCCAATGCCCAGCCTGGACCTTACCTCAAATACCTCATCTACTGTGCCAACAAAACAATCAGATTCTGCACAGCCAACTTAGGACCCTAAACCTGGCAGCATGGCTGATAATGTAGCCATACAAACCACACCTCTCAGTAAAGCTGTGATGGATGTCATTTTAGAAGCCAGAAGGCCTAGTACTAGAAAATCCTATGCTGGGAAATGGAAAAGATTTTGCGCTTGGAACCAAGCTCAAGGAACTGATACAGCTGTTCCAAATATTCCTCAGATTTTACAGTACTTAACTGAGATGCTGGACAAAGGCCTATCTTTTTCATCAATTAAAATCCATGCCTCTGCCATTTCGGCTCTTTACAATACAGAGCCACCACTCTTTTCTCATCTTTTATTAAGGCAGTACCTCATTGGAGCCAAAAACGTAAGGCCTCCAAGGAGAACGCCAATACCAGCATGGGACCTCAATTATGTCTTGGAAAAACTCACCTTACCTCCTTTTGAGCCAGCTGCTACTGCAGATATAAAGTTCTTATCTTGGAAAACAGCTCTGCTCCTAGCAATAACTTCTGCAAGGTGGGTTTCAGAGCTACAGGCTCTCATGGCTGTGGAACTCTTTATCTTTTTTTATCCAGACAGGGTCTCTCTGAGAACAAACCCTACATTTATGCCTAATGTGGTATCCAATGTAGCCCTTAACCAAACAATTCATTTGCCAACTTTTTTCCAAAGCCGCAGAACAAGGGGGAGAAAATTCTGCATTCTTTGGACGTACACAAACAACTTAGATTCTACTTGGACAAAACTAAAGTTTTCAGAAAGACAGAACAATTACTAGTGGCATATGCCACAGCATCACAAGGAAGGGCTATCTCCAAGCAGACTATTTCAAAATGGACAGGCCACTGCATTCGATTCTGCTACTCACAGCATGTCAAACCAGTGCCTAAGGGCATTAGGCCACATTCAACCAGAGCTGCAGCCACTTCTGCAGCCTTTCTCAGGGGAGTACCAACCAAAGACATTTTAGAGGCTGCTACTTGGAGTTCAGTGCATACCTTTACAAAACATTACAATCTGCCTCTTTACTCTAAATCCAGGGTAGGCTTTGCCACTGCAGTTTTGCAGGGCCTCATAGCCGCTCCTAATGCTGTTTAACTCCAGCCCCCCCCCCAACCATAGCTTTGGGACTCAACCCAAATGTAATGACTGCAACAGTGAAATACGAAGAACATAGTACAGTTGTGTATGCTTACCATAAATGTAGATATTCGACTGTATTCACTGTTGCAGTCCAGGTTACCCCCCCCCCGCCATCCCCCTTATTTTTGCTGGAACTTATCTTTGCTTCTCTAATCTATACAACCTAGGTGGTGTATTTGCTTATAGATGAAGGAAGAGCTTATGTTGGTGCATGTATGTTTTATTTACATAATTTTAGCCTACCCTTTTGGGCCACCCTGACATCTGGGGCAAGAAAAACTGAATAAAATGGTGTTGGCTGCATCTTTTATACCCCTGACGACCTGATGTCAGGGAAGAGGCGAAAGCAACCGACGCAGGACCCAAGACTTTGGAATTCAGGCTGACTGAGGGCAACCTGCCAGCAAGATAACCCAAATGTAATGACTGCAACAGTGAATACACTCGAACATCTACATTTATGGTAAGTGTACACAACTGTACTTTTTTTGAAATGTCTGTTTCCAACTTTTGTGTTACATGCACCCACTGTTTGGCAGGTTGATCTTTTATATCTTTGTTACGTGTCATCTCTGTTTGAACCTATGGCAAATTTTGCAAGAATGTTTTTTTTTAATAAAAACCTTCATACAGAAAAACAGGCACCCCCACAGAATACCAGCAGAACGTATTAACTTAAAAAAAAAAAAACATATGAGCATGGCTCCACTCTTGCAGCATTTGATAGGTGTTTTATAGGTAGCTATAAGTGTATTTTTCATATATATATATATATATATTTATATATATATATATATATATATTTATATATATATATATATATATATATATATATATAGGTTCATAAGTGTGTACTAGGCTAATGGTCCTGGAGTCTTTACAAGCCTAGCTCATAAATGTGCCCTGGTATCATGCCGCCCAACGTTAGTTCCCAGTACCTCTATTAAGTAGAGCCACTGGAGTGATGTCTGTGGTGAACTTTCTATTTCCCATCCACTCATCAAGATTTCTCTTGAAGAGGGACAGTGAAGTGCTCTGCTTGACATGTATGGGAAGTCTATTCCAGAGCATGGACTGTCTCTGGGAGAGGAACCTGTCTGTCCAGCATGTTCTGTTGATTGTGGTAATCAGGTTCAGGTCTCTGGAGTGTATGGTGCAGAGGGATTGGGAATTCTTTAGAGGTAGCATTTCTAACAGAGCTGATTCAGACATGGCTTTGTAAGTCAAGCAGAGATCGCCTCTTAGTAGACAATATGAGGCAGAGAATAGCTGGAGTTTTTTGAGTCTGTCCATGTAGGACATGTGTTTAAGGCCTAGGATCCTCTTCATGATGTACTTCTGTGGCCTTTCCAGCTGTTGCATGTGTCTAGTGAGGTACATGCCAAATGGGGCATTATATTCGATGAATGGCCTAATGAGGGAAGAGTAGAGAGAGATGATAACCTCTTTCTTCCTGGATGCAAAACCATTGGTAATAAGATGTGCAACACAGAAGGACTTTCTGACCACAATAGCAATGTGGTGGTCGAAGGAGAGGTTGCTGTCAGCCTGTATCCCTAGATCTCTTATAATGCCTTCAGTATTCAGTGGGCTCCCATCGATGTGGTAATTAGTGGGAACTGAGTTTTTCCCAAAGGGTATGATGACGATGATGCATTTTTTGGCATTAAGCTTAAGGCCATGGTTTCGACTTGTTGGTCTTACCGAGGCCTTTCTCTAGGATGTCTACATCACTTGGGGAGTTAATAATGGCTCCCAGCTAGCAGTTGTTTGTGAACTTGGTCAGCCAGAGTCCCTCCATGATGGCCTGGACTTCTGAGAAGTAGATGCCAAACAGGAGAGGATCCAGGAGTGATCCCTGTGGGACTCCACTCGTGACTGGTAGGCAGTCTGACTTGGATTCCGCTACTTTCACTCTGTGGGTTCTAGCTGTGAGCCAGTTTGCAACCCACCTACTGATATAGGGGTTGATGCCTAGTTTGGTGAGTTTATCAATAATTGCTGAGTGGGGAATGGTATCAAAGGCCTTGGCCAGATAGAGGTAGGCTGTATGAACTTCCTTGTCCTCATCCACAGCTCTGGTGACTGACTCAAAGAAGTCAACTGGGTTGAGCAGAAATGATCTACTTTTCACAAAACCAAATTGTGTGGGATCTAAAGTTTGGAGATTCCCTATTTTCTTGTTAATTAGGTCCATGGTGATGCGCTCCATAGCCTTACATATCAGACTCAGGCTAATGGGGTGATAATTCCCAGGGTCTGCAGTCACTCCCCCTTTATGGAGAAGGATGACTGTAGCATTGTGCCATTCGGTAGGTACAAAGCCTGAGGTGAGGCTGTGATTGAACAGTGCACACAGATGTGATGCCAATTCACTTGGTAGTTCATGTAGAATGCATCCAGGGATATTGTCGGGTTCCATGGAAGCTGTATTCTTGGCCTTGGACAATGCAGCTTTAACGTGTGCTGCAGTAATGCTGGGTGCCTGGCATTCTTCCAGTAGTGTGATTGGTCCTTTGGGGGGGGGGGGTAAAGTTGGCACTGAATCTGTTGGCCAATATGTTGGCAATATCTGATTTGCAAAGTATAGGAGGTACCATTGTGCAGTAACTCAGAGCAAACCTGGGTATTGGCGTGGATATTCTTAATATAACTATAGAAGGCTTTGTGGTTGTTTTTAGTGTTTGCTGCAGTTCTGCCATCGTAGCTGGCTTTAGAGGTTTTGATGAGGGATCTCAACTTTTTGTTGAGGCTAATAAGGGAGTTTTTCCAGTCTTAGGACTTCACCTTTTTCTCCAACTGCTTCTTCCTTCTGTTGTAGTGTTTATTAATGGCAGGGGACCACCAGATTGGAATCCTTTTTTGGAGGAGAGCGTCTTGGTTCTGTTGGGCATGGCTAGTTCCATGCATTTATGTAAGTGTTCGTACAGTGCATTGGTGTATGATTCGGCAGTCTTGCAACTATTTTCCATTGACATGGGTGCCATGAAGTTAGCCACCTCTGTTTCTAGGAGCCCAAAGTCAGCTTTGGAGAAGTGTTTTTTATGGTGGTTACCTTTGCAGGGTGTGTGGGTGAGATGTGGATTTCCATGGTGATTAGTTTGTGGTCGGATCTAACCAGGGAGAAATTGTCTATTGGTGTAGAGCAATGGTTGCCCGCGTTAGTAATAACGAGGTCATGGATGTTGCTTCATCTAGTGGGGATAAGAATGAGCTGGTCCAGGGCACTGGAATTGATGAATTCCAGGAAGCATTGGGCCAGTGTATTGGTGCATGAATAGTTTTCCCAGTTGATGGAAGGGTAGTTGAAGTCACCTAGTATGAGAGTGTTGGGTTGGACCCTAATAGTTTCCAGGGTGCTTAGGAATGTGGAATGACGTGGAATGAGAGTCTTGGGGTACTGTTGGAGACCTCTAGCAGGCTACGACCTGAATCGCCATCTTACCCAATGTTAGTTGTACCTGAAGTATCTCAGATGCATTATGCTGGGCTACTAGTCTGGAGTTGTGCATATCCTTTATGAATATGGAGACACCAATGCCTTTGGAGATTTGGTCCATGTTCTGGGACCGAAAGTTGTGGAATGAGTTATAGCCTGATAGCGCAGGGGTGCTTTCTGCTGCTTTAAACTAGATGTTCTTCGTGTTTCACTGTTGCACTCATTACATTTGGGTAATCTGCTGGCAGGTTGTCCTCAGTCGGCCTGAATTTCAAAGTCTTGGGTCCTGCATCAGTTGCTGTCTCCTCTTCCATGAAGTCAGGTCGTCAGGGGTATAAAACATGCAGCTGACGCCATTTTCTTTAGTCTTTCTTGCCACACGGTGCCCGAAGCAGAAGCATTTCGCAAGTGCCGGTCGGCCGACTACTGAAATATTTGAATTTGAGTTTCAGAACCGAAGTCTTCACTAAAGCTAAGTACCCCGTTGGGGAAACTTTTTTCTTGCTCCATACCGATGTCAGAAACAGATTTAACTACCCAGAAATGTCATCGGATAGCAATCCGACTATCGGAGTACATAAAAAACGCAAAGAAAAGGACAGAGAAAGGTAGTCGAGATCCAAAACCGATGACAAAGCTTCTCCTAAGCCAGTCGCCGGTTCACCGGTACTCAGTGAGGCGCTTTCGCAGCCCCTGATACCTGCTACCTTCGAGTCGCAGGCCTCTAACGACACCCATGTGGAGTCCGGCATGCCGCAAGATACTCAAGGTATTGGACCGATGGATGTATCTCCCTCGGATGGGTCTGGAGCCGTTGAGCAGGCACCGGCTTCTGCGGGTATATTCAGACCTCAACATTTGTATATCAAACCGATGACAGCTGCAAAACCAAAGACAAAAGCATCTTCTAAAACTAAAAAACTGACGCATGAGCCACGTGCACAGGCATCTATGCCTAAAAAACAGATGATCAAAATGGCTGAAGACCTTATTACCTTGATCAGGGGTACCCATCCCCCTCCAGATAAGAGGCCTAGGCAAGACACTGATTATGACTCTTCAGATCAGGTTTCTATTTCTTCTGATTCCTCTCCTGATCAGGAATTATATCTATACCTCCCTATGAGGATTTTGATGCAGAGGAGTCTATACCATCTGCATCTCCTCCTGAGGATTATTCATTTGGAGAAACCTTGCATACTTTGAGGGAGCATTTTCACTGGGAGAGTCAAAACTTCTCAGAATCAAAAAAGAGGCTCAGGGATTTCCTTCTTCTCCCTCGGAACAGGCCTTTAGCCATGCCCCCTGTTTTAGACATTGTGGATGATGTATTTTCGGAGTCAAGCTTGACCCCTGACTCCTTACCTCCGGCTCCCAGTAAGCCTGACAGATATTAAAGGGTCCCTGACTCACATAAATTTTTATTTAGAAACCCTGCTGTTGATCCTGAAACTATTTCACAGGGTCCAAAGGGAGTTAAGGCCTCAACAGCAAAAAATCATACCCCCTCTGACAGAGATTCAAGGGCACTGGACAGATGGGGAAAAAAGGTTTATACATCTGCAACCTTGGCAATCGGGGCCTTAAACTGTCAATTTCATATACTTAAGTACCAACAACATGTTATGGAATTGCTGAAACAGAAAATGATGTTGATTTCTGAATGTGCAGAAAATAAAGAATTGCAGGAATTATTGCATGCAGCTGAACAAGTTGGAAAGCATACTTTGCAATGTGGTTTTGACTCCTTAGAGGCCTCCTGCAGGGCCACAGTTACTGGATCTGTGATTAGGAGGCATGCCTGGCTAAAGGAACAAAATTTGCCTGATCATGTTAAAGCTAAATTGCTAGATGCACCTTTACAGCATGATTCTCTGTGTGGTATTAAGGCAGAAGAGGTTTTAAAGAAAATGGAAGACAAAGCTAAGTCTATGCAAACTGTTAAAGACTTCTTACAAGTGCAGCCACCAAGATTCAGTAGACACTGGCCTACAAAAAATTGGTCCTTTCCAGTGTCAGACAGAGCTCAAAGGGGCAATAGCAGACGCCCTAAGGGTTCCAGATACCAGGCGCAAGATTCATACAAGTCAAAGCAGTGGGATGCTTCTACCTCCAAATCTGGAGGAGATAAAGCGCAAACCTACAGAAAACAATCCCAATGACTTCCCTCTGCCTACACCAAGCACTTACCTTTTGGCAGCACTCATAGGGGGAAAATTAGCATGTTTTGCTCAAAATTGGCAGTTAATAACCCAGGACAAGTGGGTACTAAACATAGTATCACAGGGATACAGATTCCATTTCCACACTCTGCCAGTGGCAAATGGTTGGCCAGATCTGCCAAAAAATCAATGGGCAGAAGCACAGAAACAGGTTATGTCCCTCATGGATATGAGAGCCATTCATCCAGTACCAGAACAGGAAAAAGGACAAGGTTTTTACTCAAGACTGTTCTTGGTACCCAGAAAGGACAAGGCCTGGTGGCCAATACTGAATTTATCGATTTTGAGCACATACCTGGACATTCCAAAATTCAAAATGCTGACCTTGCAGCAGCTTCTGCCCATGCTGGGCAAGAATGCTTGGCTGGTAACATTAGACCTAAAAGACGCATACCTGCATGTCCCAGTAAAACAATCGTGCAAAAGATACCTCAGATTCAAGGCTGGCTTAATGCATTACCAATTCTCTGCACTGCCCTTTGGCTTATCTACTGCGCCCAGGGTCTTTACAAAGTTCCTGGCATCAGTAATTGCATTTTGCAGACAAAGAAGTATACAAATATATCCTTACTTGGATGAATGTCTCATTCAAGCAGAGAACAAGGACATTTTTCTTCGACACCTGCCATTTGTGAAAAGGCTTCTAACATGCCTAGGGTACACAATAAACGAAAACAAATCACTACTGGTACCCTGTCAAAAGATAACATTCCTGGGTGCAAGCTTGAATACAACTGCCCAGATGGCTTACTTCACGCCAGACAAGCAAGGGCAACTGACTACTTACTTCAAACTGATGGCAACAAAACCCCAGTTATCTGCAAGACAAATTCTGCAGGCTCTGGGCTTCATGGCATCCTGCATCGTACTGATTCCATATGCAAGACTGCATACGAGGAAACTTCAATGGTACTGAAAAAGTTTATGAAGTCAACATCGTCACAGTCTGGAAACAATGATTCCTCTCATTCCCTGCCTACAACAGGAATTTCTATGGTGGGCAAAGGCATGTCACCAAAACATGGGACGGGCCTTTACTCTACCCCCTGCCAGCCAAACCTTAACAACAGACGCATCAGATTATGCCTGGGGGGCCCACATGGCAGGAAGATGCATTCAGGGCATATGGACCCCAAAATAAATGCGTCTACATATCAACCAGAAAGAGATGCTAGCTGTTCAAAATGCACTAACAGCCTTCAAGAACTTACTTCATCCAGGATAACTACTCATAAAGACGGACAACACCACGGTCATGTGATATATAAACAAGCAAGGGGGCACACACTCATACCCCCTTTGCAGATTAGCCATGGCACTGTGGGACACAGCTTTGACCTACCAAATACTTCTTCAAGCTCATTTCTTGCCAGGAAAGCAAAATACTCTGGCAGATGGTTTAAGCAGAAACCTTATGGATCCTCACGAGTGGAAACTAAATCCACAAGTCTTCAGCATGATAACAGAGAAATGGGGGAACCCAGACATAGATCTATTTGCCACGCCTCAAAATTATCAATTGAAAGATTCTGCACAAGGACTTATCACAGACAAGCATGGAAAGTGGACGCCCTATCCTTCAGTTGGAAAAACCTATCAATTTACGCCTTTCCTCCTCTGCCTCTTCTCCCCAAGGTCCTCCTAAAGGTCAGACAAGAGAAACCAAGATGATACTAATTGCCCCGGACTGGCCCCGCCAATATTGGTACCCAATCCTAAGGAACTTGTCTCAATACCCAGCTTGGACCTTACCTCAAAGACCTCAACTACTGTCCCAGCAAAACAATCAGATCCTGCACAATCAACTACAGACACTAAACCTGGCATCATGGCTGATCATGTAGTTATACAAACAACACCTCTCAGTAAAGCTGTGATGGATGTCATTTTGGAAGCCAGAAGGCTTAGAAATAGAAAATCTTATGCTGACAAATGGAAGAGATTCTGTGCTTGGAATCAAGCACAAGGAACTGATACAGCAGAACCAGCTATTCCTCAGATATTACAATACTTAACTGAGATGCTTGACAAAGGCCTATCTTTCTCATCAATTAAAATCCATGCCTGTGCCATTTCGGCTCATTACAATACAGAGCCACCAATCTTTTCCTATCCTTTACTAAAGCAGTATCTTAGAGGAGCCAAAAATTTAAGGCCTCCTAGAAGATCACCATTGCCTGCATGGGACCTCAATTATGTGTTGGAAAAGCTCACCCTGCCTCCATTTGAACCAGCTGCTACCGCTGATATAAAGTTCTTATCATGGAAAACAGCTCTGCTACTAGCAATTACTTCAGCAAGAAGAGTTTCAGAGCTACAGGCCCTCATGGCTGTAGAGCCTTTTATCATATTTTACCCAGACAGGGTGTCTCTGAGGACAAATCCTACATTTATGCCTATGGTGGTTTCCAGTGTGACTCTTAACCAAACAATTCATCTGCCAACCTTTTATCCAAATCCGCAGAACAAGGGGGAGAGAATTCTGCATTCCTTGGACGTACATAGACAGCTACGATTCTACTTGAGCAAGACTAAAGCTCTAAGAAAAACTGAGCAATTACTAGTGACATATGCTGCAGGATCAGAAGGAAAGGCTATTTCAAAGCAGACAATTTCAAAGTGGATAAGCCACTGCATCTGTTTCTGCTACTTACACCATGGTAAACCTGTGCCCAAGGGCACTAGGTCTCATTCCACCAGAGCTGCAGCTATTCCAGCAGTCTTTCTCAGAGGAGTACCAACCAAAGACATTCTAGAGGCTGCTACTTGGAGTTCTGTTCACACCTTTACAAAGCATTATCATTTGCCTCTCTACTCTAAGTCCAGGGCAGGCTTTGCCACTGCAGTTCTGCAGGGCCTTATAGCCACACCTAATGCTGTTTAGCTCCAGCCGCCCAACCATAGCTTTGGGATTCTACCCAAATGTAATGACTGCAACAGTGAAACACTAAGAACATAGTACAGTTGTGTACACTTACCATAAATGTAGATGTTCGAGTGTATTCACTGTTGCAGTCCAGGTTACCCTCCCGCCATCCCCCTGTCATTCTGGAGTTTATCTTTCCTTCTCTATCTTCTACGACCTATGTGGTGTATTTGCTTGTAAATGAAGGTAAAGTTTATATTGATGCATGTAGATACATACATATATATATATATATATATATATATATTTTTTTTTTTTTTTTTTTTGCTACCTTTTTGGGGGCACCTGACATCGGGGGCAAGAAAAACTAAAGAAAATGGCGTCAGCTGCATGTTTTACACCCCTGACGACCTGACGTCATGGAAGAGGGGACAGCAACCGACACAGGACCCAAGACTTTGGAATTCAGGCCGACTGAGGGCAACCTGCCAGCAGATTACCCAAATGTAATGACTGCAACAGTGAATACACTCGAACATCTACACAACTGTACTGTCTTCATTACAGCACAAATGTTGATGTTCTGAATTTTGAGGAGTGCTTCAAGCAAGTGCATCTTGAAATTTAGACTTCTAGCGCTGAGCAGCATGACCGTCAGATTGCATTTATTTATAGCTGTTATAGTGGTAAATTAGTTTTTGGAACATCATCTAAAAACAACACTATAGGGATGGCAGGAGCCCTAGCTAGCATCCGGCAACCCAGGGGTGACAGATGCAGGCCATCTCTGGCAAAGCATCGAGGTCTGTCAGTCATGTCATCCCACACAGACAGATACTGGATCCCCTTAGAATGACACCAGAAACTTAGCCAATCCAATAGACATATATATATATATATATATATATATATATATATATATATATATATATATCTTTTATATTCAAATGTTTGTCTCCCTTTATTTTTTCTGGGATTTCTCCATCAGCCTTCTTAAGTAATTGTCATAAGTACCATTGTTGGTGCTCTTTTTTTCTCTTTCTTGTCTTTCTCTATTTTTCCTACCCTTTTTAACAGGATGCCCCTTTTTCTACCATTGGTGGTAGTTTTTCTTTTTACCTATCTTTATCTTAGTTTAAAAAAAGAAAGAAAAAAAAAACAATAAGCTATATTTCTTTGATTCCTTTTTGTTTACTACAGTGTACATTTTGGCTGAAAAGCCAACAGGTTTTAAAAAAATGCACTTCCCATGGGCACAAAGTCCCCAACTCGGATACCCACAGGGAGTTTGTTTACTGATTAGGAGTAGCACACCTGAGTATGAACTGTATCCTCTGTGTAGGATTTAACTTCAGGGCTATAGAGGACAGGTGTATCAAGCTAGTCCTTAAGGAGTTACTGCCACCTTCAACTTCTTCCTCAAGGGCTCAGACCCCCAGCAAATCTTCAAAGCCTCCTTCTGAGCACAGAAAAAGATTCCCACTAGTCTCTGAAGACTTCCTCATCCTCATAGCCTACACAGAAGATACAAAGGACTTTGGATCCAACTTTGTTGGATCCAAAGAAAAACATCTGCGGATCCTAAGACCTCAGATCTGATAATCATCTCTTCTGCTCCTCCTGTATAACCCATGGATTTGAAGTCATTGGATCCGACCTCGGGTGGGTCTCAGACTCCAAGAACTCATCTGTCCAAATTTGTTATAGATCCAGTATCTCCTCAACTCCGCTCCTCTGTTATGCAAAACCCCAAGGAAGCACTCCAGACCTCAAGTCCACCACCTATCCATCAGGTCCTCCAGGAGTCTTCCTGAAGCAGAAGTGGATAGGATGATGAGGAATTCCTCAGAGCTCAGATCCCGATGGGAGTTATTCCTGCTCCGTCTCCCATCAGATCTGTGAGCCTTCCATCCACCTCACATACTATTGTGTCTCCTTCTCCAATTCATCCTTCAGTTTCGGTGCACCAGATTCTGAGAGTTCCAGTATCAGAGCCAAAGAGATCACGTCTTTGACCCCAAGCACATCCCTGTCCAGTTCTGCTTCAGTTCCCACGGATCAGTATGAATCCTGGAGCTGAAGCGTCATTGTCGGATTGTGGGGCTGGGATCAGCTTCAGTGTTGTTGGAGCCTTCTTTGCCGTTTGGAGCCGCGGCATTAGCTAGCTTTGGTCTGGCTCCCTCCTCGATACACGGATCTGGTCAGAGTCATGGCTTGCCTGCTTCAGAGATCTCAGCTTCAGTGCTGCTGGCCAGGGGTTCCCAGTGTTCATCGGCCTTCAATGTTGTGGGGAGAGTTTTCTCTCATTCCGGAGGCCCAGTCTCTCATACTTCCTTGAATTCTACACCCTATCCCTCTTTGGTTCTGAGCTCTG
This sequence comes from Protopterus annectens, assembly GCF_019279795.1. Classification (NCBI taxonomy): domain Eukaryota; kingdom Metazoa; phylum Chordata; order Ceratodontiformes; family Protopteridae; genus Protopterus; species Protopterus annectens. The sequence continues at coordinate 1,723,622,096 of NC_056726.1, forward strand.
ATCCCATCAGACTTACTCCACAGGGACAGCCAGTTCCAAGTAGTATCTAGACACTTCTCATAGAGGAACTACCCTCTCTTCGGACATGTCTCCAGAACATCACACTGAAGAGGTTCACTGTAAGAGAATATGCAAAAGGAGGCACATATGTTCCCCTGATGAATCCCTCACTGAAAATACTGACTGGAATGAAGGAAAAGATGTCTCCTTTGGAGACATTTTGTAAATCCTTAAGCAAAAAGGTGGTTGGTCCTCAGATACCCCTTCCTGTGAGGAGTCAATATTCTTGGAAGCTTTTGGTTCTGGCCCATCTACATCTTTGTTGACTCCCCCTGGCTGATGAGCTTATCAACCTAGTTTCTCACCTGGCATGGAAGGAACCAGACTCTGTTGAATCTATCCATTGTCAATCAGGCAGAATTTTAGTCCCTCCAAAAGTTAGACCACATTGGAGCAAAGCTGTCCCTGTTGATGCGGTGGTGGCAGCAACCAAGAAGGAGCTTGCAGAAAAGAGCTCTTCTGTCCGCCCACCTAACTGAGAGTCTAGGGTGATGGACAGGTTTGGAAAGTGCTTGTTTGCATCTGCAACCTTTGCCTTGCAGTCACTGAACTATTTGGAGCACTTTACTAGACTACAGAGGGATTTGACTAAGGAACTCTCAAAGTCTTTGTCAGAGTCCATGTCTCCAGCGGATTATAACACATCATCCTTGCAGCTTGCCATTCTCTTATCTATATCAAATATGTCCATGAGGATAATATCACACACTGAGGAAGGTACCTCATGAGCCTCTGGTTTGGGCATTGCTGGAAGAAAACATGCTTGGATGTGGCTATGCAGTTTTGTGGAGCCCTTCAAGATGTTCATCGTGCATATAGCTGCAGTCATAACAGATGGGTTTTCCTGCCGTCAGGCGGGTCCTCGGTCGGCCGAATTCCAAAGTGTAGGTCCGGCATCAGTTGTCGTCACTTCCTCCCTGATGTCAGTGTGACAGGGGTATAAAAGATCCAGCCGACGCCATTTTCTCCAGTCTTTCTTGCCGTGCGGTGCCCGAAGCAGAAGCAGTTCGCAAGTGCTGGTTGGCCAGCTCCTGAGATTACGAATATTTTTCGACCGAAGTCTTCTTGAAAGCTAAGTACCCCGTTGGGGAAACTTTTCTTGCCTCAGACCGATGTCAGACAAAGTTAATAATTGCATTTCTTGTGGGAAGCAAATACCGCATAAGGATTTTCATTCCCTCTGCATTCCCTGCCTAGGCCCAGACCACGACGTCTCGGCCTGTCGTTTTTGTGCTACATTGAACAGATGCACTATTAAGCGTCGGGCGGAGTTCGCCCAACACTATTTTGCCAAAAAGTTTAATTACATTATGTCGTTGGATACTCCGACTCCAGTTATAAGTAAAAGGCGCAAAGATAAGGACCGACATACGAGGTCCGCATCTTTTACCGACACCACGCCAAAACCGACTACAGGTGCTCCGGTTCTCAGTGAGGCGCCTACGCAGCCCCTGACTACCGACGACACTTCATTGGTGGTGTCTTCTGTGCTCGAGGTCGCAGGCTCTTCGGCCCACACCCCGACTACAGATACCGAAGCCACTTTTGGCGGTGAAACTCAAAGTTTAGATAGACCTGCCACCTCTCAAGGTGTCTACAGGCCTTCCTCTTCTTTTTCCATCAAGTCTTTCACTAAGTCTAAATCAGCCCTGCATACTAAAAAACAAGCTCCACAGGGCCCTTCTCAAGGCCCCATGCCTAAAAAGCAGATGCTCAAAATGGCTGAGGATTTGATTACTCTTATTAGGGGTTCTCAACCCCCCCCGGACAAAAGACCCAGAGTGGAGGAAGAATCCATCTCCTCGGACCAGGCCTCCATTATTTCAGAACATTCTGAAGACCAGGAACATTCTTACCCCCCTTTTGAAGATTCTGATGCAGAGGAGTCCATTCCCTCTGTCTCCCCCCCTGAGGATTACTCTTTTGGGGAAACCTTACATACCTTGAGGGAACACTTCCACTGGGAAGGCCAAGAGTACTCAGACTCCAAGAAAAGGCTTAGGGATTTCCTCTTGCTCCCTCAGCACAGGCCTCTGGCTATACCTCCTGTCTTAGACATTCTAGATGACGTGTATTCAGAGGCCTGCCTTAACCCAGATTCTTTACCTCCAGCTCCGGTCAAGCCTGGCAGGTATTACCGGGTTCCTGACTCACACCAATTCCTATAAAAAAGCCATGCGGCTGACCCAGAAACTATATCACAGGGTCCCAAGGGAATTAAGGCCTCCACTGCTAAAAATCCATTACCTTCAGAGAGAGATTCCAGAGCTTTAGAGAGGTGGAGGAAAAAGGTTTACACCTCTGCCACCTTAACCATGAGGGCATTAAACTGTCAGTTCCATATGTTAAAGTACCAACAATTTCTGTTATCACAGTTGAGAAACAAAATGTCACAACCTGAACAACCAGACTTGAAGGAGTTGCAGGATTTGATACATAGTGCAGAACAAGTGGGTAAACATACCTTGCAATGTGGTTTTGATGCTTTAGAGGCCTCATGTAGAGCTGCAGTTACAGGATCAGTCATACGTAGGCATGCCTGGCTCAAAGAGCAAACCTTACCAGATCATATCAAAGCTAAATTGCTAGATGCCCCTCTGCAAAAAGATGTATTGTTTGGTGTTAAAGCTGAGGAGGTATTAAAGAAAATGGAGGAGAAGGCAAAATCAATGCAAACAGTAAAAGATTTCCTACAGGTACAACCTCCACGTTTCAGTAGAAATTGGCTTTCTAAAAATTGGTCCTTTCCAGCCACGGACAGACCCCAAAGAGGTAGATACAGGCGCCCGAGGGGCAGAGGGCAATCTCAAGGATCATTTAGAGGCAGACAATGGCAAGCACCCACACAAAGAGGTGGTGAGGATAGTTCACAGCCATTCAGAAAGCAGAACCAATGACTTTCCCCTTTGCATGCCAAGCAAGGCTCAAATGGCAGCACCTTTAGGCGGAAAACTGGCATTATTTTCGAAAATTGGCATATTGTCACAAAAGACAAATGGATCCTGGACATTATAGACAGAGGCTACAGATTTCACTTTCACACCCTTCCAAAAATGAGAGGCATGCCAAACCTGCCACACAATCAAAGGGCAGAGGCACAGAAACAAATTTCAGATCTCATGGACATGAAAGCTATTCAAGAGGTACCTGTACAAGAACAGGGTCAAGGTTTTTATTCCAGACTATTCCTGGTACCAAGGAAGGGAAAAGATTGGAGACCTATTTTGGACCTATCCATCCTAAACACTTTTTTTACTCGTGCCAAAATTCAAGATGCTCACATTACAGCAGCTTCTTCCCATGCTGGGCAAGGAGTCTTGGCTGGTAACATTGGACCTCAAGGAGGCATACCTGCATGTCCCAATCAGACAAGATTGCAGAAGATACCTCAGATTTCTTGCAGGTTCAACCCATTATCAATTCTCTGCATTGCCCTTTGGCTTATCTACTGCGCCCAGAGTGTTCACGAAATGCCTGGCATCAGTAATCGCCTACTGCAGACTTCAAGGGATACAAATATACCCTTATCTGGACGATTGCCTGATCCAAGTGGACAGCAAGCACATACTTATGAAACATCTGGCGTTTGTAATAATGTTGTTGAATTCTCTGGGATACACAGTCAACAAAAAGAAATCAAGGCTAATACCCTCTCAAACAATAATTTTCCTGGGCGCCAGCTTGGATACAAACACCCAGATGGCCTACCTCACGCCAGAGAAACAAGGGCAACTAACTCAATACTTCAAAAAACTGGCAACTTTCACCAGGCTGACTGCAAGGAAAATCCTGCAGGCTCTGGGATTCATGGCATCTTGCATCCTACTAATCCCATGTGCAAAGCTGCATATGAGGAAACTTCAATGGTACCTAAAAAACCTATGGTCTCAACACAGCCACAGTTTGGAAACAATAATACCACTAATTCCATGTCTTCAAAAGGAATTTCTGTGGTGGGCTCAAGCATGCCAAAGAAACACAGGTCTCCCATTCTGCAAGCCTCAAGCAAATCAAATCATCACAACAGACGCCTCGGACTACGCCTGGGGGGCGCACATGACAGATCGGTGCATTCAGGGCAAATGGTCCCAAAATGAAAAGCACCTACACATCATTCAGAAGGAAATGCTAGCAGTAATAAATGCTATTATAGCTTTCAAGGACCTACTGCATCCAGGCCAGCTATTGATAAGGACGGACAACACCACAGTAATGTGGTACATAAACAAACAGGGAGGTACCCATTCATACCCCCTATGCAGGCAAGCCATGTCTCTTTGGAACAAGGCTCTAGAATTACAAATCGAGCTTCAAGCACAGTACCTGCCAGGCAAGGAAAACACACTGGCAGACAACCTAAGCAGAAATATGACAGATCCACACGAATGGAAGTTGCATCCTCAAGTTTTCACAAGGATAACTCAAGCATGGGGAAGGCCAGACATAGATCTCTTTGCCTCCCACAGAAATCACCAATTGGCAAAATTCTGCTCAAGGACCTTTCATCCACAGGCCTGGAAGGTGGACGCACTCTCCTTCAGTTGGGCAACAATGACAGTTTATGCCTTTCCACCTCTCCCTCTGCTGCCCAAAGTTCTATTAAAAACCAGAGCAGACAGACCAAAGGTGATTCTCATTGCTCCAGACTGGCCAAGACAACACTGGTACCCACTCCTGAAAAGCCTGACGCATTCCCCACCATGGATCCTGCCTCTAATGCCTCTTCTACTGACTCTGCACAACTTCAAAACTCTACACAGTCAGCTGAAAACACTCAATCTAGCCGCATGGAAGATTCCTTAAATTCACAACAGGCCCTACTCTCCAAGGAGGTGCAGGATGTCATTTTGGAGGCCAGAAGACCTTCTACAAGAAAAGCCTACTCTGCAAAATGGAAACGGTTTTGTGCCTGGAATGAGAAAAAGGGTCAGAATCCAGGAATACTAAATTTACCCCAAATATTACAGTACCTAGCTGAGATGCTAAGCAATGGACTTTCATTCTCCTCCATCAAAATCCATGCCTCAGCCATTTCTGCAAATACAACACTGATCCTCCTTTATTCTCTCACCCCCTCTTAAGACAGTTCCTCAGAGGGGCTAAGAATATAAAACCCCAGAGGAAACAACCAGAACCTGCTTGGGACCTCAATTTCATACTAGAAAAACTGACCTTGCCTCCTTTTGAGCCAGCTGCTTCAACAGAACTACAATACTTGTCTTGGAAAACAGCCTTCCTCCTGGCAATCACTTCAGCTCGCAGGGTTTCGGAACTACAAGCCCTCATGGCTGTGCAGCCTTTCATCATTTTCCATCAGAACAGAGTTACCTTACGAACCAATCCATCCTTTATGCCAAAGGTAGTATCCAGGGTAGCCTTGAATCAGGCTACCCACTTACCTACCTTCTACCCTAATCCTCAAAACAAAGGGGAAAGACTGCTACATTCCTTGGACATTCACAGACAGCTGCATTATTATTTGGACAGAACAAAGCCTTTCAGAAAATCAGAGCAACTCTTTGTGTCCTATGCTGCAGGAGCTCAAGGGAAGCCTATTTCCAAACAGACAATCTCAAAGTGGATAGCCCACTGCATACGCTTTTGTTACTCTTTTCATGGTAAATCTGTACCTGCAGGCATCAGATCTCACTCCACAAGGGCCACAGCTACCTCTGCAGCTTTCCTCAGGGGGAGTTCCTACCAAAGATATTTTGGAAGCAGCCACTTGGAGTTCCGTACATACCTTCCTCAAGCACTATCACCTACCATTATACTCCAAATCTAGAGCAGGCTTTGCCACTGAAGTCTTGCAGGGCATCTTGGCTCCTCCTAGTTAGACCTAGTGCCTACCACCCCTTTTTTAGCTTTGGGATTCTACCCATCTGTTATGACTGCAGCTGTATGCACGATGAACATAGTACAGTTTTGTACCTACCATAAATGTAGATGTTCGAGTGCTAATACAGCTGCAGTCCAGGTTTCCCTCCCTCCTTCCCCTCTAGGGGTATTCTTTTATGGTGTATTTGCTTGCAACTACTGTTTTTTGATTATATTGCATTGCATTACTACATAATTTTATGTATTGCCTTCCTTCTGAGGGCACCTGACATCTGGGGCAAGAAAAACTGAAGAAAATGGCGTAGGCTGGATCTTTTATACCCCTGTCGCACTGACGTCAGGGAGGAAGCGACGGCAACTGATGCCGGACCTAGACTTTGGAATTCGGCCGACCGAGGACCCGCCTGAGGGCAGGAAAACCCATCTGTTATGACTGCAGCTGTATTAGCACTCGAACATCTACATTTATGGTAGGTACAAAACTGTACTTTTTCTTTCATCAATGCTGCCTTTGATGGAATTGGGCCTTGAAAAATGATGTTCATAGGTTCATAGTTAGGTACTAGGCTATTGGCCCTAGGGCCTATATACACCTAGCCAAAAAGCTACCCAGGCTTTCGCCACCCAAGAAAATAATTTTCCTGTGCCCGTGTCGAGCAAAGCCACAGAAGTGATACCCGGGGTGAATTTCATATCTCCCATCCAGTCATCAAGATTTATCCTTGAAGAGTGCTAATGAAGAGCTTTGTTTGATACAGATGGATAGTTTGTTTGTTCCAGGGTATGGAAAGTCTCTGGGACAGGAATCTATCCCTCCAGCATGTTCAGTTTATTTTGGTGACAAGGTTTAGGTCACTAGAGCGTGTAGCTCAGAGGGATTGGGATTCCTGTAAGTGGAGCACTTCCAACAGCTCTGGGTTTGACATGGCTTTATATGTTAGGCAGAGACTGCCTCTGAGTAGACGATATGCGATGGAGTAAAGCTGGAGTTTTTTGAGACAGTCTGCGTAGGGCATCTGTTTGAGGCCAGTAATCCTCTTTGTGAGGTATTTCTGTGGCCTTTCTAATTGTTGTAGATGTCTTGTGAGGTACATACCAAAAGGGGCGTTGTACTCTATAATGGGTCTAATGAGTGATGAGTAGAGGGGAACAATGACCTCTCTTTTACTGGATGAGAAACCTGTAGTGATGAGGTGTGCCACGTAGAAGGATTACCTGACTACTGTGGTAATGTGATTATCAAAGGAGAGACTACTGTCCACCTGTGTCCAAAGGTCTCTTATCACACTTTCAGTGTTAAGTAGACTACCGCCTATGTGGTAGTTTATGGGTACAGAGTTTTTACCAAAAGGGGTGACATTGCACTTTTTGGTATTGAGCTTGAGGCCATTGGCTTTGACACTAGGCATCTGTCTCAGTGAGGCCCTTTTGTAGGATGTCCACATCGTTAGGAGTTTCGATTATGGCTCCTAGTTTTAGTCATCTGCGAACTTCGTTAGGCAAAGACCTTCTGTGTTAGCCTGTATTTCTGAGAAGTAGATAGCAAACAGGAGAGGACCTAGGACTGAACCCTGTGGTACTCCACTTGTCAGTGGTCTGAAGTCAGATTTGGAGTCTGCTACTTTCACAGTATGGGTTCTGTCAGTGAGCCAGTTGGCAACCCGTCTTGTGTCATAGGGATTTAGACCTAGTTCAGTGAGTTTATCTGTAATTCCAGAGGTGGGGATGGTGTTGAAAGCCTTGGCGAGATCTAGATAGGCTGTGTGAAACCACCTTACCCTCATCTACAGCTTTGATGACCGTTTCAAAGAAGTCTATTAGGTTTAGGAGACATGCTCTGCCTTTTACAAACCTGAACTGGGTGGGGTCCAGAGTTTGGAGATTACCAATGTCATTGTTTATAAGTTCCATGATGATATGTTCCATAGCCTTGCAGACCAGGCTCGTCAGGCTAATGGGGCAGTAATTCCCGGGGTCTGTGGTGGCTCCCCATTTGTGGAGTGGGATAACCGTCACTGTGTGCCATTCAGTGGGCAGAAAGCCTGAGGTTAGGCTATGATTGAACATGGTATTTAGGTGGGGTGCCAGTTCGTTGTTCTTCGTGTTTCACTTTTGCAGTCATCACATTTGGGTTATCTGCTTGCAGTAGCCCTCAGTCGGCCTGATTAACAAAGTCTTGGGTCCTGCATTGGTTGCTGTCTCATCTTCCATGACGTCAGGTAGACAGGGGTATAAAACATGCAGCTGATGCCATTACATCAGTCTTTCTTGCTGTACGGTGCCTGAAGCAGAAGCAGTTTACAAGTGCCGGTCGGCCGACTCCTGAAATTTTCGTTTTCGAGTTTCAGAACCGAAGTCTTCAACTAAGCTAAGTACCCCATTGGGGAAACCTTTTCTTGCTCTAAACCGATGTCAGTAAAAGTCAGTAATTGTATTTCTTGTGGAAAGCAAATATCTCATAAAGATTTTCATTCGTACTGCATTCCTTGCCTAGGCCCTGAGCACGACGTACCTCGCTTTTGGTTTTGTGCCTTATTTTAAGCAACAAACTATTCGTCATCGGTTTATTTACGCTTCTAAATATTTTGATACTCGGTTCAATTATCCAGATATGGCTTAGGTAAGCCACCCGACTATTAACATTCTGAAAAAACGCAAAGCTAAAGACAGAGACAGACCTCATAGGTCCAAAGCTGACGACGACGCTTCTCCTAAGTTAGTCGCCAGTTCGCCGGTACTCAGTGAGGCGCTTTCGCAGCCCCTGATACCTGCTACTTCAGATTTGCAGGCCTCTACTGAGACCCATTCGGAGTCTGGTATGCCGCGAGATGCTTCAACTGTGGAACCTGCGGATGTCTCTACCTTGGGTGAGTCTGGTGCCGCTGTGCTGGCATCGGCTTCTGAGGGTGTATTCAGGCCTTCTGACTTGCATATTAAACCAACGCCATCTTCTTCTTCAAGGCCTAAAACTCGATCCATGCCTAGAAAACCGATGCCCAGACCACATGATCAGGCCTCTATGCCTTAAAGACAAATGATAAGAATGGCTGAAGATCTTATTACTTTAATCAGGAGAAGCCAACCTTCCCCCTCTAAGAGACCTAGGACTGAGTTTGCTTATGATTCTTCTTATCAGGATTCTGAAATTTCTGTTTCCTCTGATGACCAGGATTTACCCTTATCGACCTATGAGGATTCTGATGCAGAGGACTCTATTCCCTCTGCTTCCCCTCCAGAGGATTTCTCTTTTGGTGAAACCTTGCATACTCTTAGGGAGCATTTTTGCTGGGAAAGCCAGGATTACTCTGACTCTAAAAAGAGGCTTAGGGATTTCCTACTCCTGCCCCAACACAGGCCTTTAGCTATCCCCTCTGTACTGGACATAGTTGATGATGCCTTTTCGGAATCTAGCTTGGCCCCTGACTCTTTACCCCCTGCTCCCAGAAAACCTGATAGATATTACAGGGTTCCTGACTCTCATAAGTTCCTTTTTAAAAATCCTATTGCGGATCCTGGGACCATTTCATAGGGACCCAAGGGCATTAAGGCTACTACTGCCAAAAATCCTACCCCCTCGTATAGGGATTCCAGGGCGCTGGATAGATTGGGTAAGAAGGTATACACTTCTGCAACCTTGGCTATTAGTGCCTTAAACTGCCAATTTCATATGTTAAGATATCTGCAGCATATTATTGGATTGCTTAAACAGAAAATTATGTTGATTCCTGACAGTGCTGAAAGTAAAGATTTACAGGATTTAATGCATTCTGCTGAACAAGTTGAAAAACATACTTTGCAATGTGGTTTTGATTTACTAGAGGCATCTTGCAGGGCTGCTGTCACTGGGTCTGTACTTAGAAGGCATGCTTGGCTTAAGGAGCAAACTTTGCCAGATCATGTTAAAGCTAAATTGCTGGATGCACCCTTAAAGCAGGGCCGCCTGTTTGGCAACAAAGCAGAAGAAGTTCTTAAAAAGATGGAGGAAAAAGCTAAATCTATGCAAACTGTTAAAGATTTCCTGCAAGTACAGCCTCCCAGATTTAGTAGGCATTGGCCCTCTAAACATTGGTCCTTTCCTGCCTCTTCCAGGCCTTCTCAGTCCAAACCCAGAACCAGCAAAACACCCAGGCTTCAGTCCCAAGGTACTCACAGGGCTAAGCAGTGGGGCCTCCCACTCCAAAGCAGGGAATGGTATGACACCCCCATGGTAAACCGTCTCAGTGATTTAACTTTAAATCTTCCAAGCCCTGCACAACTGACTGTTCCCTTAGGGGGAAAGACTGCCCAGCAGGCAAAAAATTGGGAACTCATTATCCAGGACAAATGGGTTTTAAATATAGTTTCCCAAGGATACAGATTCCACTTTCACTCTTTACCAACCCCAAACGGTTGGCCAGACCTACCCCCAAATCAGTGGGCAAAGGCTCAAAAGAAAATTCTAGCTCTCTTAAGCATCAGGGCTATTCAACCAGTTCCAGTAGAGTAAAAGGGACAGGGCTTCTACTCAAGACTTTTTCTGGTGCCCAGAAAAGACAACTCCTGGTGTCCTATTCTGGACCTCTCTACCCTAAACACATTTTTGGTGATTCCAAAATTCAAGATGCTAACTCTCCACCAGCTGCTTCCTATGCAAGGATGCCTGGTTGGCAACACTGGATTTAAAGGAAGCCTACCAGCACATCCCAATAAGGGAACCCTGCAGAAGATACCTACACTTCAAAGCAAGCTACATGCATTATCAGTTCTCTGCACTGCCCTTTGGCTTATCTACTGTGCCAAGGGTATTCACAAAGTGCCTAGCTTCAGTCATTGCATTTTGCAGGCAAAGAAATATCCAAATATATCCATACCTGAACGATTATCTAATTCAGGCAGAAAGCCAGGACATACTATTGAATCATCTGGCATTTGTACAGAAATTGCTAACTTCTCTGGGGTACACCATAAACGAAAAGAAATCACATCTTGTACCCTGCCAACAAATTGTATTCCTGGGAGCAAGCTTGAACACAACTTCCCAGATGGCTTTTCTCATGGTAGAAAAGCAAGTTCAATTGACAGCCTACTTCAAACTACTGGCCACAAAGACCCAGCTATCTGCAAGAAAAATACTGCAAGCCCTGGGGTTCATGGCCTCCTGCATTCTACTAATTCCATATGCAAGACTGCACATGAGGAAACTACAGTGGTATCTAAAAAGCCTGTGGTGTCAACATTCTCAGGATCTAGAAGCAATGATTCCTATCATTCCTCGTCTACAGATAGAGTTCCTTTGGTGGGCAGACGCCTGTCACCAAAACAAGGGACTGCCATTCACTCTACCCCCTGCCACCCAAACCCTAACAACAGACACATCAGACTATGCATGGGGGGCACACTTGGCAGGGAAGTGCATTCAGGGCAAATGGAACCCAAGTCAAATGCACCTGCACATCAATCAAAAAGAAATGTTAGCTGTACAGAATGCTCTGACAGCCTTCAAGGACCACATCCTTCCAGGACAATTGATGGTAAAGATGGACAACACCACTGTTATGTGGTGCATAAACAAGCAGGGGGGAACCCACTCATACCCCCTCTGCAGACTAGCCATGGCTCTGTGGAACACAGCCTTGAGCTACCAAGTGCACCTCCAGACACAATTCCTGCCAGGAAAGCTAAACACACTGGCAGACGACCTAAGCAGAAATTTCATGGACCCACACGAGTGGAAACTGGAACCAAAGATATTCAATATGTTGAAAAACAAATGGTGGAGTCCAGATATAGATCTAATGATGTTAAGTTGTCTATCTCACCTTCGTTCTTGCTGCTTGGGTTTGGAGCCAATCCCCGGCTCCAACTCAGTCATCTTCTATAGCTCGAGAGCTGTTTACTGGCTCGAGGCTACCCCTTATCCCATGATGTCTAGCGAAAGCTACCCAGATCTTGTTTGCCGCTTCAGCTATGTGGTGTGTCATTTCTGGCTCAGGCTTGTATACTTTTGTATATTTATATATTTATATTTGTTAAAACTTCTTAAAACTAGAGTATACTTCCCCTTATAGTTTTATTCTCTGTGGGTGTTGTTTGTGGATGTCGCTTCTTTCAGCAGTCCCTTTTTTTCTTAAGAACTCGTTTAAATTAGAGAGTTCTCCCCTCTCCCCCCTCCCTTAGGACAGCCGTTTAACTTAGAGGCTCTCCTTCCCTTCCTTTTTACTGTATAAAAAAAAAAAAAAAAAACTGTTGTGTTCGTTTAGTAGTGTAGAGATTTTTTTGTGTATATGGTGATATTTGGATTGTGTATAGTGTAGAGTCATGTCCAAGGATACGAAAGTTTTTGGCTTCAAAAAGTGTGACTCATGCTGTCAGATGGGCACACTAGTTGCGTTTATTGTTTGGGTGCTGTTCACCTGCAGGACTCCTGTTCTGTTTGCCACGCCTTTAGTCCAAGAGTCCTGCAGTAGCGCAAAAACAAGTTAATCCTTCGGGGTTTATTGAAGCCTCAGGATTCACTGGCAAAGAGTTCTCAGCCAGTGAAATCCCATAAATCTGTCAAACCGTCGGCTCCACCTTCGGAGCTGACTCCTTTACTGGAACAACCGAGTATGTCGGTTCCGGCTGGCACCGATAAGACAACTCCTCTGTCGGCTCCATTAGATGTTTCAAAGCCATCACGGAGCCATAAGAGACTGAGATCCCCTTCTTTAGAGTCCATCCACTCGGCGCCTCGGTCACCATTATTACAAAGTGAACATAGCCACCATTCTTCACACTCCTCTCGATCCTCTAGGCTTTCAGATCATGATGTGGAGAGAGTAGTAAGTAGGTTGCTTAAGTCACAGGCACTAGCTAAATTACTATCTAGCCCACCTCAACAGGAATCAGCTCCAACCGCCTCTATTTCCATTCCTCCTCCGACTGCATTGAGTTCGGAGCCGGAGTTCGTTGGTGTGCGGGTAGTGGAACCGTCAGCTCCGATCACCATCTCTCCTTCGGCTCCGACTTCGGCTCTGATTACCTCGATTGTTCCTTCTATCGAGGAATCTGGATGCCAGGGCTCTCTCATCGGTTCCAAGGGGGGGGGGAGTGACATCGGACCCTTGTCCGACCCCGTTCTCCCCCTCGGAGCTTCGGCGCAGGTGAGCTCGGCTCCAACATCGGCCTTGGAGCCGTCACCCTCGGCGAGGAGAAAGATTCCTATTTCTTCAGAACCGGAGCTTTCTCTGCCTCGAGGTCGGGACACCTTCGAGGTCATGTGGAGTGTGCTGCTCCCCGAAACAGCTCCACTACCAGCTCCATTGGCTCCGTCCCCCATAGTGTCTGTGCCAACCTCTACTCCTCCTCCAGACCCCAAGCGTAGGGAACCGATGCCCCCGGACACTCCATTGGGTGTTCCCTCTTCTTCCGAGGCCTCCCCTGATCACTCAGAGGAGCCCCCTCAGAAGAAGAAGTGCAAAAGGAAGCACATTGACTCCCCTGAGTCTGTCACTTCAGATACAGACATAGATGAATCGGAAGGGTCCCCGAGGTCCCCCTCTGAAGATGTTTCCTTTTTGGACATCCTTGAAATTCTTAGGCAGAGGGGGAATTGGACTTCCCTAGCCCCTACCGTGGATGAGTCTGTATTCCTGGATGCATTCTGTTCCCGACCTTCCACCTCCTGGGTTTCTCCTCCTTTCGACCCACTCATGTCTGTGGTAGCTCAAAAGGCTTGGTCAGCTCCAGACACTGTGGAACCAACTCCGAGGAGACCTAACAAGTTTATTACAGCTCCCCAGGATAAGCAATTCCTTTCCAAAGGTGTGCCCATTGATGCCATGATGGTAGCAGCAGCCACCAAGAAAGAGTTAGCAGAAACCTCTTCATCTGTTCATCCCCCTAACAAAGAGTCTCAGACGATAGATACGGAAAGCGAATGTTTGCTTCAGCGACCTTCTCAATGAGGCCCCTGAACTATTTATGTCATTTTACTCGTCTTCAAAGGGATTTCCTGAAAGAGCTTAGAGATACCCTTCAAGATCCTGCAGCTGAGGGAGTACACGCAGACCAGCTTGGATCCGGAACTTACTCAAGATTCTTTTTGGTACCAAAAAAGACAGGGGACTGGAGACCGATTCTGGATCTCAGCAGACTAAACAAATCTGTACAAAGAGAAAAGTTTTGGATGGTCACGCTACAGTCCATTCTACCCTTTCTGGATCAGGACAATTGGATGTGCTCGATAGATCTTCAGGACGCGTACTACCATATCAAGATGGACAGATGCTCCAGGAGATTTCTTCACTTCCGGGTAGGGGCCAGTCATTACCAGTTCAGAGCTCTGCCCTTTGGTCTCACCTCAGCCCCCAGGGTGTTCACCAAGTGTATGGCAGTAGTCATGGCTCACCTGAGGCATCAAGGATTCTAGTTGTTTCCATATCTAGACGACTGGCTCCTCACTGCTATCACCAGGCATCAACTCTTACAAGCATGGGGTTATACAATCACATCATGCACTCAACTAGGCATCACAATAAATTTTGAAAAATCTGCCTTGTTGCCCTGTCAGTCTATCACTTACATAGGAGCAGGGAAATGTTTGCAAGATGACCACTGGAAAGAGTTTCCACAATTCATCAACAAGTGTTAATCCTAGTGTAGAGCAAAAGGATTCAAGTCAGATATGTCCTTCAAGCTCTGGGCTCCGTGGAAGCTGCCATTCTTCTAGTTCCATTAGCGCGTTTCCACATGAAAATTCTTCAGTGGCTTCTTTTCACTCAGTGGTCCTTTCAGGAGCTTCCCATGTCTCACATGATCCTGATTACAGAAACATGCAAAAGGCACCTGTCTTGGTGGATGGACTCCCCACTGGTGTCTCAGGGCAGACCTTTCATACAGCCTCCACCAGTAGCCACAGTGACCACGGATGCCTCCCTGATACGGTGGGGGTCATTATCTGGGCAGGACAGTCCAAGGCACTTGGCAACCTCACGAGTACCATCTGCATATCAATGTCCTAGAAATGAGAGCCGTGCTTCTGGCGTTGGAAGCCCTTCAAGACTCTCTTCCTTCTGGGACCATTGAAATTCAAACAGACAACATGTCAGTGGTGTGGTACATCAACAAACAGGGCAAAACCAGGTCCTACCCCCTGTGTCGAGAGGCACTCAGACTGTGGCAATGGGCGATTTCCTCCCAACGTTTTCTGATTGCAACGCACATCCTTGGGAGATCCAACGTCATAGCGGACAGGCTCAGCAGAGCTATTCTCATGCCTTACGAGTGGTCTCTGAATCAGGAAGTTGCAGATCTTATCTTCTGCAAATGGGGACAGCCTTGCTGCAATCTGTTTGCCACCCCTCTCAACAGCAAATGCAGCAACTACTTCTCCGTTCTTCCGCTTCCAGGTTACATACCCAGAGACGCTCTAGTCCACGATTGGCCTCAGGGACTCCTTTATGCTTTTCCCCCGTTTCCTCTAATACCAAGACTCTTACAGAAAGCAAAATCGTTGGGTTGCAAAATTATCCTCATTGCCGCTTATTGACCTCGACAGATATGGTTTCCGTTCCTGCACCCCTACCTTGTCGATCAGCCCTGGATTCTGGACCCGATTCCAGATCTTCTGATTCATCAATCAGGCAGGTTGCATCAATCCCTCCAAACACTCCAGCTTACAGCTTGGTTACTCCAATTCCAACCTTAGCCAGGCTTCCCGGTATCTCCCCAGCAGTCCGTGATGTTATCATTTCCTCACGTAAGTCTACTATGAGAAAAACATATGCTAGTAAATGGAAACGGTTTCCTTACTGGGCAGAGTCTAGAAATGTGGATCCTTTCTCAGCCCCAGTCCATGAAATTCTTGAATTTCTAGCACAACTTTTTCAGTTCGGTGCCGCTTCCGCTACTATTAGAGTACAGTTAGCGGCCATTTCAAATTTTCATATCGAATTGTTGAATTCTAACATCATGTCTCATAAGCTCTGTAAGGCTTTTTTGAGAGGAACATCTCTTCTTAGACCTCCAGTAAGAGATCCCCCGCCTCCTTGGGATCTTAATTTAGTCTTAACTTCCTTAATTTTGCCTCCTTTTGAACCGGCAGCATCATGTTCCCTTAAGTTCTGTCTTGGAAGACACTTTTTCTGGTTGCTATCACTTCAGCTAGGCGTGTCTCAGAACTTCAAGCATTATGTGTTCGCCCTCCTTACCTGGTGTTTCATAAGGACAGAGTTTCTCTGAGGACCAATCCATCCTTTCTTCCTAAAGTCTGCTCAGAGAACAGTTTAAATCAATCCATAGATCTCCCGGTGTTCTTTCCCAATCACTGCAACAAGGCAGAATACAAGCTCCACCAACTGGATGTTCATAGACAATTGCGTTTTCATCTTCATAGAACTAAAGAACTAAGAAAGTCAGACCAGTTATTTCTCTCTTATGCCTTCAACAAACAAGGCCTCCCAGTTTCCAAGGGGACCTTATTCAGATGGTTATCTAATACTACTACCTTTATTTACCAGTTACGAAATAAAGAGTTACCAGCTAAACCAAAAGGTCATTCTACCAGGGCATTAGCCACCTCCATAGCTTTTCAGTCTAGGTTGCCCATAGATTCAATCTGTGCAGCTGCCACGTGGGTAAACCCTCATACCTTTATATCTCATTACAAGGTGGATATGGTCTCCCAGAGCAGAGCTGACTTTGGTTCCACTGTTCTGAAGAGTCTGTTCCAATGAGCCACCCAGGATGTTAGGTGCTAGGGACGCTGTCCCAAACAGCAAGAACGAAGGCGAGATAGACAACTTAACATAAAGAAGTTATGTACCTACCATAACGTTCCTTGTTAGCTGTCTTCATCTTGCCTTCCTTCTTGCGTCCCTCCCTCCTTGCCCCATCCTAGTGGACTGAGAGGAGTTCTGGTTTTCACTGGCTGAGTATTTTTTTCCTTATTGCTCTTCTGGCCAGGTTTTTCTTAACCTATTCTATAATTAGATGTATTGAATAACCAGATGTAATGTGATCCTATCTCGCCTACCGACTCGGCCGCTAAAGAATAGAACGCAGTCTCTTATTGGCTGAGTTACCTCATATCCCAGGATGCACCACTACCACTTCCCCAGATCTCGTTTGCCGCTTTTCAGCATAGACGTGGTCTCGGACTTGGCTGAGCTAAGTATCTCTAGTCAAAAAATTTTTCTGTCTGAATTTTGGTAAAAACTTACCCCAAAGCTGTTTTAACAGCTATTGTTGTTGTGTGATTGGTTTTGATATATTTTTTGTGGTAAATTGTGTTTTGTTTGTTAGTTAAATCAGTGTTTAGCGGTCCCGTTTAAGTTAGAGGGGCCTAGCCCTACCTAGGCGTTTTTAAGTTAGAGCCTAGGTTGTCTGTTCCATCTTATTTTTTTCTTGTAGTCGGTGTTTAGTGTTTTATAACCATGTCTAAAGAACATAGACCATCCGGTTTTAAAAAATGTGTTAAATGTAGTTATAAAATGTCTATAACAGATGACCATTCCTTATGTGTTTATTGTTTAGGTCCCAAGCATCTTCAGGAGTCCTGTAGCGTTTGCCACGCTTTTTCCTCTGGCGTCCTCCAAGAGAGGAAAAATAAATTGATCTTAAAAGGGCTCATTACCCCTTCTTTTGAGGAAGCCCTATCTTCCTCTTCTTCTTCACCTTCTAGGAAGAAGAAAAAACCTTCGGCTCCGACCAGCCCGTCGGATCCGGCAGCAAAAAAGTCTCGGCAGGCTTCTCCGTCGGCTCCACGGACTTTGGAGCCGAGGGCGGAACGGTCTGCCTCGATGTCTCCAGCCTCGACTCCTCTGGTTTCGGAGTCGAGAGCTCAGGCATCGAGAGGCGTGTCACCTTCATCGGCTCCACTGCCTTCGGAACCGATGGGGGTTGCCCACTCAGACTCTTCCCCTTCGGTGCCGAAGTCCTCATCGGCTCCGAGGGAAATTGCAGTAGTAGTGGAGTCTCCCTCGGTGCCGATACTTCTAGAACCATTACGGAGCCGGTCCCCCAGTCTTTCGGAGCCGGCGGAGAAGTCGACTCGGACCCGGTCGGTCTCTTCTCGTTCTTCGAGGATGTCCAATTCGGACTTAGACAGGGTGCTTCAAAGGCTTTTCCAGTCTCCAGTCTTCGCAAAGTTAATCTCGGCTGCAGCCCAGTTGGCTTTGGAGCCGAT
This sequence comes from Protopterus annectens, assembly GCF_019279795.1. Taxonomy (NCBI): domain Eukaryota; kingdom Metazoa; phylum Chordata; order Ceratodontiformes; family Protopteridae; genus Protopterus; species Protopterus annectens. The sequence continues at coordinate 1,723,640,139 of NC_056726.1, forward strand.
CTCCCATCCTGCTACATCGATTCCTCCTCCAACAGCCTCGGCACCATTGGAGTCGGTGTTGGTGGAACCGGTGGAAGTTATCGGGTCGGTTCCGACTCTAACTTCAACCCCGTCCCTCGGGTCTGGGTTCGGTACGCGGACCTCCTCTGTCGGCCCCGGGGGGGACGCTTCGGGCCCGATCCTTTCGGTTCCGAGCTTCCCTCTCGGTGCGTCGGCTGCAGGGGTTCCGACCGCCGTTGTGGTCTCGGGGGCTGGACCATCCCAGGACACTGGGGGTCCAGCCTTCGATGCCATGAGAAGTGCCTTGGCCAAATCCTCTGTGGCCACTTCGACCATTTCACCACCACCTTCCCTGGGCATGGAGACTGGCGCTTTTGCAATCCCCCTGTCTCACGACAGCGGAGCCCCTGGGCCTGAGGTTACCCCCATTAGGGGTTCCCTTCTTCCTGGAGGTCCCTCCGACACGCTTTTGGAGGAACCTCCCAGGAAGAAACTGTGTAAGAGGAAACACATTGACTCCCCTGATGAGTCTCTCACTTCGGACACTGACCTCGATGATGCGGAGGGGTCCCCAAAGTCGTCCTTGGAAGATGTCTCCTTTGCGGACATCTTAGAAATCCTCAAGCAGCGAGGCGACTGGCAGTCCAAACCCCCTTCTGCTGAGGAGTCGGTTTTCCTCAAGGCCTTCGGGGCTCAGCCCTCCGCCTCCTGGGTGTCTCCGCCCTTCAATGAGCTTCTGGATTTGATCTCTCGAAGGGCGTGGGAACACCCGGATTCTGTGGAACCGGTGCCAGCTCGCCCCAATAAGTTCCTCTCAGCTCCCCCGGACAAGGACTGTTTATCGAAAGGCGTGGCTGTAGATGCTATGGTGGTGGCATCTGCCACCCAACAAGATGTGGCAGAGGCTTCGACGTCCGTCCATCCTCCTAATAAAGAGTCTAGGAGCATGGATCGGCGGCAAGCGCACTTCTTCAGCGGCCTTTACATTAAGGTCTCTGAATTACCTGACACATTTCACCAGACTACAGAGGGATCTGATCAAGGAGCTTTCGGATACCCTCTCTGGTAACTTACCTGAGCAGTTGACCCAGACGGTTAACTCCCAGTTGGCTACCCTGTCTTCATTATCTAACTCATCCATGAGGCTCATTTCTTATGCGGCCGAAGGAGCGAGTAGAGCGGCTGGAACAGGTGTTGCTCTACGGAGACAAGCCTGGCTACGCCTGTGTCACTTTGCGGAGGCCTTTAAGTCTTCCTTTGCCGACGCCCCCTTTGATGGGTCCTCACTGTTTGGACCCAAGGTAAAGGACACATTGACTCGCTGCGAACAGGAGGGTAAGACTTTAACTGCCGTAGGAGCCCGGTTTTCCATTCCCTTCAGACCTTATCCTAAGGCTCGAAGAGGAGGGAAAATGTGGTTCCGTAAGACTAAAAGCCTTACACGCCGCAGCAGAGCGATCCCCCTTCTAGAGGCAGAGGAGGGGGAAATTTGTCAGGGAGACGCCGTCCCAGAGGCGGCGGAGGCCCCTGCAACACTGGAGACCGCGAGTCCTTTCGTGGCTCCTCCTCCTTCCACCATCCCTGAAGGAGTACCCGACTGTGCAGCTCCGGAGCCAGTCGGGGGTCGCTTTTCGAAACACCTAAAGGCCTGGGAAAATATTACTCAGGACCAATGGGTGCTTCGAATCATCGCCGGAGGTTATACCATCCCCTTTGTTCAACCCCCTCCACCAGTCCAAAGAATCCCGGACCCGCCACCCAGTCAACGGGATCATGCAGCCAACGCAATATCAAAGCTGCTTCAAAAAGGGGTCATCCAACCTGTCCCCGCAGACCAGGCCGGATCAGGGACTTACTCAAGATTCTTTTTGGTGCCAGAAAAGACCGGGACTTGAGACCCATTTTGGATCTCAGCAAACTAAACCGATTTGTAAAAGTCCAAATTCGGATGGTCACTTTGCAATCCATTCTCCCGCTTTTGGAGAAAGGTGTTTGGATGTGCTCCATAGATCTCAAAGACGCCTACTATCACATTCTGATAAATCAGGCGTCGAGGAGACACTTACGCTTCAGCCTAGGAGACAGTCATTTCCAGTTCCGAGCACTGCCCTTTGGTCTCACCTCAGCCCCCAGGGTGTTCACCAAATGTTTGGCGGTGGTGACTGCTCACTTGAGAAGTCTAGGATTCCAGGTGTTTCCATACCTAGACGACTGGCTCCTAACTGCCGCCTCCACGCATCTACTCTTGGAAAACCTAGCAGCCACTATCACACTAGGCAACTCCTTAGGGATCACCTTCAATTGGTCAAAATCTGTATTGCTACCATCTCAGCGTATTCTGTTTATTGGTGCAGAAATAGACTCAAGGCACGTGCGAGTCTATCTCCCTGCGGAAAGAATAGCGACGCTTCAGCTTCAGGTTCAGGCTCTGCTCCTCAAACGTCATGCTCCAGCAAGAATGGTCCTACAGCTGTTGGGCTCCATGGCAGCCACCGTTCTTCTGGTCCCCTTGGCAAGGTTGCACATGAGGATACTTCAGTGGCTCCTATCAGTCCAGTGGTCTTATCAAGACCTTCCCCTCAGTCACCACATACTGATCACAGACAACTGCAAACAGGATCTTCGTTGGTGGCTTCTATCCTCCAACCTGAATCTAGGGCGACCCTTCGTTCCCCCACTCCCCTCTGCCACGTTGACTACGGACGCCTCCCAGACAGGGTGGGGGGGACATTATCTGGACAGGTCGGCCCAAGGCACGTGGCACTCCGACGAGAGTCTTCTCCATATCAATATCCTGGAGATGAGGTGCTTTTAGCGTTGCAAGCACTGCACGATCACCTCCCCCAGGGTACGATTGCCATTCAATCCAACAACATGTCGGTAGTCTGGTACTTAAACAAGCAAGGAGGAACCAGGTCCTACCCCCTTTGCAGAGAAGCCATGAAAGTATGGGATTGGGCGATTGCTACCAAGCATTTCCTAGTGGCAACGCACATTCCGGGGAAATCCAACATGATAGCCGACAGACTGAGCAGAACTATTCTCTGCCCTCACGAGTGGTCCTTGAACGACAGAGTGGTAACGCAGATTTTCACGAGATGGGGAGTCCCTTGTTGCGATCTCTTCGCAAGTCCCCTCAACGCGAAATGCCAACACTTCTTCACTCTGACCCCAGTTCCGGGGGACATCCCCAAGGACGCTCTAGTCCACGTTTGGCCCTCCGGTCTGCTATATGCCTTTCCACCGGTTCCCCTTCTCCCCAAGGTGATTCAGAAGGCGATTCGCTTGAGAAGCAAAATGATATTAATCGCCCCATACTGGCCTCGACAAGTCTGGTTCCCCTTTCTTCACAGATAAGCATTGGAGGGTCCTTGGTTCCTGGACCAAGTTCCGGACCTTTTGACTCATCAGTCAGGACAGCTCCATCAGTCCCTCCATTTATTGAAGTTGGCAGCCTGGCTACTCCTCTTCCAACCATAATTAGGAGCCATTCCTTTGCCCCTGAAGTCATGCACATCTTGTCTTCAGCCCACAAGACTTCTACGAAAAAGATATATAGCAATAAATGGAAGAGGTTTGCTATTTGGGCCCAACTCCGAGGATTAGACCCGATGACAGCCTCGGTATCAGAAGTACTGAAGTTTTTAGCTTCCCTATTCAATCAAGGTTGCTCAGTGTCTACCATCAAAGTACAATTGGCGGCTATTTCCAATTTTCATGAAAGTGTGGAACCTCCTTTAATGAGCAACAAGTTGTGCAAAGCCTTTATTAAAGGAGCTTGGCTTCTACGACCCCCTATATCTCAACCTGCACCTCCATGGGACCTTAACGTGGTATTATGTGCATTAACCTCATCCCCCTTTGAGCCGGCAGCAACCTGTGATCTAAAATTCCTTTCTTGGAAGACTGCCCTTCTAGTTGCTATTACTTCAGCCAGACGAGTTTCAGAACTTCAAGCCCTATGTGTTAAACCACCATACTTGGTATTTCACAAGGATAGAGTATCTCTTAGACCAAACCCATCTTTTATACCAAAGGTTTGTTCTAACTTTTGTCTACAACAATCACTAGAGCTACCGGTCTTCTTCCCCAAGTATTCGAATAGAGCTGAATATACTTTTCACTGCTTGGATGTGCACAGACAATTAAGTTTCTATTTGGATAGGACACGCAAAGCACGAAAATCAGATCAACTGTTTGTGTCCTTTTCGGATAATAAATTAGGCAAAGCCGTCACAAAAGTCACTATTGCCAAGTGGATCAGGGACTGCATCAATCATGTTTATCTCATCTCAAATAAGGAACTTATAGTTCCAGTGAAAGCTCATTCTACTAGGGCTATGGCCACTTCGGCAGCTTTTCATTCCAAGCTCTCTATTGGCGACATTTGTGCGGCTGCCACGTGGACATCTTCACACACCTTTGTTTCTCACTACAAATTAGATGTGGCATCCAGGGGTCGAGCTTCCTTGGTTCCACAGTTCTCAGGAGTGTTTTCCAGTGAGCCACCCAGGAATTAGGTGCTAGGGACGCTGTCCCATCTGTAGAGAATGTAGGCGAGATAGGATCACATTACATCTTTTAGTTATGTACTTACCATAACTTTAGATGTATGGGATCCATCTCGCCTACATTCCTAATAACCCACCCTCCTTCCCCCTGCCTCGTAGACCAGGAGAGACCGGACGATCCGAAATTGAACTTCTTTCCTCACTTGAGAGACCTGAGAATGTTATAACAATAGTATGTTTCTATCAGCATGAGTGCGGACAAACAAGATCTGGGGAAGTGGTAGTGGTGCATCCTGGGATATGAGGTAACTCAGCCAATAAGAGACTGCGTTCTATTGTATAGCGGCCGAGTCGGAGCCGAGGATCGGCTCCGAATCCATCTGTAGAGAATGTAGGCGAGATGGATCCCATACATCTAAAGTTATGGTAAGTACATATCTAAAAGTTTTTGGATAACTGTTTTTTCTCAACTTATGTCTGGGATTAGCTATTACAAATGAGATCTGGGTAGCTTTCGCTGGGCATCATGGGATAAGGGGTAGCCTCGAGCCAGTAAACAGCTCTCGAGCTATAGAAGATGGCCAAGTCAGAGCCGAGGATTGGCTCCGAACCCAAACAGCAAGAAGGAAGGCGAGATGAAGACAACTAACATGGAACGTTGTGGTAGGTACATAACTTCTTTTTCTTCATGTTTCATTGTTGCAGTCATTACATTTGAGTAAACTGCTTGCAGGTTTCCCTCAATCAGCCTGATTAACAAAGTCTTGGGTCCTGCTTTGGTTGCTGTCCCTTTTTCCATGACATCAGGTCATCAGGGGTATAAAACATGCAGCCGATGCCATTACATCAGTCTTTCTTGCCGTGCAGTGCCCGAAGCAGAAGCAGTTCACAAGTGCCGGTCGGTCGACTCCTGAAATTTTCGTTTTCGAGTTTCAGAACTGAAGTCTTCAACTAAAACTAAGTACCCCGTTGGGGAAACTTTTTCTTGCTCTAAACCGATGTCAGTAAAAGTCAGTAATTGTATTTCTTGTGGAAAGCAAATACCTCACAAAGATTTTCATTCGTACTGTATTCCTTGCCTAGGCCCTGACCACCACGATGTACCTCACTGTTGGTTTTGTGCCTTATTTAAGCAACAAACTATTCATCGTCGGTATAGTTACCCTTCTAAATATTTTGGTACTCGATTCAGTTATCCAGAAATGTCTTCGGTAAGCCATCCGACTACTGACATTCTGAAAAAACGCAAAGATAAAGACAGTGACAGGCCGCCTAGGTCCAAAGCTGCCGACAACGCTTCTCCTAAGCCAATCGCCAGTTCGCCGGTACTCAGTGAGGCACTTTCGCAGCCCCTGATACCCGTTACTTCAGATTCGCAGGCCTCTACTGAGACCCATTCGGAGTCCAGTATGCCTCGAGATACTTCAACTATGGAACCCGCGGATGTCTCTACCTTGGATGGGTCCGGAGCCACTGTGCAGGCACTGGCTTCTGAGGGTGTATTCAGGCCTACAGACTTGCATATTAAATCGACGTCTCTTTTATTATTAAGGCATAAATCTCAATCCATACCTAAAAAACGATATCCAGGCCACATGCTCAGGCCTCTATGCCTAAAAAACAAATGATAAAAATGGCTGAAGATCTAATAACCCCCCTGTCAAGAAGCCGCAGGCTGAGCTTGATTATGAATCTTCTGATCAGGATTCTGATTTTTTTCTGGCTCTTCTGATGACCTGGATTTGAACTTACCCACTTATGAGGATTCTGATGCAGAGGACTCTTTTCCCTCTGCTTCCCTTCCTGAGGATTTTTCTTTTGGGGAAATCTTACATACTCTAAGGGAGCATTTTCACTGGGAAAGCCAGGAATTTTCTGATTAAAAAAAGAGGCTTAGGGATTTTCTTCTCCTACCTCAACATAGGCCTTTGGCTATTCCTCCTGTACTAGACATTGTTGATGATGCTTTCTCGGAATCCACTTTGGCCCCTGATTCCCTGCCTCCTGCTCCCAGTAAACCTGACAGATACTACAGGGTTCCAGACTCCCACAAGTTCTTTTTCAAAAGTCCTATTGCAGATCCAGAGACTATTTCTCAGGGGCCCAAGGGAATTAAGGCTTCTACTGCTAAAAATCATATCCCTTCTGATAGACTCCAGGGTGCTGGATAAATGGGAAAAAAAGGTTTATACTTCAGCAACTTTGGCAATTAGAGCTCTAAACTGCCAATTTCATATGTTAAAATATCAGCAACATGTTATTGGACTGCTTAAACAGAAAATGATGCTGATTCCTGACTGTGTGGAAAATAAAGACTTACAGGGTTTAATGCATTCTGCTGGGAAACACACTTTGCAATGTGGTTTTGATTCTTTAGAGGCCTCTTGCATGGCTGCTGTTACTGGGTCTGTGCTTAGAAGGCATGCTTGGCTTAAGGAGCAGTCTTTGCCTGATCATGTTAAAGCTAAATTGTTGGATGCTCCTTTAAATCTGGACCGCCTGTTTGGAAACAAGACTGAAGAAGTTCTTAAAAAGATGGAAGATAAAGCTAAATCTATGCAAACTGTTAAAGATTTTTTACAAGTTCAGCCTCCGAGATTTAGTAGGCACTGGCCTTCTAAGAATTGGTCCTTTCCAGCCCCTTCCAGGTCTTCTCAAGCCAAACCCAGACACAGCAAAAACCCCAGATTTCAGTCCCAGGGGACTCACAGAACTAAGCAGTGGGGGGCCTCCACATCCAAGTCTGGGAATAACAAGACACCCCCTACGGTAAACTGTCTCAATGACTTCCTTTTAAAATTTCCAAGCACTTATCAACTGACTGCCCCTTTGGGGGGAAAGATTGCTTTTCATGCAAAGAACTGGGAACTCATTACTCAGGACAAATGGGTTTTAAATATAGTGTCCCAGGGATACAGATTTCATTTCCACACGTTGCCAACGCCAAGTGGGTGGCCGGACCTACCCCCAAATCAGTGGGCAGAGGCTCAAAAACAAGTACTTTCCCTCTTAAGCATGAGGGCTATTCAGCTGGTACCAGAAGAGGAAAAGGGACAAGGTTTCTATTCCAGACTTTTTCTGGTACCCAGAAAAGACAAATCATGGTGTGCAATCCTGGACCTGTCTACTCTAAACACCTTCCTGGAGATTCCAAAATTCAAGATGCTGACTCTTCACCAATTACTTCCTATGCTAGGCAAAGATGCCTGGTTGGCAACACTAGATTTAAAAGAAGCATACCTGCACATCCCAATCAGGGAATCGTGCAGAAGATACTTACACTTCAAAGCAGGCTACATGCACTATCAGTTCTCTGCACTGCTCTTTGGCTTATCTACTGCGCCCAGGGTATTCACAAAGTGCCTAGCTCCAGTTATTGCATTTTGCAGACAAAGAAGTATTCAAATATATCTATACCTGGACGATTGTCTAATTCAGGCAGAAAGCCAGGACATACGTTTGAATCATCTGGCGTTTGTAAAAAGGGTTCTAACTTGTCTGGGGTACACCATAAATGAAAAGAAATCACAATTGGTACCCTGTCAACAAATTACATTCCTGGGAGCAAGCTTGAATACAATTTCCCAGAGGGCTTACCTCACACCAGAAAAGCAAATTCATTTGACAACCTACTTCAAACAAGTGGCCACAAAAACCCTGCTATCTGCAAGACAAATACTGCAAGCCTTGGGGTTCATGGCCTCCTGCATTCTTCTAATTCCATATGCAAGACTGCATATGAGGAAATACACTGGTATCTAAAAAGCCTATGGAGTAACATTCTCACAGCCTAGAAACAATGATTCCTATCATACCTTGCCTATGCCTAGAGTTCCTTTGGTGGGCAGAGGCCTGTCACCAAAACAAGGGACTACCTTTCACATCACCCCCTGCCACCAAAACGCTAACAACAGATGCATCAGACTATGCATGGGGGGCTCACCTGGCAGGGAAGTGCATTCAGGGCAAATGGAACCCAAATCAAATACACCTGCATATCAATCAAAAAGAAATGTTAGCTGTACAGAATGATCTGACAGCCTTCAAGGACTACATTCTTCCAGGACAACTATCGATAAAGACAGACAACACCACGGTTATGTGGTACATAAGCAAGCAGGGGGGGTACACATTCTTACCCTCTCTGCAGACTAGCCATGGCATTGTGGAACACAGCCTTGAGCTACCAAATGCACCTACAAGCTCAATTCCTGCCAGGAAAATTAAATATGCTGGCAGATGGACTAAGCAGAAACCTCATGGACCCACACGAGTGGAAACTGGAACCAAGGATTTTCAACATGTTGACAAGTGAATGGGGAAGCCCAGATATAGACCTGTTTGCCTCCCCCCAGAACTACCAGTTGAACAAATTTTGCACAAGGACTACCCACAAACAAGCCTGGAAGGTGGATGCTCTGTCCTTCAGCTGGAAAAACGTATCAGTCTATGCCTTCTCCCCGCTGCATCTGCTCTCCAAAGTACTACTAAAAGTCAAACAGGACAAACCAAGGATGATTTTGATAGCTCCAGACTGGCCGTGCAAACACTGGTGCCCCCTCCTGCGCAGTGTGTTACAGTTACCTCCATGGCACCTGCCTCTGACTCCTTCCCTGCTGTCTCAGCAGGAAACCCAGATCCTGCACCCACAGCTTTCAACACTGAACCTTGCAGCCTGGCTAATTACTTAAACTCTCCCTTACCATCCCTCAGCAAACCTGTGATGGATGTCATCTTAGAGGCAAGGAGGTCTAGTACTAGAAAATCTTATGCTGAAAAATGGAAAAGATTCTGTGCCTGGAACCAATCTCAAGGGATAAAGACAACAGCACCCAATTTACCTCAGATTTTACAATACTTAACTGAGATACTTCACAAGGGTCTATCTTTTTCCTCCATTAAAATCCACGCCTCAGCCATTTCAGCTCATTATAACACAGAACCTCCCCTCTTTTCTCATCCACTGCTCAAGCAGTACCTCAGAGGGGCCAAAAATTTGAGACCACCCAGGAGAGCTCCAACCCCAGCCTGGGACCTTAACTTTGTATTAGAGAAACTCACTCTACCTCCTTTTCAGCCAGCTGCTACTGCAGACTTAACATTTCTTTCTTGGAAAACAGCTTTCCTTTTAGCAATCACTTCAGCTAGAAGGGTATCTGAATTACAGGCCCTTATGGCAGTGGAGCCTTTCATCATCCTTCATGCGGACAGAGTATCACTCAGAACCAATCCATCCTTCATGCCCAAGGTGGTATCCAGTGTGGCTCTTAGTCAGTCCATTCATTTGCCAACCTTCTTTCCCAATCCACAGAACAAAGGGGAACGGATTCTGCATTCGTTGGATGTGCACAGACTATTTAGATTCTACTTGGACAGGACTAAACCTCAAAGAAAATCCGAACAACTGCTAGTAGCATTTGCTGTAGGGGCGGAGGGGAAGGATATTTCAAAACAAACCATTTCTAAATGGGTAAGCCATTGCATTCATTTCTGCTATAAACACCATGGAAAACCTATGCCCCAGGGGATCAGACCTCACTCCACAAGGGCTGCATCTACTTCCACAGCCTTTCTCAGAGGTGCTCCTAGCAGGGACATCCTAGAAGCTGCTATCTGGAGTTCTGTACATACTTTCACCAAACATTATCATTTGCCAGTTTTCTCTAAATCAAGAGCTGGCTTTGCCACTGCAGTCTTGCAGGGCCTTATAGCTGGCCCTAATGCTATCTAAACTCCTCCCAACCATAACTTTGGGAATCTACCCAAATGTAATGACTGCAACAATGAAACACGAAGAACATAGTACAGTTGTGTACACTTACCATAAATGTAGATGTTCGAGTGTATTCACTGTTGCAGTCCTGGTTACCCTCCCTCCAGCCCCCTAACTTCTTTTGGCTATACCTCTACTTTCCTTTACTATGCTTAAAAACCTTTTTGGTGTATTTGCTTTTTTGTTTGAGGTGTACCTTTGTGTTTTTATGTTTAATTGCTCCCCATTAGGAGGGCACCTGACATTTGGGGCAAGAAAAACTGATGTAATGGCATCGGCTGCATGTTTTATACCCCTGACGACCTGACGTCATGGAAGAGGGGACAGCAACCGACGCAGGACCCAAGACTTTGTTAATCAGGCCAACTGAGGGCAACCTGCAAGCAGATTACCCAAATGTAATGACTGCAACAGTGAATACACTCGAACATCTACATTTATGGTAAGTGTACACAACTGTACTTTTGCCTCCCCCCAGAACTACCAATTGGAAAAAGTCTGCACAAGGACTCCCCACAAACAAGCTAGGAAAGTGGATGCCCTGTCTTTCACCTGGAAAAACCTATCAGTTTATGCCTTTCCCCCACTGCCCCTCCTCTCCAAGGTACTACTAAAGATCAAACAGGACAAACCAAGGACGATACTGATTGCACCAGACTGGCCACGCCAACACTGGTACCCCCTTCTATGCAGTGTGTCACTGCTGGCACCATGGCACCTGCCTCAGACCCCTGCCCTGCTGTCCCAGCAGGAGGGCCAGATTCTGCACCCACAGCTTCAAACCCTGAACCTGACAGCCTGGCTAATTAAATAATCTCTCCATTACCATCCCTCAGTAAGCAAGTGTTGGATGTCATTCTGGAGGCAAGGAGGCCTAGTACTAGAAAATCCTATGTTGAAAAATGGCAAAGATTCTTTTCTTGGAACCAAGCTCAGGGGATGGGCACAGCAATGCCCAATTTACCTCAGATTCTCCAGTACTTAACTGAGATGCTGCACAATAGCCTTTCCTTTCCTTCCATTAAAATAAATGCCTCAGCCATTTTAGCTCATTGCAGTACAGAACCACCCCTCTTCTCTCATCCACTGCAGAAACAGTTCCTCAGAGGGGCCACAAACTTAAGACCACCCAGGAAAGACCCTACTCCAGCCTGAGACCTTAACTTTGTATTGGAAAAACTCACTCTACCTCCTTCTGAGCCAGCTGCAAATGCAGAGTTGAAATTCCTTTCTTGGAAAACAGCCTTCCTTTTAGCCATCACTTCAGCAAGAAGGGTGTCTGAATTACAGGCCCTCATGGCAGTGGAGCCTTTCATCATTTTTCATGCGGACAGGGTGTCCCTCAGGACCAATCCCTCCTTCATGTCCAAGGTGGTATCCAGTGTGGCCCTTAATCAGTCCATTCATTTGCCAAGCTTCTTTTCTAATCCACAGAACAAAGGGGAGCGAATACTGCACTCCTTAGATGTGCACAGACAACTTAGATTTTATTTGGACAGGACTAAACCTCTCAGGAAATCTGAACAACTGCTGGTTGCATTTGCTGCAGGGTCGGAGGGGAAGGCCATTTCAAAGCAAACCATTTCTAAATGGATAGGCCACTGCATTAATTTCTGCTATAAGCATCATGGAAAACCTACCCCACAGGGGATTAGACCACATTCAACCAGGGCTGCGTCTACCTCTACAGCCTTTCTCAGGAGTGTCCCTACCAGGGACATCCTAGAAGCTGCTACCTGGAGTTCTGTACACACCTTCACCAAGCATTACCATTTGACAATTTTTTTCTAAATCTAGAGCTGGTTTTCCCACTGCAGTCTTGCAGGGCCTTATAGCTGGTTCTAATGCTATCTAATTTCCTCCTTCCATCCTTAGCTTTGGGAATCTACCAAAATGTGATGACTGCAACAGTGAAACACGAAGAACATAGTGCAGTTGTGTACACCTACCATAAATGTAGATGTTCGAGTGTATTCACTGTTGCAGTCCTAGTTATTTTCCCTCCAGCCCCCTGACTTCTTTTGAATATACCGCTATTCTTGCTTACTATGTTTAAAGCTTTTTGGTGTATTTGCTTTTTTGTTGGAGGTGTAACCTTGTGTATATATAATTGCTTCCCATTATGGGGGCACCTGACTTCTGGGGCAAGAAATACTGATGTAATGGCATCGGCTGCATGCTTTATACCCCTGACTACCTGACGTCATGGAAGATGAGACAGCAACCGACGTAGGACCCAAGACTTTGTTAATCAGGCCGACTGAGGGCTACTGCAAGCAGATAACCCAAATGTGATGACTGCAACAGTGAATACACTCAAACGTCTACATTTATGGTAAGTGTACACAACTGTACTTTCTGTAGTTCGTGTAGAAAGCAGCCTGGGATGTTTTCAGGTCCCATGGATGATGTAATGTTCTTCGTGTTTCACTGTTGCAGTCATCACATTAGGGTTATCCTGCCAGGGGTAGCCCTCAGTTGGCCCAAATACTCAAGGCTTAGTATTTCTGGATCGGTTGCTGTCACTCCAGGACTGACGTCAGGTCGTCAGTGGTATAAAATCAGGCAGCCGACACCATTACATCAGTCTTTCTTGCCAAGGAGCCCAAAGCAGAAGCAGTTCGCATGAGTGCTGGTCAGGCGCTACCTGAATTTTTGTTTCCGAACTGAAGTCGAAGTCTTCTAAAGCTAAGTACCTCATTGGGAATCCCTTTTTCTTGCTCTAACCGATGTCAGAAAAAGTTAACAATTGTCTCGCCTGTGGAAAACAAATACCACACCGAGACTTCCATTGTTAGTGCATCAGCTGTTTAGGCCCAGACCACGACTTACCCCGCTGTCGCTTTTGTGCTTTGTTCAACGCCAGAATTATACGTCATCAGGCCCTTATTGTAGCTAGATATTTTCGCTCTCAGTCCTCGAATTCCGATATGGCTTCGGTAAACCATCCAGCTACCAATCTTCCAAAAAAACATAAGGATAAAGACAGAGACAGACTGTACAGGTCCAAACCTGCCGACAATGCTTCCGCTAAGCTAGTTGCCAGTTCTTCAATCCTCAGTGAGGCGCTTTCGCAGCTCCTGTTGCCCGCTTCTGTGGATTCGCAGGCTGCTACCAAGACTCTTTCGGAGTCCGGTATGCCGCAAGACTCTTCTTCGAGTAAGGATCCTGTGGATGTCTGTACCTTAGATGGGTCCGGAGCCACTGAGCAGACACCGGCTTCTGAGAATGTACTTTGCACTACCGATACTCGACGCAGACCAATGACTTCTTTCGCATCTTCAGTTCTTTCTAAAACTACTGAGTTTCTAAGGCCCAGGGTACAAACCACAGTAAAAAAAAAAAACGACGACCCAAGCTCAGGCACCTGCTTCCTTGCCTCAATCTCAAATGCTTAAAATGGCAGAAGACCTTATTATGTTTATTAAGGGAAGCCAGGCTACCCCTTCCAAAAGAAAAAGAGACTTGTCCCCAGTAGTTTTATCTGAACAGGAGTCCGATGACTCTGATGCATCTGAATATGAAGATATGCAACCCCTCTCTGCTTATGAGGGTTCTGATGCAGAGGAATCCATTCCTTCTGCCTCTTCACCTGAGGATTTTCATTTGGGCAAACCCTTCATAGTTTAAGGGAGCATTTCCAATGGGAATGTCAAGACTATCCTCAGTCAAAAAAGAGACTCGGGGAATTCTTAGATTTACCACAGCACAGACCTTTGGCCATTCCTCCTGTCCTGCATGTTGTGGATGATGTTTTTATGGAATCCAGTTTGACTCCTGACACCCTTCCTCCTGCTCCCAGGAAACCTGACAGGTATTACAGAGTCCCTGACTCTCAAAAATTTCTTTTCAAAAATCCTACTGCTGACCCAGAGGTCATTTCTCAAGGACCTAAAGGAATTAAAGCAACTTCAGCTAAGAATCCCACCCCCTCAGATTGGGATTCCCGAACTTTAGACAGATAGGGTAAAAAAGTATACACCTCTGCTACTCTTGCTATTAGAGCATTACATTGTCAGTTCCACATGCTGAAATATCAGCAGCATACCATGGAACTCCTCAAACAAAAAACATCTTCCTTTCCTGCTTGTGCAGAAAATAAAGAATTACAAGAGCTAATGCATTCTGCAAGTCAAGTAACTAAGCACACTTTGCAATGTGGCTTTGACACCCTAGAAGCATCTTGCAGGGCAGCAGCCACTGGCTCTGTCCTTGGAAGGCATGCTTGGCTTAAGGAACAGACCTTGCCAGACCATGTCAAATCCAAATTATTGGACACATCTTTGAACAAAGACGGCTTATTTGGCACCAAGGTAGAAGAGGTCTTAAAAAAGATGAAAGAAAAAGCTAAATCTATGCAGACAGTTAAAGACTTCTTACAGGTCCAGCCTCCGAGGTTCAGTAGGCATTGCCCTTCCAAGTAGTGGCCCTTTCCTGCCCCCTCCAGGCCAGCTCAGCTCAGACCCAGGGGAAGCAGACTCCCCAGACAGCAGCCCCAGGGAATGCAGATATCTAAGCAATAGAGTTCCTCCTCTTCAAAAACAGGGAATGCAAAGCCACCCCCTTATGGTAAGAACTCACAATGACTTTACAACTTCACCCCTTACCTCTTCCCACCTGCTTGTGCCCCTAGGAGGAAAACTCTCCTTCCACGCAAGCAACTGGGCCACTATTACCAACAACTGATGGATCCTCAACATAGTGTCCCAGGGATACAAATTTTATTTCCACACTCTGCCAACCCCAAAAGGGTTCCCAGATCTTCCTCCAAACCACTGGGCAGAGGCCAAAAAGCAAGTTCTTTCCCTGCTCTCCATAAGGGCAATACATCATGTTCCTGCAGAACAGATAGGCCAAGGTTTCTACGCCAGACTCTTCCTGGTACCCAGAAAAGAGGGCACATGATGCCTCATCCTCAGTCTATCCATTCTAAACACCTTTCTGGTGATACCAAAATTCAAAATGCTCACCCTCCAGCAGCCTTTACCAATGCTTTCCAAGGATGCTTGGTTAGCCACTGTAGACCTAAAAGAGGCCTTCCTACACATCCCAGTCAGGGAATCATGCAGGAAATATCTTCGTTTCAGGGCAGGATCTATACACTTTCAGATGTCCTTCATGGATGCATCTGCAGTCATAACAAGTGGGTTGTCCTGTCGTCAGGCAGCCCTGCAGTCGGCCGGATTCCAAAGTCCGGGTCCGGTTTCGGCTGATGTCGCACTCCACCCGACGTCATCTCTGTTGGTCTTCGGGTATAAAAGCATCAGCCGACGCCATTTTCCTCAGTCTTTCTTGCCGTGGCGCAAGCAGAAGCTGTTCGCAAGTGCCTGTCGGTCGGATCCAGAGATTACTTCTACCGAATACTACTTCGAAGACTTCTAAAGCTAAGTACCCCGTTGGGGACTCTTTCTTGCCTCAGCCGATGTCAGAAAAAGTTAACAATTGTTTAACCTGTGGGAAACAAATACCTCATAAAGATTTCCACTCTTACTGTCTGCCTTGTTTAGGCCCAGCCCACGACGTAGCAGCCTGTTCGGCCTGTGCCTCTTTCAACCGACGAACGCTTAGGCGTCGGTCGGAGTTTGCAGAACAGTTTTTCGGTACTGATTTTGCGTACATTATGCCGTCGGATCCTCCGACTACCCAGTCTTCCAAAACGCAAAGATAAAGACCGACACTGCACGATGCGGTTTCGGCCGAAACCACGGTAAAGCAAACCGCGAGTGTCTCGGTTTCGGCCGAAACCGAGAAAACTGATCTAAGCACAGCTGAACCTATTCTTACTACTGAGGCCCCTGCTACAGCTCTTGAATCGACCTCAGAATTTTTACCCACTACGGTGGTTGACTTATCAGACACCATCCCCTTGGATGTCTCTACCCCAGCACGTGGTGCTGCTAGGCCTCCAGCAGCCATGTCCATTAAGGCCTTCGCCAGGGCTAAAGCAGCCAAGACTACTAAATCAGTGCCTGTTAAACCCCCCACATCCAGGCCCTCTTCTAGTTCTCAAATGCTTTCTTTGGCAGAAGATTTAATTTCTTTAATTAGAGGATCTCAATCTCACCCAGACAGGGCCTCTCAGCCCCCAGAGAAGAGACCTAGGCCAGAGCCCCCCGAGCCAGTGTCTTCTGATGATTCCGCTGATGAATCAGACATAACTGACCAGCCAGAGGCTCCCTTCTCCAATTTTGAAGATTCTGATGCTGAAGAATCCATTCCTGCTGCTTCCCCACCAGAAGAATTCTCCTTTGGGGAAACCTTGCATGCCATGCGAGAACAGTTCCAATGGCAGCAACAGGATTTTTCAGACTCCAGAAAAGACTTAGAACCTTTCTGCACCTCCCACAGCACAGGCCCTTAGCTATACCTCCTGTTCTATCTGTGGTGGATGATGCTTTTAATGATGTTTGCTCCGCTCCAGATTCTTTACCCCAGCCCCTGCCAAACCAGACAGATTTTACAGGGTGCCAGATACTCATCACCACCTTTACAAGGCCCCACTTGCAGACCCAGAAACTATATCCCAGGGTCCCAAGGCAGTAGCCGCGACCACAGCTAAAACCCTATTCCTTCTGAAAGGGAAGCAAGGTCATTAGACAGATGGGGTAAAAAGGTCTACACTTCAGCTACTCTCTCAGCTAGAGCTTTAAACTGTCAGTTCCACATGATACAATACCAAGAGTTTATGCTTGATCAGTTAACTAAAAAACTAACCACTGATGAATCTCTTGATAAGAAATATGTATTAGAGATGGTAAATAACATACAACAGGTTAGCAACCATTCCTTAAAATGTGGCTATGATGCACTGGAGGCTTCATTTAGATCAGCCATGACAGGCACAGTGATAAGAAGGCATGCATGGCTAAAGGAACAAGCTTTACCGGATCATGTTAAAGCCAAGTTGCTAGATGCTCCTATGGACAAGACAAGTTTGTTTGGTACACCTGCCCAGCAGGTTATGAAGAAAATGGAAGAAAAGGCAAAATCTGTTCAAACTGTTAAAGATTTCTTGCAGGTTCAACCCCAAGGTTTAGCAGGAACTGGCCTGCCAAAATTGGTCCTTTCCTGGCTCCACAAAATTTCAAAGGGGCAGGAATAGACGTTCCAGAGGCAGAAACCAACCCAGAGGAGGTGCCTACAGAGGGCGACAGTGGCAAGGTAACAACAGAGGCACAGACACAGCCACTGCCACTACATCAACACAACCACAGTGACTTAATCCTAACTCCGCCTACCAGGGAACAAATAGCAGCTCCTCTAGGCGGAAAGTTAACCTTATTTTCAAAGAACTGGCACTACATAACAAAAGACAAGTGGATTTTACAAACCATAGATCAAGGTTACGGTTTCACTTCCACACTTTACCAGTCAAAGAGGAATGCCAAATCTACCTCCAAATCAAAAAACAGAGGCTCTACACCAGATAATGGAGTTAGCCAACATGAGAGCTGTGGAAAGAGTGCCAACAGCAGAACAAGGAAAGGGGTTCTATTCCAGACTATTCCTAGTTCCAAGAAAGGAAAAAGTTGGAGACCAATTCTCGATCTGTCCACCTTAAATACATACATCATTGTCCCAAAATTCAAAATGCTGACCCTACAGCAACTTCTTCCCATGCTGGGCAAGGAGTCTTGGCTGGTAACTCTAGATCTCAAGGAGGCATACCTGCACGTCCCCATTCGACCAATCTGCAGAAGATACCTCAGATTTCTTGCAGGATCAGAGCACTATCAATTCTCAGCATTGCCCTTTGGCTTATCTACTGCGCCCAGAGTATTCACAAAATGCCTGGCATCAGTAATCGCCCATTGCAGGCTACAAGGAATTCAAATTTACCCATACCTGGACGACTGCCTGCTACAAGGGGACAACAAAAGCAAGCTGACAACAGATTTACAAAGGGTCATTTACTTGCTACACGGACTGGGATACACAGTCAATTTACAAAAGTCAAGGCTGATACCATCCCAAACAAGGACATTCTTGGGCTGAATTGGACACAGTACAACAAATGGCATTCCTGACTACAGAAAAACAAAAGAACTTCCACTTTACTTCTTGGCACTAACAAAACTGAACAAGTTAACAGCAAGAAAATTTCTGCAGGCCTTGGGCTTCATGGCATCATGCATAATCTTGGTCCCATTTGCCAGACTACATATGAGGAAACTACAGTGGTACCTAAAGAATTTATGGTCCCAACACAGACACAGTCTAGAAACAGAAATCCCACTAATTCCATGCTTAAAACAGGAGTTCCTATGGTGGGCTCAGGCATGCCAGTCAAACCCAGGCCTACCCTTTCGCAGATGTCAACCAAGCCAGACCATCACAACAGACGCTTCAGACCTAGGATGGGGGCCCACATGCTGGACAAATGCGTGCAAGGATTGTGGACACAGGATCAACTTCACCTGCACATCAATCTAAAAGAAATGCTGGCAGTAAAACTGGCAATCCAAAAGTTCAAACCATTCCTCAAAGAGGGCCAGTTGATGATAAGGACAGACAACACCACAGTCATGTGGTACATCAATAAACAGGGAGGCACTCATTCATACCCCTATGCAGAATGACCTTGGAGCTGTGGACCCTGGCACTCAGCTACAACATTCAGTTACAGGCAATATTTGTACCGGGAAAGACAATACTCTAGCAGACATATTAAGCAGAACCACTTCGATGCCCACGAATGGAAACTGCACCCGGACATCTTCAAGACCATCTCAAAGAAATGGGGAATGCCACAGATAGACCTATTCGCATCACCTCTCAATCACCAGCTCAAAAAATTCTGCACAAGGACATTCCATCCACTAGCATGGAAAGTGGACTCACTCTCCTTCAACTGGAAAGGCCTAACAGCATATGCATTCCCACCTCTTCCTTTGATACACAAGGTACTACTAAAAATCAAGGAAGAACGTCCAAGGATAATCCTGATAGCCCCAAACTGGCCAAGACAACACTGGTACCCACTACTGAAGAGCATGTCTCGGAACAATATGTGGCCAATACCCCTGATGCCTTTGATGTTAACTCAGAACAACTACAGCATCATACATCCAAACCTAAAAACGCTACAACTGACTGCATGGAACATCACATAGCAGCAGCTAATCCAGAGCTTTCTCAAAGAGTTAAAGACATTATTCTTGAAGCACGCAGACCTTCAACAAGAAGGAACTATGCTGGAAAATGGAAAAGGTTTGTCATTTGGAGTACCGAAAGAGGAAAAGATGTGTCAAACATAGATATGCCTAACATTCTGGAGTATCTGGCCGAACTTCTTCATTCAGGCCTGTCCTACTCCTCCATCAAGATACATGCATCAGCTATTTCAGCAGAATACAGCTTTGATCCACCTGTTTTTTCGCCATGACCCTTTGGCACTCAGCCTCAGCCATGCAACTACACCTGCTAGCTCAATTCCTGCCAGGCTGTCTTAACTATTTGGCAGACAACTTAAGCAGAAACCTGCTAGACCCACACGAGTGGCAGCTAGACCACAGAACCTTCATCTTTGTAACCCAGAAATGGGGCACCCCGAAGGCGACCTCTTTATTCATTGTTGCAGTCCTGGTTTCCCTCCCTCCATCCTCATTGTCACTCTCTCTTCCTCTCTCCTTACAGGGATTTTTTTGTATTTACTTTCTCCTTGTGATCTGTAGTAAGAATAGGGAACAGGTGGAGGAGACCCTGGAGAGATGGAGATATGCTCTAGAGAGAAAAGGAATGAAGGTCAGCAGGACTAAGACAGAATATATGTGTGTGAATGAGAGGGAGGATAGAGGAATGGTGAGGATGCAAGGAGTAGAGGTTGCAAAGGTGGAAGAGTTTAAATACTTGGAGTCAGTAGTTCAGAGTAATGGTGAGTGTAGAAGAGAGGTGAAGAAGAGAGTACAGGCAGGATGGAGTGGGTGGAGAAGAGTGTCAGGAGTGATTTGTGACAGACGAGTACCTGTAAGAGTGAAAGGGAAGGTCTACAAGAGGGTAGTGAGACCAGCTATGTTATATGGGTTGGAGACAGTGGCATTGATAAAAAGGCAGGAGTCTGAGCTGGATGTGGCATTGATAAAGATGTTAAGATTTGCACTGGGTGTGACAAGGGTGGACAGGATTAGGAATAAGTATATTAGAGGGTCAGCCCAGGTTGGAAGGTTTGTAGACAAAGCCAGAGAGGCAAGATTACGTTGGTTTGGACATGTGCTGAGGAGGGATGCTTAGTATATTGGGAAAAAGATGCTAAGGATAAAACTACCAGGTAACAGGAAAAGAGGAAGGCCTAAGATAAGGTTTATGGATGTGGTGAGAGAAGACATGCAGGTGGTTGGTGTGACAGAGCAAGATGCAGAGGACAGGAAGAAATGGAAACAGGTGATCTGCTGTGGCGACCCCTAACAGGAGCAGCCGAAAGAAGATGATAATGACTTTCTCCTGGTGGTGTTCTTCCATCATAACCTATCTCTCCTATTTGGGGGGCTCCTGACAGGGCAGGAAAAACTGATGTAATGATGTCGGCTGCCTGATTTTATACCACTGATGACCTGACGTCAGTCCTGGAGCGACAGCAACTGACGCAGAAGTACTAAGCCTCTGGTGTTCGGGCCGACTGAGGGCTACACCTGGCAGGATAACCCTAATGTGATGACTGCAACAGTGAATGCACTCGAACATCTACATTTATGGTAAGTGTACACAACTATACATCTGAAGTAGGATATTCATTTGTCTGCAACCTGTGGGTTATGGATCCGATATCGGATCCGAACCGGCATGGTTTTCCAGCTATGGATCCAAGCTCTCAGCTCCTCCCCTCACCCATAATGCCCTGCTCTAACCCTCATGACCTCAGATCTTGTTTGCCGCGCTGGTAACTAGATGTGGATTACATAGCTCTCAGCTAAGTAGACTTTTCTTGTTAAAAAATAGAGAATTTTTTCTTTCTTTAACAATTTTTGTGTGAAAGTTGTAGGTTTCCTATTATTATTGACTGTTTTTAGTTTAATTTAATTTTCAGTAGTAATTTTATTCCCTCCCTCGCTGTGCGTAGAGTGTGTGTGAGGCCTGTGTGCTTCTTTTATTGTTTAAGTTACTTTTCTGTAACTTTAGGTTAGTTTATAGACTATGGCTGAACAGCCTAAGTCCATATTTTCAAATGCTCGAGTGTGGCCATAAGCTCTCACCGCTGATGGCCACACTCGGTGTGTTAAGTGTCTTGGGGTTGAGCACCTCACATCTGGTTGTTCCATTTGTGCAGGGTTCAACCCCAGGGCACTGAGGAGCGGAGGTCCAAGCTGGTCTTGGCGGGTCTTTACCGCCGGACTCGGCTCCGACCTCCGCTCCTTCGGGACTCCTGCGGCTGCAGTTGTTCCCCTGTGGCACCCCTCCTGCTCCTGGGACTCAAACTCCCGCTTCAGGACAGGAGAGGGATGCATCTAAAAGGACGGAGGAGAAGCACCAGCGGCGGGCGAGACCTCTGTTTCGGCCCGCCAGCCAAGCGGCTTCTCCCGGCTTCTGTCGGTCGGTCTCCTCCTTCTCGGCTCCGGTCCCCTGTGTGCTTCTCACGGGTCCTGAGGAGGAGGAGACCCGATCTCCGTCGAGGCTATCGAGGAGGCATTCCAGGCCTCCCTCGGAAGCCTCGTCGAGATCTACCCATAGCTCGATGCTGATCTGGACGGATGATGAGAAGGTTCATCCAGGCCCAGATGCAGATGGGAGTGCTCTTGCCTCCCCTCGGGAGCTCAACACCCTTTTAAGCCTATTGCTCCTTCTCCGACCCGCTATCCGGGTTCGGAGCAACTGAGCCGAGCAGCCGGGCGGGGAGGTCGGAGCCGATAGTACTTGGTACCGGATCCGACCATGCCTCGAGTGCGTCGGATCCGATCTCGGAGCCTGGATCCGAGCCGGATCCGGGGATCAGTGCTCCGGCACCGTCTGTGTCGGGCGCACTGTCCTTCGGATCCGAGTGCTTGCGCCGGCTCCGATCCACTCTTCGGATCCGAGGGGAGCCGATTGTCGGATCCTTTGATCGAGGTCGGCTCCCTTCGGCTTTTGATGTAGTGGAGAGGGCTCTGTTGAGGGTCTCGGACCCCGGCACTTGCTTCGGCTCCGTCCCGCTCCCTCTGCACTGGGCCAGGCTTCCACCATCCGGCCCCTGGGACAGCCCGTTTCTGTGCCCCAAGTTGCTCCCATGGAGCAAATTGCTGTTCGAGGACTCCTCTGACAGCCCCCAGAGGAGGCCCTCGCAAGCATACGTGCAAAGGAGGCACATTGACTCCCGAGTCACTCACTGAAGACACGGACTTGGAGGAAGGGAAGGCTCCCCACGGTCACCCCGAGGATGTCTCCTTCGAGACATCATGGAAATGCTCCGTATTAGGGGTGGTCTGCCCCAAGTCTTCCTCGGACGAGTCCGTGTTCTTGGAGGCATTCAAGCGGGCCCGTCTACCTCTTGGGTGTCCCCTGCCGACCCCTGGTGGACCTTATTACCACCAGGGCGTGGAAGGAACCGGACACCATGGAGCCAATTCCCAAAAGACCTGACAGGATCCTTAGCCCGCCTCCGACAGGACCCATTGGAGTAAGGGGCCTCCTGTAGATGCCATGTTGATGGCGGCCACAAAGAGGGAACTGGCTCAGGAGAGTCCTCAGTCCACCCACCGAGCAAGGAGTCTCGGATGATGGACCGCTTGGGGAAGCGGATGTTCAGTTCGCGACCTTCTCGGTAAGGGCGCTGAACTATTTGGCACATGTTATTCGGATGCAGCGAGACCTTATTAAGGAGCACGCTGCATCCCCTGAGTCCATTTCGGAGGAGGACAGAGCTCTGCACTCCACCAAAATGGCCACTCTTAGGTCAGTCACAAATACTTCTATCGGCTACTCTCCCATGCTACGGAGGCGCCGCTAGAGCTGCGGGACAGGACTGGTCACTAGGCGTCAGGCCTGGCTCCGCCACTGCGATTTTCTGAGCCCTTCAAGGCGTCTTGCGAACTTTGATGGTTCTGCTCTGTTTGGCAAGACCGTTCATGAGGCGTTGACCCAGAGCGAGAAGGACGGGAAGACGCTGTCTGCCGTCGGAATCCGCTTCTCTGCACCCCAGAGGCCCTATTCTAGGAACCAAAAGGGTCAGAAGAAGATGTGGTTCGAAGTCGCAGCAGTCCCAGCCTGCTCCGGACAACCAGTCCTTCCGTGGCAGAGGAGGACAGGGAGGACGCCGCCCTAGAGGCAGAGGGGCTCCCAGAAACTTCGGGTCCAGGGAACCTTTCTCTGAACGGCCCGCAGCAACCCTGAGGGTTGCCCGACTGCTCTACTCTGGAGGCAGTCGGGGACGCTTCCGGGGCACCTAGCGGCATGGGAGTCCATAACATCGGACCGCTGGGTTCTCCAAATCATATCCAGGGGATATCGCATTCCTTTCCTTCACCTTCCAAAGATGAAGTCCCTCCCAGACGTACCACCCGGTCAAAGGGAGGCCGCTTTGGCAGAAATTGGCCATCTGCTAGAGAAAAGAGCCATCCAGCCCGTTCCCCCAGACCAGATCGGATCAGGGTTCTACTCCAGGTTCTTTTTAGTGCCAAAAAAGACGGGGGAACTAAGACCAATTCTAGACCTCTCTCTCTTGAATCTGGCAGTCCCCAAAGAAAAATTGCGAATGGTCACTCTACAATCTATTCTCCCCTTCTGGGAGAAGGCCACTGGATGTGCTCGATAGATCTCAAGGACGTACTACCACATCCTAATGGACAGACGCTCCAGGAGGTTTCTCCGCTTCGGCTGGGAGCCAGTCACTACCAGTTCGGGTCCTTCCCTTTGGTCTCACCACAGCCCCAGGGTGTTTACCAAAGTACTAGCAGTGGTAGCGGCCCACCTGAGGCTTCAGGGGTGCAGGTCTTTCCCTACCTGGACGACTGGCTCCTTACCGCCCCAACAAGGCATCTACTTCTCTCGTGAGACTCCTTTCTCCATCTTGCTCCATTTCTGGGCATCACAATAAATACAAACAAGTCCAACCTGGCACCCACTCAGCTCTTAGATTTCATAGGGGCCAGACTAGACACAAGGAGTTTACGAGCCTTCCTCACTGCGGACAGAATTCTAAATCTGCAGCTCCAGGTGCGGGCCATTCTCCATTCATGTTCTGTTCCAGCGGAGTTGGTCCTGAGGGCTCTAGGGTCCATGGCTTCGTCGATAGCACTTCTTCCTCTTGCCAGGCTCAATATGCATTCTACAGTGGACGCTCTTAGTACAGTGGTCATACCTTGCTCTCCCCATGCATCATCCCATAGCGATCAGCAAGGCTTGCAAGCGGTCCCTCTTGTGGTGGCTCCACTCCCCGGATCTCCACAGGGTCGCCCATTTTGTGCTTCTCCCCTCTGCCACGGTGACCACGGACGCCTCCGCCTCGGGTGGGGGCACTTTGGGCGGACAGTCCAAGGCACGTGGAGCGATTCAGAGACCTTACTGCATATCAATGTTCTAGAGATGAGAGCAGTGCTCTTAGCATTGCTAGCACTTCAGGACTTTCTTCCCTTGGGAACAATTGCGATTCAATCGACAATATGTCTGTTGTCTGGTACATCAACAAGCAAGGGGGAACAAGGTCTTACCCTCTTTGTCGAGAGGCCATGAGAGTTTGGGAATGGGCAATCTCCACCAATCGCTTTCTCATAGCAACGCACATTCCGGTCGGTCCAACATCCTAGCGGACAAGCTCAGTCGCACCATTCTGACCCCTTACGAGTGGTCTCTCAATTGTCAAGTAGCGGAATGCATATTCGCACGGTGGGGAACCCTTCATGCGATCTTTTGCTTCTCCCTCAAACACCAAGTGCGACAGTTTTTCGCTCTAATACCTCCTCCGGAGGTACCCCAAGAGACGCTCTGGTGCATGCTTGGCCACCCGGTCTTCTGTATGCCTATCCACCCTTGCCTCTGATGCTGCAAGTTCTTCAGAAAGCTTCTCGGGTGGGTTGCAGAATGATTCTCATTGCTCCATTCTGGCCTCGACAGATCTGGTTCCCCTTCCTAAGGTCTCACTCGGTGAATCCTCCTTGGATTCTGGATCCCATCCCGGATCTGATATCCCATCCATCCTGCATTCCTCCTCCGAACCTGGGCAACCTGAAGCTGACCGCTTGGCTGCTCCAGTTCCACTCTTGATAAGGACTCCCGGTATTTCTTCACCGGTAAAGGCTATTTTGGTGGCGGCTCATAAACCATCCACTAGAAAGGTTTACCGAAGCAAATGGAAACGTTTCTCTATGTGGGCGGAGCGGAAAGGCCTGAATCCCTTCACGGTTCCTCTCCCAGTAGTGCTTGATTTTCTAACCTCGCTTTTTAATGATGGTGCCAGCAGTTCCACAGTCAAAGTTCAACTGGCGGCAATTTCTCACTATCACATTGGTCAGGATTCTAACCCTCTTATGTCAGCCAAATTGTGTAAAACTTTTCTTAAAGGTACTTTCCTTCTTAGGCCCCCTATAAAACAAGCAGTTCCTCCTTGGGACCTTTCTTTGGTCCTACAGGCCTTGACCGCTCCCCCTTTCGAGCCCGCGGCTACGGTGGATCTCAAATTTTTGTCCTACAAGACAGCCTTTTGGTAGCCATTACATCAGCCAGGAGAGTTTCTGAACTTCAAGCTTTGTCAGCTAAACCTCCTTACTTGGTATTTCATCCGGACCGTGTCTCCCTCAGGACCAACCCGTCCTTCCTTCCTAAAATCGCTTCTGAAGCAAACATCAATCAATCCATTAACCTCCCTGTTTTCTTCCCTAAATATGAAAATAAAGGTGAATATAAGCTACACTCACTAGATGTTCACAGGCAACTTAGATTTTATCTCAACAGGACAGCTGGTCATAGGCAATCTGACCAGCTGTTTATTTCCTTTGCAAAATTCAATTTGGGCAAGCCAATTTCTAAAGTTTCTCTGTCCCGCTGGATTTCACAGTGCATTTTATTGGCTTATCAAGCGTCAGGAAGGCCCGCACCGGGAAGTGTTCATGCCCATTCAACCCGGTCAGTATCTACCTCGGCAGCCTTCAAGGCTAGGATTCCTCTAGATGATATTTGTGCAGCAGCCACGTGGGCTTCATCTCATACATTTATTTCTCACTATAAGTTGGATCTTGCATCTAGGGGTAGAGCATCCTTTGGCTCATGGTGCTCCGGAATATCCTTCCATGATGGCGCCCAAGATTCAGGTAGCTGGGGACTCTGTCCCACAGGTTGCAGACAAATGAATATCCTACTTCAGATTTAGAAGTTATGTACTCACCATAACGTTCCATCTGAGTAGGTGTATTACATAGTCTGCAACCACCCCCGCCTCCTATCGCCCTGGCCTTTCAGTTTCCTGCATATTACTTGTTACCCTTTTTAGGGTATTCTTGCTTTGGCAAACTCGATCTGAGGTCATGAGGGTTAGAGCAGGGCATTATGGGTGAGGGGAGGAGCTGAGAGCTTGGATCCATAGCTGGAAAACCATGCCGGTTCGGATCCGATATCGGATCCATAACCCACAGGTTGCAGACAAATGAATACACCTACTCAGATGGAACGTTATGGTGAGTACATAACTTCTAATTTCTTGGCTTTGGAGAGTGTGTTTTTACCTGTGCAGCCGTTATTACAGGAACTCTGCATTATTCCTGTATAGAGATGGGCCCTTTAGAGGGTGAGATGGGGGTAAAGTTAGCACTGAACCTATCTGCCAGGATGTTGGCAATATCAGTTGGTTCTGTATATTTAGTGCCATTGTGCTGTAACTCAAGAGCAGATCTGAGTGTTGCCATTGAAATGCTTGACATAGCTATAGATTGCTTTGTGGTTGTCTTTAGAATCAGTGGCGTTTTTTTTTTTGTAACTAGCTTTGGAGGATTTTATGAGGGATCTCAGCTTTTTACTGAGGCTGACCAGTGAGTTCCTCCAATCATGGGATTTTACTCTTTTTTGCAGCAGTTTCTTTCTTCTGTTGTAGAGTTTGTTTATGGCAGGAGACCACCAGATTGGCTTCCTTTTTTTGGAGGATAGCATCTTGGTTCTGTTAGGGATTGCATGATCCATGCATTCTTGTAAGTGCTTATAAAGTGCATTGGTGTAGGATTCAGCAGTCATACCTCTATTGTCAGTCTGCATGGGTGTCATGAAGTTTGCCACTTCTGTCTTAAGAAGTGTGAAGTTGGCTTTGGAGAAATATTTTACGGTGGTTTCCTTAATGGGGGTGGGGGCAGGATGTGGATGTCTAGGGTGATTAGCTTGTGGTCGGATCTGACCAATGAGGAATTGACCTCTGGTGTGGAACACTGGTTGCCCATGTTGGTAATGACCAGGCCTAGGATATTGCTGCCCCTGGTGGGGGTGTGGATAAGTTGATCCAAGGCATTGGAATTTATGAATTCCAGAAAACGTTGAGCAAAAGAGTTGGTACATGAGTAGTTTTCACAGTTAATGGTGGGGTAGTTGCAATTGTCCATTATTAGGGTGTTAGGTTGTACCCTAATATTGTCCAGTGTATCAAGAAATGAGGAGTGGGAATCCTGGGGTATAGTGGGGGATCTGTAGCAAGCTACAGTTTGGATTGTGGTCTTGCCCAGAGTTAGTTGCACTTGGATAATCTTGGATGCATTATGTTGAGCAACTAGCCAGGAGGTGTGGATAACCTTAATGAATATGGACATGCCTCCGCCTTTAGTGTTTTAGGTGGCTGACAGGTGTGGTATGAATTATAGCCTGGTAATGCAGGGGTGCTCTCTGGAGCCTTGAACCAGGTGTCTGTCACTGCACAGATGTCAATGTCCTCCATTTTAAGGAGTGGCTCGAGTGAGTGCATTTTGAGGTTTAAACTTCTAGCATTGAGTAGCATTACCCTCAGATTTTGCTTGCTTGTGCCTGTTATGGTGGTGAGTTTGTCATTTGAACCTTGCCTAAAAAAGGCAGTATAAAGGTGGCAAGAGCCTTAACCAGTATCTGGAATCCCAAGGGCGACAGGTGCAGGCCATCCCTGGCAAAGCATTGTGGTCTGTCGATCATGTCGTCCCAGGCAGACAGATACTGGATTCTCTTAGAATGACACCAGTAGCTTAGCCAGTTGTTGAAGTCACATTTTGTCCTTGTATGGTGGGATCATTCTCGGTGGTGGCAGGATGATACTCAGGGCTAGGGTCATACCTGACTGGGCTACAAGATCGGACAGCTCCTTCGTGTCTCTTTTCATGTAGTTCATTGAGGTACGTTTCAGGTCATTCACACCATCATGGACAATGACAGAGTCATATTTGTATTTGTTGGGGCGTGACCTGAGTGCGTGCATTATGTGGCAGATCCTGGCACCTGACAGTTAGGTGACAGTAACTTTCTCCTTGTTTAGCCTGTTGAGTGGAACATCAGTGTGCCTGGCTATAGAGTCACCTATGACTAGACTGTTGGGTACGTTGTTATGCCTTATGGGCTGTGGTTGAGTGGCACACTGAGTGTGTGGGCTATGTGTCATTTGGGTTGTGTTGGGGGGTGGAGGTTGCTTGCGTTTCTGCTTTGGAGGTCCCCTGTTGCTTGGGCAGATTTTTATTGAGAGCCTTCGCGAATGTAAGTGTGTGTTCTGTGTTTCTGTGTGTGCGTTTTGGTGGTGTAGGTTTTGAGAGACTATGTGATGAGTGTGGTATGGTACAAGTGTTTACCCTCTCCTCTTGACTATCTAGTCCAGTCTTGAGTGAAGAGAGTCTTGCTTACAGTTTGGCTATACAAGTGCATCTCTCACAGGTTCTAGTGTTGGGTGGTAGGAGGAGAGGGTTGTCTGTGTACATGAGGCAATTGCTGCATTGTCTCAAGATGCCCAGATTCATCAGTTAGACAGGAGAAAACACCTGGAGCTGACCTTTAGATATGCCTGGAATAGGTGTTTATTTATTAAGTAACAAAACCTGTTTTCCTCTGGACAAGTGAGGAAAGTTGAATGCTATAGTAATTTGTAGCTTATTTAGTGCTTACAACGGGTTTTGAACAAGTGCTGAGCTTAGAGAAACAGATTTGAGTGTGAAAACTAAAAAAACTGGCTAGATGTTCATTGTGTTTCACTGTTGCAGTCATTACACTTGGGTTATCCTGCTGGCAGGCTACCCGCAGTCGGCCTGAATTCCAAAGTCCTGGTCTGGCATCGGTTGCTGTCGCTTCTTCCCTGACGTCAGTGCGCCAGGGGTATAAAAGATGCAGCCAACACCATTTTCTTCAGTCTTTCTTGCCGTGCGGTGCCCGAAGCAAAAGCAGTTCGCAAGTGCCGGTCGGTCGACTCCTGAGATTTTCGAAATTGAATTTCAGATCCGAAGTCTTCAATAAAGCTAAGTACCCTGTTGGGGAAACTTTTTTCTTGCTCCAGACCGATGTCAGAAAAAGACACCACGGAGAAAACCAGTAAATGAACACACAAAGCAACAGCCCAAAAGTAGTAAGTCCAAAACGCCAAACGATTAGTTGGCGAAGATAATCAAGTTATAGCAGCTTAAACTTTTCTGTTTTAAAAAAATTTTGTTCTGAGGAAGCTTGAGCTGCGTCTCGAGCGAAAACGCTGAAATTTTTTTAACAATTAAACTTGCGTTAAAGGGACTTTTTACGTGGTGTTGCTTGGTTTTGACTACTTACTCTGATCTACTGTTTGGTTGCAACAGAAAAGTTTAAGCTGCTATAACTTGATTATCTTCACCAACTAATCGTTTGGCGTTTTGGACTTACTACTTTTGGGCTGTTGCGATGTCAGAAAAAGTTAACAATTGTATTTCTTGTGGGAAGCAAATACCTCATGAGGATTTTCATTCTTACTGTATTCCTTGCCTAGGCCCTGACCACGACGTTGCTAGTTGTCGGTTTTGTGCTAGATTTAACCAACGCACTATTAAGCGTCGGTACGATTTTGCTTTTCATTACTTTGGCCGAAGATTTAACTATATAATGCCGTCGGAACAGCCGATGACCGGAGTTCATAAAAAGCGCAAGGAAAAAGAAAAGGACAGGCATCCGAGGTCCAAAACTGACGACGAAGCCTCTTCTAGGCCAGTTGCCAGTTCGCCAGTTCTCAGTGAGGCACTTTCGCAGCTCCTGACACCCGCTACCTCAGAGCCACAGGCCGCCTCCGATTCTCACGTGGAGACTACTAGGCCTCTGGATACTCAAGGTATTGGGCCTTCGGAAACTAATCCCTCAGATGGGTCCGGAGCCGCTGAGCAGGCATCTGCTTCTGAGGGTGTTTTCAGACCTACACAGCTTTATATCAAGCCAACTTCAGCATCCAAGACAAAGACTAAAACAGTTTTAAAGACAAGGAAACAAGTACAGCATTCTCCAGGACAGACTTCCATGCCTAAGAAACAGATGCTCAAAATGGCCAAAGACCTAATTACTTTGATTAGGGGTTCCCATCCCCCTCCTGATAAGAGGCCTAGGCAAGACACTGAATATGATTCCTCTGATCAGGTTTCCATTTCCTCTGACTCCTCTTCAGAACAGGGATACTCTATTCCTCCCTATGAGGATTCTGATGCTGAAGAATCTATCCCTTCAGCTTCTCCTCCTGAGGATTACTCTTTTGGGGTAACCCTGCATACCATGAGGGAGCATTTCCACTGGGAGAGCCAAGATTACTCAGAGTCTAAGAAAAGGCTCAGAGACTTTATTTTACTACCTCAGCACAGACCACTTGCTATTCCACCTGTTCTAGACATTGTAGATGATGTATTTTCAGAGTCCGGCCTGTCTCCCAACTCTTTACCTCCTGCACCTGTTAAGCCAGACAGATACTACAGGGTTCCAGATTCTCATAAATTTCTATATAAAACCCTGCTGCTGACCCAGAAACTATTTCTCAGGGTCCCAAAGGGGTCAAGGCCGCTACTGCAAAAAACCCTGTCCCCTCAGATAGAGATTCAAGGGCACTGGACAGATGGGGAAAAAAGTTTACACTTCTGCTGCCTTGGCTGTAAGGGCTTTAAATTGTCAGTTTCATATGCTTAAATATCAGCAATACTTGATGTCTCTGCTAAAACAGAAAATGTTGACAAATTCTGAATGTTCTGAGAACAAGGAAATGCAGGATTTATTGCATGCAGTTGAACAAGTGGGAAAACATACTTTGCAATGTGGTTATGATTCACTGGAGGCCTCTTGCAGGGCCGCTGTAACAGGTTCTGTCATTAGAAGGCATGCTTGGTTAAAGGAACAGACTCTGCCTGATCATGCTAAAGCAAAATTATTGGATGCTCCATTACATCATGATACTTTGTTTGGTGTTAAGGCAGAAGAGGTGGTGAAAAAAATGGATGATAAAGCTAAATCTATGCAGACAGTAAAGGATTTCTTACAGGTACAGCCACCCAGATTTAGCAGGAACTGGCCTTCTAAGAATTGGTCCTTTCCCGTGTCAGACAGGCTGCAAAGAGGCAGATACAGATGCCCTAGAGGCAGACAACAGCCCCAAGGCTCATACAGGCCCAAACAATGGGGTGCTTCTACCTCCAAAAGCAGAGAAGACAAATCACAGCCATATAGGAAACAGTCCCAATGACTTCCCTCTGCCAATGCCAAGCATTTATCTTTTGGCAGCACCCTTAGGGGGAAAGCTAGCACTTTTTTCACAAAATTGGCACACGATCACCCAGGACAAATGGGTCTTAAATATAGTCTCTCAGGGCTACAGGTTCCACTTTCACACCCTTCCAAAGGCAAAAGGTATGCCAGACCTGCCACACAATCAATGGGCAGAGGCACAAAAACAAGTTTCATCTCCCATGGACATGAGGGCTATTCATCCAGTGCCACAACAAGAGCAGGGACAAAGATTTTACTCAAGACTTTTCTTAGTACCAAGAAAGGACAAAGCATGGAGACCAATTCTGGACCTGTCTGTTCTAAATTCCTTCCTGGACGTTTCGAAATTCAAAATGTTGACTCTGCAGCAGCTTCTGCCCATGCTGGGCAAGAAGGCTTGGCTTGTAACTTTGGACCTCAAAGAGGCATACCTGCATGTCCCAATCAGACAGTCTTGCAGAAGATACCTCAGATTCATAGCTGGCTCAGTGCACTACCAATTCTCTGCACTGCCCTTTGGCTTATCTGCTCGCCCTGGGTCTTCACAAAATGCCTGGCACCAGTAATTGCATTTTGCAGACAAAGAGGAATTCAAATATATCCCTACTTGGACGACTGCCTTATTCAAGCAGAGACCAAAGACATTCTACTAAAGCATCTGCCGTTTGTAAAAAGATTACTAATTTGCCTAGGGTACACAGTAAACGAAAATAAATCAAAACTAGTACCCTCTCAAGAGATAATATTCCTGGGTGCAAGCTTAAATACAACTGCCCAGATGGCTTATCTCATGCCAGACAAACAGAGGCAACTGAAGAAATACAACTCTGACCCAAACCACCGACTGTGGTACAAATAAATCACAAGGCAAGAAAGTTAAAACTTTTATTCCTTCTTTCTCTTCTCTAGCGCCTCGGTGTAACCACCTTCAAAGAGTAACAAACAGTAACAACCAAAAACACATCTGTATATACGTATTCCACAAATTCACATCAATTATACAATAAATTAGTAAGAATTTAAAGCAGACATTTCCAATTTAAATCATTATTAAAGCCATTAGGCACTAATGTCTTATATTTTAAAATATATATACTTTCTTTATACTTCAACTTATGTTTCAATAAATTTTCATCTCCACAGAAACATTTCACTGTTTCCAAAACAGTACCTTTTAATTTAGAAGCATCACTATCATGTAACATTTTAAAATGCAGGGAAATTGTTTTATCCTCCCTTTTATTCCCAACATCCCTTATATGTTCCATGAATCTGACACGAAATTCTCTCTTAGTTTCTCCTATATAAAATAAGGCACAAGGGCATCTTAAGGCATAAACAACTCCTTTACTCCTACAAGAATAAACTTCTCTAGGTTCAAATTTCGTCCCATTTATACTATAAAAGGCTTTCTCTACCTGTTTACAAATACTGCATTTATTGCAACTTAATGTTCCCTTAAAACAGAGGCAACTGACTTCTTACTTCGAAAGCATGGCAACAAAGACCCAGTTATCTGCAAGAAAAATTCTGCAGGCTCTGGGCTACATGGCATCCTGCATTCTGCTAATTCCATATGCAAGACTGCATATGAGGAGACTACAATGGTACCTAAAAAGTGTTTGGACTCAACATTGCCACAGCCTGGAATCATTAATTTCACTCATTCCCTGCCTGCAACAGGAGTTTCGATGGTGGGCACAGGCCTGTCACCACAACAAGGGACAGCCATTCACTTTACCCACAGCCAGGCAAACACTAACAACAGATGCATCAGATTATGCCTGGGGGGCCCACATGGCAGGAAAATGTATTCAGGGCACATGGCCCGCAAGCCAAAGGCATCTTCACATCAATCAAAAAGAAATGCTAGCCTTCAAGGACCTACTTCATCCAGGACAGCTGCTGATAAGGACGGACAACACCACAGTCATGTGGTACATAAAGAAGCAGGGTGGCACACACTCCTACCCCCTCTGCAGACAAGCCATGAGTTTGTGGAACACAGCATTGACTTACCAAGAACACCTGCAAGCACAATTCCTCCCAGATTAAACAAATGCTCTGGCAGACGAACTAAGCAGAAACCTCATGGATCCTCACGAGTGGAAACTAGATCCACAAATCTTCAACATGATAACAAGGAAATGGGGATGCCCAGACATAGATCTTTTTGCCTCCCCTCACAACTGCCAAGTTCAGAGATTCTGCACAAGGACTTATCACAAACAAGCATGGAAAGTGGATGCTTTGCCTTTCAGCTGGAACAACCTTACATTATATGCCTTTCCTCCACTGCCTCTCCTCCCCAAGGTACTCCTAAAGGTCAGGCAAGAGAAGCCACAAATGATACTGATTGCCCCAGATTGGCCACACCAACACTGGTACTCAATCCTAAGGAGCTTGTCTCAAGGCCCAGCCTGGACATTGCCTCAAATTCCTCATTTACTGACCCAACAAAACAATCAGATCCTGCACAGCCAACTCAGAACCCTAAATCTAGCTGCATGGCGGATAGTGTAACCATTCAGAATACACCTCTCTCCAAAGCGGTTATGGATGTTATTTTGGAGGCCAGGAGGCCCAGCACCAGAAAATATTATGCAGAAAAATGGAAGAGATTCTGTGCTTGGAACCAGGCACAAGGAATTAACACGCTTGCTCCAAATATTCCTCAGATTTTACAATATCTAACTGAGATGCTGGACAAAGGCCTATCCTTATCATCAATTAAGATCCACGCCTTTGCCATTTCAGCTCATTACAATATGGACCCACCTATTTTTTCACATCCATTGCTTAGGCAGTACCTCAGGGGGGCCAAAAATAAGACCTCCAAGGAGAGCACCAATACCTGCATGGGACCTCAATTTTGCCCTGGAAAAACTCACACTACCTCCTTTTGAGCCAGCCGATACAGCTGAGATAAAGTTCTTATCATGGAAAACAGCTCTGCTCCTAGCAATAACTTCAGCAAGAAGAGTCTCAGAGTTACAGGCATTAATGACTGTGGAACCTTTTATTATCTTCCATCCGGACAGGGTTTTTCTAAGGACAAACCCAACATTTATGCCTAAGGTAGTGTCCAGTGTGGCTCTTAACCAAACCATTCATTTGCCTACTTTTTACCCAAACCCACAGAATAAAGGGGAGAGACTTCTGCATTCTTTGGACATACACATACAGCTACACTTCTACTTGGACAAAACTAAAGCTTTCAGAAAGACTGAGCAACTTTTAGTGGCATACGCTGCAGGATCTCAAGGAAAGGCTATCTCAAAGCAGACTATTACAAAATGGATAGGACACTGCATTCATTTCTGCTATTCACAACATGGCAAATCAGTGCCTAAGGGCATTAGGCCACATTCTACCAGGGCAGCAGCAACCTCAGCAGTCTTCCTCAGAGGAGTACCAACCAAGGATATTTTGGAGGTTGCAACTTGGACTTCAGTGCACACTTTTACTAAGCACTACCACTTACCTCTTTACTCTAAATCCAGAGCAGGCTTTGCCACTGCAGTTCTGCAGGGCCTTATAGCCACTCCTAATTCTATTTAGACCCAGCCGCCCAACCTCAGCTTTGGGATTCAACCCAAGTGTAATGACTGCAACAGTGAAACACGATGAACATAGTACAGTTGTGTACCTACCATAAATGTAGATGTTCAAGTGTATTCACTGTTGCAGTCCAGGTTACCCACCCACCATCCCCCTTTCATTGCTGGGACTTATCTGTACTTCTCTATTCTATACAACCTATGTGGTGTATTTGCTTGTAGATGAAGGTATTGTTTATTTTAGTGCATGCTTTTATAAGCAATGTTTTTTTAGCCTACCCTTTTGGGGGCACCTGACATCTGGGGCAAGAAAAACTGAAGAAAATGTTGTCAGCTGCATCTTTTATACCCCTGGCGCACTGATGTCAGGGAAGAGGCGACAGCAACCGACGCCGGACCAGGACTTTGGAATTCAGGCCGACTGCGGGTAGCCTGCCAGCAGGATAACCCAATTGTAATGACTGCAACAGTGAATACACTCGAACATCTACATTTATGGTAGGTACACAACTGTACTTTCTAAGGGAAAATTTGAAGAGCAGACTTTGTGGCTCTGGGAATAGTTTTTCCCTAGCTAAACGGTGGGGGGTCAGAAGCTTACAAACAGTCCTGGATACGCAAATCTGTATCTGGACTAGACTACTTACAGGAAAGACTGGAAACAAACTTAGAATTTTTTTTTTTTTGTAAAGTGGAAAGGGAGTAAGGAGGAGCAGAATATAACTCAAGGTTAAGAACTAAGTGGGTTGGCCTTCTCAAATGTTCTCCCTGT
Source organism: Protopterus annectens (assembly GCF_019279795.1). NCBI lineage: Eukaryota > Metazoa > Chordata > Ceratodontiformes > Protopteridae > Protopterus > Protopterus annectens. Next base: position 1,723,676,334 of record NC_056726.1, read on the forward strand.
ATTAGGTAGAATGAGGTAATGGCACTAAATGGGGTGGAGTGTCCCAGATCAAATTTACAGTAGGGGCAGGCAACTGCAAAGCCACCAAGTATAAGAACAGGATACCAATAGGGACGGAGGGTGGGAAACAAAAATCAGAACAAACAAACCCAAACAGGTGCTTAACAAATGTAGAAAATTTCCAGTTAATACCTCACACAAAGTGAAACTAGCTAGAAAAGTATGTGATTAGCTCAGTGTGAAATGGCAGAAACACTCATACGTTAACTTTTTAAGTAACAGAAAGTTGAATTCTGAAACAACTTTAAAAAAAGCTTGAAAGAACCAATGAGGTGTTTACTCCAAGCTGTAGTCCAGGTAACCCCAATCAACCAATGACCATAAACACTTCCCTCACACTGAAGTGTAAGAATGGCTTTGGCTAAACTAAGATGGCCTGGAACATGTGCTCAGACACACAGCCTGTACAAACAAACAACTAGGCCCAAAACATAAGCCTGAATATGGACAATGCTACAGCTACCCACACTACTTGGATAGAAAAAAACTGCGGAAATGTTTATCACAGCAGAAAAGCAGCAGTGAGCCTTTAAATGAAAGTTTTAAACAGATAAAGGAGCAAGGAGACTCTAGAGAATGCTTTTAACTGCAAACAAATAAGTTATATGATACACTCCTTGGCAGGAAATTAGAGCAAGTAAACAAACCGAAATAGGTGCTTAACAAATGTAGAAAATTCCAGTTAATACCTCACACACAGTGAAACTAGCCAAAAAAGTATGCAGCAGACAATAAAAGTGCTATAAATAACTCGTAAAAATAAGCACAAAACAGGATACTTAATGATCTGAAGTAGTTACTTCATTTGCTCTGCAACCTGTGGGTATCGGATCCGATCTCGGATCCGAGCCGGCAGCTTCACAAGCTACAGGATCCGAGCTCCTAGCTCCTACCCCTACCCATAATCCCCTGCCACTAACTGTATTACCTCAGATTGTTTTTGCCGCAGCTGGAGACAGCTACTTTTTGAAGAGCTACTTAGCTAAGTTGGTGAGACTGTTCCTTTTTTCTGTTAGAGAAAAGCTTTTTCTCAGAGTTTGATTGTTGTGTGTTTGTTTAGTGTCCCTATAAACAGTATAGTTAATTAAATAGTTTGTTTTTGTGTAGTAGTGTTAGTTTTCTGTGTACCACCCCTCCCCCACTTAGTGTTTGGGTGTGCGAGTTTGTGTAATGGCTGAAGGGCCCAAGGCCATTTTTTCAAAGTGTACTGAGTGTGGCCATAAGCTTTCTCCTGCTGATGGCCACACTCAGTGCCTTTTGAGCCTGGAGGTGGCCCATTTATCAATGGCTTGCCAAATATGTGCAGCCTTTAAACCCCGGGCACTTAGGGACAGGAAGAATAAGCTGATCCTGGCGGGTTTGCTCCCCCAGGATTCAGCTGCTTCTTCCTCCCCCTCCAAGGCTCAGGCTGTCTCCTCAGCCCCAGTGCCTTCCGCTCCCCCCGCTCAACCGGGGACTCAACCTCCCGATTTGGGTTTGAGTTCGGGGGACTCTGGTGCCTCTTCCTCTAAAGAGAAGAGACACAGGTCTCAAAAAAGGCGGGCTGAGACTCAACCCTCAGCCCCACCATCTAAGCTGGCTAGCTCTCCCTCGAGGGTTCCAGGATCCTCCCCTTCTCGGCTCCGTTCGCCTCGTTTTTTGCCGGAGCCGGAGGGGGAGTACCGGTCTCCCTTGAGGTCGTCGAGGCGACCCTCCCAGCCTGCCTCGACGACTTCCTCCAGGTCGACCAGGAGCCTCACCGACGCAGATATGGATCGGATGATGCGTCGATTCTTGCAGACCCAAATGCAGATGGGGGTGCTCTTGCCTCCCCCCCCTCAGGGGGGGAGTGCGGCCTCTGTCTTCACTTCGATCACTCCTTCTCCAACCCGTTTTCGGGTTTTGGAGTAATCGGATCCGGGCCCTTTCGGAGCCGGGGATTCGTCGATGCCGATAGCTCCCGTCTCTTCGACGCCGACCATGCCCTCGAGTTTTTCTGATCCGAGTTCTCGGGGCTGAGCGTCGGATCTGGGGGGGTTGATGTGTCTTCGGCGCCACTGAGGTCGGAACGCACTTCTCTCTCGGATCCGACCGCATCGGCTCCGACTCCGGTCCCTACCTCGGAGCTGAGGAGATTGCACTCGGAGCCTGGGGAGAGTAGTTCTCCTTCAGCTTTTGAGGTAGTGAAGAGGGTGCTGTCGAGGTCCTCCAGGTCCCCGGTCCGGGCTTCGGATCCTCCCGTACCCCCGCTGCATATGGGTCTATCCTCCATCATCCGTCCATTGGGACAGCCTGCCCAAGCCCTCCAGCCGGTTCCCGTGGAGGAACAGGAAGCCGTTGACGAGCTCTCCTCGGACAGTCCCACCGAGGAGGTCCCTCGTAAACGGAGGTGTAAAAGGAGGCACCTGGACTCCCCTGAGTCCATCACCACAGACACGGATTTGGATGAAACGGAAGGTTCCCCAAGATCACCCCCCGAGGATGTCTCCTTCGGAGACATCATGGAGATGTTGCGTATTAGAGGGGGGTGGTCTGCCCAAAAACCTTCCGCTGATAAATCCGTGTTCCTGGAGGCGTTTGAGGCAGGCCTGTCTACCTCCTGGGTGTCCCCTCCGGCTGACCCCCTGGTAGACCTTATTACTACCAGGGCCTGGAAGGAGCCCAACACCGTGGAGCCAATCCCGAGACGGACCGACAAAGTTCTTAGCCCCCATCAGATAGACAGTCGTGGGCCAAGGGGTCTCCGGTCGATGCCATGTTGGTGGCGGCTGCCATGAAGAGAGAACTCGCCCAAGAGAGTTCTTCGGTCCACCCGCCGGATAAGGAATCTCGGGTGCTGGACCGCATTGGGAAGCGGATGTTTGTTTCAGTGACCTCCTCTGTGAGGGCGCTGAAATATATGGCACATACCATTAGGCTACAGCGAGACTTGATTAAGGAATACGCTGCAGCCCCCCCCGGAGTCCATGTCGTTCGAGGACAAGAATGTGTTTTCGACTCGTATGGCCACTCCGTCCATGCGGCTACTCTCTCATGCAACGGAGGGAGCTGCTAGGGCCAGCAGAGCTGGGGTCGTCTTGCGGCATCACGCCTGGCTCCGCCTTTGCGATTTCATGGAACCCTTCAAGGCGTCCTTCGCAAATGCGCCCTTTGACGGGTCTTCGCTTTTTGGCAAGACCGTTCGCGAAACGCTGGTCCAAAGCGAGAAGGATGGGAAGACGCTGTCTGCCGTCGGGGTCTGCTTCTCTAATCCTCAATGATCCTTCTCAAGGAATTAGAGGGGACAAAAGAAGCTGTGGTTCCGCAAGCCTCAGCAATCCCATCCAGCTTCGGACCCCTCGTCCTCCAGAGGCAGAGGAGGACAAGGTGGATGCCGGCCCAGAGGCAGAGGGGGGCTGCGTAATTTCAGGTCTAGAGAGCCTTTCTCGGACAGACCCGCGCAGCAGCCCTGAGGGCTTACCCGACTGTCCATCTCTGGAGGCAGTCGGGGGGCAGTTGACGGAGCATCTGTCAAACTGGGAGTCCATTACGACAGATCGATGGGTGCTCCGCGTCATATCCAGAGGTTACTCCATTCCCTTCCTAAGCCTTCCCCCTACAAGCAGACGCCTCCCCGATGTTCCACCCGATCAGAGGGAGGCAGCGGCTTCAGAAGTTTCGAAGTTGCTAAGAAAAAGAGCCATCCAGCCCGTCCCCCAGATCAGTCCAGATTGGGTTATTACTTCAGGTTCTTTTTAGTGCCAAAGAAGACGGGGGACCTAAGATCCATCCTAGACTTGTCCGCTCTGAACCTGTTCATCCCCAAGGAAAAATTCCGGATGGTCACACTTCAATCAATTCTCCCCTTGCTGCAGGAGAACGACTGGATGTGCTCTATAGACCTCAAGGATGCGTACTACCACATATTGATGGACAGACGATCCAGAAGGTTTCTCCACTTCCGGCTGGGAGCCAGTCATTATCAGTTCAGGGTTCTTCCATTCGGCCTCACCTCAGCCCCCCAGGGTGTTCACCAAGGTCATGGCAGTGGTTGCAGCCCACCTGAGACTTCAGGGCATTCAGGTTTTCCCGTACCTAGACGACTGGCTCCTTACCGCCGCCAACAGGCATCAACTCTGCGTTGCAAGAGATTACGCTCTGACTCTTGCCCAGAGTCTAGGCATCTCAGTGAATCTTCAAAAATCCTTCCTTCGCCCGTACAAGTCTTAGAGTTCATAGGGGCCAGATTGGATACCCGTGCTTCTCGAGCCTTTCTGACGTCAGACAGGCTGAGCAGCTTGTCGCTTCAGGTGCTTACTCTTCTTCAGAACCAAGCTACTGCGGTGGAGTTAGTCCTGAGGGCACTAGGGTCTATGGCAGCGGCAATCAGTCTATCCCTTCATGCACGCCTGCGAATGCGGGTTTACAATGGACCCTCCAGGTTCAGTGGTCGCTATTACTCCACCCGTTAAGCTCCCCGATTCCACTGAGCAGAGTTTGCAGGGATTCCCTTCTTTGGTGGCTTCACTCTTGAGAGCTGAGGCAAGGGAGACCCTTTGTGATTCCCCCGCCCAAAGACACGTTGACCACGGATGCTTCTCGCATCGGGTGGAGGGGCATTGTTCGGGCAGAACCGTCCAAGCCACGTGGACTTCCCTAGAGACCGCTCTGCATATCAATGTCTTAGAGATGAGGGCGGTGCTTCTAGCGTTGCAAGCTCTCCACGACCTTCTTCCTCTGGGGACTATTGCAATCCAGACAGACAATATGTCGGTAGTCTGGTACATAAACAAACAGGGGGGAACCAGGTCTTATCCCCTTTGTCGAGAAGCTATGAGAGTGTGGGAATGGGCGATATCCACCAACCACTTTCTAGTAGCAACGCACATTCTGGGACGGTCCAACATATTAGCGGAGAAACTGAGTCAGATAATTCTCACTCCGTACGAGTGGTCTCTCAATCCATCAGTTGCGAAGCAGATCTTCCGCAAGTGGGGTTGGCCTTGCTGCGATCTTTTTGCTTCTCCATTAAACACAAAATGCAGCGAGTACTTCGCAATACTTCCCCTCGAGGGGGAGACTCCCAGAGACACTCTTGTTCATGCTTGGCCTCCCGGTCTTCTTTATGCTTACCCTCCCCTTCCACTTATGACGAAGTTCATACAGAAAGCCTCTCAGTTGGGGAGCAGAGTTATCCTCATAGCCCCATTCTGGCCTTGTCAGATCTGGTTCCCATACCTGCAGTCTCACAGTTTAACTCCCCCTTGGATACTGGAACCCATTCCAGACCTGATTTCACATCCCGCAGGATGACAAACCCCGAACCTGGTAAACCTCAAGCTTGCGGCTTGGTTGATCCAGTTCCACTGATGGCTAGGACTCCCGGTATCTCATCACCAGTGAAGGCCATTCTGGTAGCGGCTCATAAGCCGGCTACCAGGAAGATATATAATAGCAAGTGGAAATGCTTCTCCATCTGGGCAACAGACAAGGGCCTTGATCAGTTTACAGCTCCTATTCCGACAATCCTGGACTTCCTGTCGCTGATTTTTCAGCAGGGAGCAAGTGCTTCTACGGTTAAGGTGCAGTTAGCAGCCATTTCCCATTTTCATGTGGGAGATGGACTAGGATCATTGGCATCCACAAAGTTATGCAAAACTTTCTTGCGAGGCATCTTTCTCTTGAAACCTCCTGTGAAAACGGTGGTACCCCCATGGGATTTGACGCTAGTCTTGCAAGCCCTGATGAGTCCACCCTTTGAGCCTGCAGCCTCGATTCCTTTAAAATTCTTGCCCTGGAAAACGGCTTTCTTGGTAGCTATTACTTCGGCTAAGAGGGTTTCGGAACTCCAAGCACTGTGTATGAAACCCCCTTATCTCATTTTTCACAGGGATAGAGTGTCTCTCAGGACTAACCCGTCTTTCTTACCTAAGGTGGCTTCGGAATTGAATATCAATCAATCAATCAATTTGCCCGTGTTCTTTCCAAATTTTCAGAATAAGGGAGAGTACATATTGCACAGACTGGACGTACACAGGCAACTACGTTTTTACTTGCACAGAACTAAAGATTTTCGCAAGTCTGATCAGTTGTTTGTGTCCTTTGCAAAATCAGCCAGGGGAAGGGCCATTTCTAAAGTGACCCTAACAAATTGGATTTGTCAATGTATAGTTCAGGGGTATGTATCTTCAGGCAAACCAGCTCCTATGGGAATACACGCTCATTCTACCCGGTCCATCGCCACCTCAGCAGCTTTCTGGTCCAGGGTTCCTTTGGATGACGTATGTTCAGCAGCTACCTGGTCCTCTTCTCATAAGTTCATTTCTCATTATAAACTGGATATGATATCGAGAAGTAGGGCTTCTTTTGGCTCCGCTGTGCTTCGGAATATCCTTCCATAAGGCCACTCAGGTTTATTGTGTAGGTAGCTGGGGACTCTGTCCCACAGGTTGCAGAGCAAATGAAGTAACTACTTCAGATAAAGAAGTTATGTACTCACCATCACGTTCCATCTGAGTAGGTACTTCATTTGTCTGCAACCGCCCCCCCCCCCTGCCATCCCCCTAACCCTTTTTTGGGTTTTTCTGGTCACCTGGAATATTGCTGTCTTGAGGTTAGGTCTTCAGTATACATCTGTCGAGGTTATGACTTAGATTGGGCAAAATCGATCTGAGGTAATACAGTTAGTGGCAGGGGATTATGGGTAGGGGGAGGAGCTAGGAGCTCGGATCTTGTAGCTTGTGAAGCTGCCGGCTCGGATCCGAGATTGGATCCGATACCCACAGGTTGCAGACAAATGAAGTACCTACTCAGATGGAATGTTATGGTGAGTACATAACTTCTTTTTATATATTGCAGATCAGGGTTTGCTCAGTGCCCTTCCTCCGATTAGCTCACTGTGAAATGGCAGAAACACTCACAAGTTAACTTCATAAGAAACAGAAAGTTGAAACCTGAAACAACTTTAAAAAAAGCTCGAAAGAACCAGTGAGGTTCTTACTCCAAGCCGTAGTCCAGGTAACCCCAATCAGCCAATGACCATAAACACTTCCCTGTCACTGAAATGCAAGAATGGCTTTGGCTAAACTAAGATGGCCTGGAACATGTGCTCAGACACACAGCCTCTACAAACAAATAGGCCTAAAACAGAAGCCTGAAATGGACAATGCACCAACTACCCACACTACTTAGATAGAAAAAAAACTGCAGAAATGTTTATCACAGCAGAAAAGCAGCAGTGAGCCTTTAAATTAATGTTTTAAGCAGATAAAGGAGCAAGGAGACTCTAGAGAATGCTTTTAACTGCAAACAAATAAGTTATATGATACACTCCTTGGCAGGAAGACAGGACAAACAAACCCAAACAGATGCTTAAGAAATGTAGAAAATTTCCAGTTAATACCTCACACACAGTAAAACTAGCTAGAAAAATATGCAGCAGACAATAAAAGTGCTATTAATAACTCGTAAAAATAAGTAAAAAACAGGATACTTAATGTTATATGTCGCAGACGAGGGTTTGCTCAGTGCCCTTTCTCCGATGAGCTCAGTATGAAATGGCAGAAACACTCACAAGTTAACTTCTTAAGTAACAGAAAGTTGAAACCCGAAACAACTTTAAAAAAAGCTTGAAAGAACCAATGAGGTGCTTACTCCAAGCTGTAGTCCTGGTAACCCCAATCAGCCAATGACCATAAACACTTCCCTATCACTAAAATGCAAGAATGGCTTTGACTAAACTAAGATGGCCTGGAACACACAGCTTCTACAAACAAACAAGTAGGCCCAAAACACAAGCCTGAGTATGGACAATGCTACAACTACCCACACTACTTAGGTAGAAAAAAACTGCAGAAATGTTATCACAGCAGAAAAGCAGCAGTGAGCCTTTAAATGAAAGTTTTAAACAGATAAAGGAGTAAGGAACTCTAGAGAATGCTTTTAACTGAAAACAAATAAGTTATATGATACACTCCTTGGCAGGAAATCAGAACAAACAAACCCAAACAGGTGCTTAACAAATGTAGAAATTTTCTAGTTAATACCTCACACACAGTGAAACTAACTAGAAAAGTATGCAGCAGACAATAAAAGTGCTATAAATAACTTGTAAAAATAAGCAAAAAACTGGATACTTAATGTTATATATCGCAGATCAGGGTTTGCTCAGTGCCCTTCCTCCGATTAGCTCAGTGTGCCCCTATTGGAGTTTTTAGCTTCTCTTTCTAAAGAAGGTGCTAGTCTTTCTACAATCAAAGTACAGCTGGCAGCCATATCAAATTTTCATTCAGGGCACAATTCTTATTGCTTGGCTGCTTCCAACTTCCAAATTATGTAAAGACTTTCTAAACTGTAACTTTCTGCTCAGACTGCCAGTGATAGATCTGTCACTTCCCTGGAATTTAACACTAGTACTGCGAGGTTTAACTCAACAATCCTTTGAACCTTCAGCAAAAATTGACTTAGAATTCTTGTTCATAGGTTCACAGGCATTTACTAGGCTAATGACAACAAGGGGCTTTTTAAGCCTAGCCATGCATCCCGAATCTCTGACAAGTTCTGATACCCTTGATAAATGTAAGCATGATCCTGGAAGATGAACCATTTACAGGTTACCTATGTCCATTAGAGACACTTGTGCCAAACCAGGGGTGCATTTCCGGTTTCCCATCCAGTTGTCCAGGTTGCACTTGAATTGGGTTAGGGAGGAACTCTGCTTCCACATGGATGTGGAGCCTGTTCCATAGATGTGGTAGTCCCTGGGATACATATCTATCTCTCCAGCATGTCCTATTTATATCACAGGCAAGGTTTAAGTCTTTAGACTGGGGGATTCTGGTGCTGTTTGTTTTATGGATATGCAGGAGGTCCATCAGAGTGGGGTCTGACAATGCACTATATGTCAGGCATAGATCTCCCCTCAAAGCCTGTAGGAGGCAGAATACAGGGATATGGACTTGAGGTGGTCTGCATAGGACATATTACTTATGCCCTGTATTCTTTTAGTGAGGAACCTCTGTGGATGTTCCAGTTGTTGGATATGCTTGGTTAGGTACATACCAAAGGGAGCATTGTACTCAATGATAGGTCTGATGAATGCTGAATACAGTGGAACAATGACTTCCTTGGACTTAGATAACATACCTTTGTTTATAAGTTGCGCAACATAGAATGATTTCCTCACCACTGTTGACATGTGATGATCAAAGGCTAGATTTCCATCTATGTATGTCCCTACGTCTCTGATTGCTGGGTCAGCTCTAAGGGGTGTGTTGTCAATATGATAGTTACCAGGGATGGATCACTTCCCAAAGGATACTATTATGCATTTCTTCGCATTTAGTTTTAGTCCATGGCTCTGACACCAGTCGTTTGTCTGTGTCAGCCCCCCCTGGAGAACATTTGTGTCAGTGTGAGATCCAATGACAGCTTCTAATTTGAAATTATCTGCACATTTAGTCAGCCAGAGACCACTGACATTGGCCTTGACGTCTGAGAAGTAAATGCCAAAAAGGAGCAGTCCAAGGACTGATCTCTGAGGGACTCCACTTGTGACTGGCCTCTTTGTAGAGGTGGACTCCCCAATTTTAACTTCCTGGGTCCTGTCTGTGAGCCAGTTGGCTATCCACTGTGTGACATATGGGTTTGTACCTAACCTCCTGAGTTTGTCAACAATGCCAGAGTGGGGTATTGTGTCATATGCCTTGGCCAGGTCAAGGTAGGCAGTGTGAACGATTTTGCCCTCTTCCATTGCTTTGGTGACCTTCTCAAAGAAGTCCACCAGGTTGAGTAGGCATGATCTGTCCTTGAAGAAACTGGGTTGGGTCCAGTGTCTGCAGTTTTACAATATCTTTGTTGATCATTTCCATGATAATTCCTTCCATAGCTTTACATACAAGACTAGTGAGACTTATGGGTCTGTAGTTTCCTAGGTCTTTAGATTGCCCAGCTTTGTGCAGAAAGACGAATGTTGCCTTTCTCCATTCATGAGGCACGAAGCCTGTTTGGAGGCTACAGTTGGAAAACAGCCTTTTTAGTTGCTGTTACTTCTGCTAAAAGGATTTCTGAACTCTGGGCTGTTTCATCAAAAGTCCTATACATTGTTTTTCATTAAGCTAGGATTACCTTACAAACCAATCCTTCTTTCCTACCAAAAGTGGCTTCTGAATCAAATATAAATCAAACCATTCATTTACCAGTCTTCTTTCTCAAATTTATGAACAAAAAAGAATACATGCTACATCTTTTAGATGCGCATAGACAATTATGCTTCTACATAACAGAACACAAGAATTCAGAAAAAGAAATTAGCTGATGTTATGTGATCCTATGTCGCCTACATTCTGAATGATGGGTTCGGAGCCGATCCCTCGGCTCCGACTCGGCACGCTTATGCTATAGAGCGAGGCCTCTAATTGGCTGAGCTATCTTTATCACAGGATGCACCACCACTAATCCCCCAGATCTCGTTTGCCGCTTACAGAGCTTGGACGTGGTCTCAACATTGGCTGGGCTAAGTACTATATTAATAGTATATTTTCCTGTCAGTAGTTCTCTCTTTTCAAACCAAAAGCTGTTTTAATGGCTATTTTTTGTGTACGAGTGTGTCTCTATTGTTGGATTGATTTTTTGATTTAATTTTCCTGTCAGAGAAGGTTCCATTTCAGTTAGAGGGGCCTTTCCCTGTACTAACTACTTCAGTGGTTGTGTGTGGGTCAAGTACCCGTTTGAGTTAGAGGGTCTTGACCCTCTTTGTTTCTTCCTTTTTCCCTTGCTGTAAAAAAAAAAAAAAAGTGTGTTTTTGTTTCAGTTTATAACTTTTGAGTACAGGACATTCTTATTGTACTTGTGTCCCAAACTGTTTGGAGTTTACTGTTGTTTCTGTTTTTTCTGCAATGTCTAAGGAACACAAACCCTCCGGGTTCAAAAAGTGCACGAGGTGTGGGTTTAAAATGTCCATAACGGACGACCACTCCTCGTGCGTCTATTGTCTTGGCGTCAAACATCTCCAGGAATCCTGCAGTGTATGCCATGCATTTTCCTCTCGAGTCCTCCAGGAGAGGAAAAACAAATTAATCCTTAAAGGATTAATCAAGCCTTCTTTCAAGGAGGCTTTATCTTCCTCTCCGTCTCCTTCTAAGAAGAGGAAAGCGCTGGCTCCGACCAGTCAGTCGGAACCGACACCTAAAATAGGTAAGCAGACTTCTCCATCGGCTCCACGGACTTCGGAGCCGAGGTCGGAACGGTCTGCCTCGATGCCTCCTACCTCGACCCCTCTGGTTTCGGAGCCGAGGTCTGGAGCATCGAGAGGCGGGTCACCCTCATCGGCTCCACTGATATTGGAGCCGATAAGGGTCATCGGCTCAGACACTTCCCCCTCAGAGCCGAAATCCTTATCGGCGCCGAGGGAAATTTCCTTGAAGGTTTCCTCGGAGCCGATAATTGTGGAGTCCTTTCGGAGCCAGTCCCCGAGCCCTTCGGAGCCGATGGAGAAATCGGTTCGGGCCCGATCGGTATCCTCGAGATCTTCCAGGATGTCTGATTCGGACATCGACAGGGTGCTCCTTCGACTCTTCCAGTCTCCGGTGTTCCAAAAGATGGTTTCGGCTCCAGCCCAGTTGGCTTCGGAGCCGATGGTCCACTCCCCTCTTGTACTTCCTCCTCCAACAGCTTCGGCACCATTGGAGCAGGTGTTGGTGGAACCAGTGGAGGTGTTAGGGTCAGGCCCGACCCTTGCTCCGACTCCGGCTCTCGGGTCGGAGTTCAGTGCACGGACTTCTTCCTTCGGCCCTGGGGGGAGGCTTCGGGATTGATGCTTTCGGTCCCAAGTCTCCCTCTTAGTGCGTCGGCGGCAGGAGTACCATCCACTGTCGTGGCCACGGAGGGGGGACCTTCCCAGGATTCTGGTGGTCCCGCCTTCAGGGCTATGAGGAGTGCTCTAGCCAAATCTTCATTGGCTACCTCCACAGTTTCCCCAGCTCCTTCCCTACATTTGGAGACTGGGTCATTGGCAGTCCCCCTGTCCGCAGACAGCGGAGCCCCTGGGCCTCAGGTTACCCCCGCTGGGGTTTCTCCCCCTCCTGGAGGTCCTTCTGAAGCCTCTTCGGAAGAACCTCCCAGGAAGAAAACGTGCAAGAGGAAGCACGTTGACTCCCCTGACGAGTCTTTGACATCTGACACCGATCTCGATGATGCAGAGGGGTCCCCAAGTCATCCTCGGATGATGTCTCCTTTGCAGACATCCTAGAAGCCCTAAAACAACGAGGCGGCTGGCAGTCCAAACCTCCCTCTGCTGATGAGTCGGTGTTCCTGAAGGCCTTTGGGGCTCAGCCTTCCGCCTCCTGGGTGTCTCCGCCCTTCGACGAGCTCTTGGATTTGATCTGTCGAAGGGCGTGGGAACACCCGGACTCTGTGGAACCAGTGCCCGCTCGTCCAAACAAATTTCTTTCAGCACCCCCAGATAGAGAGTTCCTCATGAAAGGTGTGGCTGTGGATGCTATGGTGGTGGCATCTGCTACGCAGCAGGATGTAGCAGAGGCTTCTACGTCCGTCCGTCCTCCTAATAAGGAGTCTAGAAGCATGGATCGGTACGGCAAGCGCACCCTAAGTTCAGCGGCCTTTACCTTGAAGTCTCTGAACTACCTAACGCACTTCACGAGATTCCAGAGGGATCTGATTAAGGAATTGTCCGATACCCTCCTAGGTAACCTGCCTGAGGAGCTGGCCCAGACGGTTGGTTCTCAGCTGGCTACAATGTCATCCATTTCAAACTCGTCCATGAGGCTCATCTCGTATGCGGCCGGGCGGTAGAGCGGGTACAGGCATTGCTCTAAGGAGACAAGCCTGGCTCCGCCTGTGTCATTTCGTGGAGGCCTTCAAGTCTTCATTCGCCGACGCCTCCTTTGATGGGTCCTCCCTGTTTGGGCCCAAGGTGAAAGACACTCTTACCCGCTGTGAGCAGGAGGGTAAGACTCTGACTGCCGTAGGGGCACGATTTTCCACTCCCTTTCGGCCTTATCCCAAGGCTAAAAGAGGGGGGAAGATGTGGTTCCGGAGATCGCAGAAGTCTTACCCCTCCCAGCAGGAAGGTTCCCCCTCCAGAGGCAGAGGAGGGGGAAATTCATCAGGAAGACGCCGTCCCAGAGGCGGCAGAGGCCCCCGCAATACTGGAGACCGCGAGTCCTTTCGTGGCTCTTCACCCTTTCATAGTCCCTGAGGGATTGCCCGACTGTGCTGCTCCGGAGCCAGTCGGGGGTCGTTTTTCGAAGCACCTAAAGGCCTGGAAAGGCATCACTCAGGACCGATGGGTGCTTCAAATTATCGCCGGAGGTTACTCCATCCCATTATTTCACCCCCCCCCCCTCAGTCCAGAAGAATCCCGGACCCGCCACCCAGTCAACGGGATACCGCAGCTATAGAAATTTCAAAACTGCTGCAAAAAGGAGCCATCCAACCGGTCCCCGCAGACCAGATCGGATTAGGGACTTACTCAAGATTCTTTTTAGTGCCAAAAAAGACCGGGGAATTGAGGCCCATTTTGGACCTAAGCAACCTAAACCGTTCAGTCAAGACGTCCAAGTTCCGAATGGTCACTTTACAAACCATTCTCCCGTTGTTGGAGAAAGGTGTTTGGATGTGCTCCATAGACCTCAAGGACGCGTATTACCATATCAAAATACATCAAACGTCCAGGAGACACTTGCGCTTCAGCCTAGGAAGCAGTCATTTTCAGTTCCGTGCGCTGCCCTTTGGTCTCACCACAGCCCCAGGGTGTTCACCAAATGCTTGGCAGTAGTGACTGCTCACTTGAGGAGTCTAGGATTCCAGGTGTTTCCGTACCTAGACGACTGGCTTCTAACTGCCACCTCCAAGCATCTACTTCTACGGAGCCTGCAAGCCACAACATCACTGGGCAATTCCCTCGGAATCACCTTCAATTGGCCAAAGTCTGTGTTACGGCCATCTCAAAGAATAAGATTCATAGGGGCAGAGATAGATTCAAACCAGATGCGGGTCTATCTACCTGCAGACAGAATTCAAATCATACAAAATCAGGTTCGAGCCTTACTCCCCAGGTCCAAAGCCCCAGCCAGAATGGTCATGCAACTTTTGGGATCGATGTCTGCCACAGTTCTGCTAGTTCCCTTGGCAAAGTTACACATGAGAATCCTCCAATGGCTTCTTTCAACTCAGTGGTCCTTTCAGGAACTCCCTCTCAATCATCTAATATGGATCACAGAATCTTGCAGGCGGGACCTTCGCTGGTGGCTAGTGTCCTCCAATTTGGATCAGGGACGACCCTTTGTTCTTCCTCCTCCGGCGGCCACTTTGACCACGGACGCCTCCCAGACGGGGTGGGGGGGGGCATTCCCTGGGCAGGTCAGTCCAGGGCAAATGGCATCCGGAAGAGACCTCTCTCCACATCAACATTCTAGAAATGAGGGCAGTACTCCTGTCCCTTCAAGCCCTTCACTGTTACCTCCCTCAGGGCGTAATTGTTGTTCACTCGGACAACATGTCAGTTGTCTGGTACCTGAACAAGCAGGGAGGGACCAGATCCTATCCTCTTTGCAGAGAAGCGATGAGGGTCTGGGAATGGGCAATCTCAACCAAACGCTTCCTAGTGGCTACTCACATACCGGGCAAATCCAATGTCATAGCCGACAGGTTGAGCAGGACCATTCTCTCTCCACACGAGTGGTCTCTGAACATGAATATTGCAAGGCAGATTTTCAGTGAATGGGGAGTTCCGCGCTGCGACCTCTTCGCGACTCATCTAAATGCGAAGTGCGAAGATTTTTTCTCCCTAACCCCGGCTCCGGGGAAGAGCCCTATGGACGCGTTAGTCCATCCTTGGCCCACCGGTCTGCTTTATGCCTTCCCTCCAGTTCCTCTCCTACCCAAGGTAATTCAGAAGGCTTCTCTCTTAGGGAGCAAGATGATCTTAATTGCTCCTTACTGGCCTCGTCAAGTCTGGTTTCCCTTTCTTCGGAAACATGCTCTGGAAGGTCAATGGTTCCTGGACCAGGTCCCAGACCTACTGATTCATCAGTCGGGACTACTACACCAGTCCCTACACACATTAAGATTGATGGCCTGGCTCCTCCTCTTCCAACCATAGTCAGGAGACATGCACTAGACCCAGATGTAGTGCACATATTGTCTTCAGCCCACAAGTCGGCTACGAAGAAACTTTATTCTAGCAAATGGAAAAGATTTGCTATATGGGCTCAACTCCGGGGCCTGGACCCTATTTCAACCCCCGTAGCAGAAGTACTCAAGTTCCTAACCTTTCTTTTCAACCAAGGCTCTTCTGTTTCTACCATCAAAGTACAATTGGCAGCAATTTCTAATTTTCATGAATCCATAGACCCACCATTAATGAGCAACAGGTTGTGTAAGACCTTCTTGAAAGGTGCTGCTCTATTAAGACCTCCAGTTTCTCATCCTGCACCTCCTTGGGATCTCGATATAGTATTACGTGCCTTGACTTCTTCCCCCTTTGAACCGGCAGCTACCTGTGATTTAAAGTTTCTATCATGGAAGACAGCTTTCCTAGTGGCAATTACTTCAGCCAGAAGGGTTTCAGAACTTCAAGCTTTATCAGTAAAACCTCCGTATTTGTTTTTTCATACAGACAGAGTTTCCCTCAGACCAAATCCTTCTTTTGTTCCTAAAGTCTGTTCTACTTTATGCTTGCAACAGTCATTAGAGCTCCCAGTTTTTTTCCCAAAATATTCCAATAAAGCGGAATTTATTTTCCACACACTAGATGTCCACAGGCAGTTACGTTTTTATTTGGATAGGACCAAACAATCAAGGAATACAGATCAGTTGTTTGTGTCCTTTGCAGAAAACAAATTGGGCAACGCGGTCACAAAGGTCACTATTGCCAAATGGATCAGGGATTGTATTACTCAAGCTTATGTTTTTTCTAACAAGGAGCTTTCCACCTCTATCAAGGCTCATTCTACACGGGCTATGGCTACTTCGGTAGCATTTCATTCTAAGCTTGCTATTAGTGACATTTGTGCTGCGGCTACATGTTCTTCCCCGCATACCTTCATTTCTCACTACAAATTAGATGTGGCATCTAGAGGACGAGCTTCATTTGGTTCCACAGTGCTCAGGAGTGTTTTCCAATGAGCCACCCGGGATTTAGGTGCTAGGGACGCTGTCCCACATTCAGAATGTAGGCGAGATAGGATCACATAACATCTTTTAGTTATGTACTCACCATAACTTCAGATGTTTGGGATCCATCTCGCCTACATTCCTAATAACCCACCCTCCTTCCCCCTTCCTAGGAGATCAGAGGATATCAGAAGGTCCGAATCCTGTTGTTTCATCTTGAAACATCTAACAATGTTATATAAACAAGCTGTGCATGTGTGCATGAATGCGGACAAACAAGATCTGGGGGATTAGTGGTGGTGCATCCTGGGATAAAGATAGCTCAGCCAATTAGAGGCCTCGCTCTATAGCATAAGCCGAGGGATCGGCTCCGAACCCATCATTCAGAATGTAGGCGAGATGGATCCCAAACATCTGAAGTTATGGTGAGTACATAACTAAAAGTTTGTTTCCTTTTCACCAAGTCAGCTGGGTTCTCTAGTTTCTAAAGTTATGTTGGCCAAATGGATAACTAATTGCATTTCCTGGATTTATTATCAGGAAGCCTCTCCCTACCAAAACCATTTAGGGCCCATTCAAGTAGATCCATGACCACGTCATCTGCCTTCTGGTCTAGAACTTCCATTATGTTATTTGTGCAACAGCCACATGGTCTAATGCTCATATATTTATTACTCATTACAAATTAGACTTTATTTCCAGAAGCAGAGCTGTCTTTGGTTCAACAGTACTCTGGAATATCCTTCCATGATGGCCACCCAAGATGTACATATCTGGAGACTCTGTCCCATACTTTGATGAAGGATAAAAAGGATAACATCAGATATTAAAGTTATGTACTCACAATACCTATGCATCTGTGTTGTCCATTTTCATTCTTCTCTAACTCCACTCCCTCCTTCTCCCTTCCTGTCATCTTCTAGTGACCTGATGGATTTTTTGGGAACCTGTAGTTCCAGGTTTGAGTCCTGCTCTAATCTTTTTTCCCTTCTATTATACACCAAAATCTTTATGGCAGCAAATTTGGTATTGGGAATGGACTAGGGCATTATGGGTAGATGGAGGAGCTTGAGAGTTAGATCCAAACTCTGTAGAATGCTGTTGAGATGGATCTGAGGATCGGATCTGTAACTCATACATTGAGGAAGAATGAAAATGGACAACACAGATACCTAGTTATAGTGAGTACATAATTAATTTATCTATGCTGAGGCACATGTTACAGGCTGTGCTCCTACTTACACTAATTGCTATATGTTCTTGTCTTATTTTTATTCCCTTCCCAGATGTGAAAACAGTTTGTATGCTTTCGGAAAACATTAACTTTTAGCTTTAAGAAATAAAACTAAGTTATACGCTGTTCTAATAAATGCATTGCAGTATTTAGGTACTAGAAAAGCTGCTTTCTCTTATTCAGTTCCAATCATTTCAGCTTGTCTCCATAGAAACATAAGAACAGAATATAGAGTTGCACCCAGCTGCAGACTTTTCAACTCACAGTGAACATTTGTTTGCTAAAGGAAGACTTTTCATTACATTCACAGTGTTCTCTTATTTTTAAAGCCAAATTGCTTATACAAAAAAATTGCAATTAGATTGAGCAAAGGACATCAGTCCAGACATTCAGCTATGCAAAAGTAAGAGAAAACATTTCAATTCTACATATATTATAATCAGTGCACTTTTAGACCCTGTCACCCACAGCCCAGTATTACAGCATATTAATTTAAACATGCTTTTTCCCAGCCTTTCTTCTCTTTTTACATGGTAATGTCTACATTTTTAAAACTTTAATATCTTTATCAGATACAGCAATTACAGTTGCTTTCTTTTTTCCCTTCTAAACATTAATGACATGAAGCCGGCTGTGTGCTTTTCAGTTCTCCCACAAATTTAATAAAGTCAACAACAGTCCAGTTTTTCTCTGCTACTTTTTCTTGTAAACCAAATTTCACAAATGCTTTTGATGATTTATAATCTCACATTTATTCATTAATTGTAGTATTTCTGGTCTTCTTCCTGTTCTTCTCCATCTCCCAAACCCAAACTGTGGTTCAAATTCAAGGTACTTCTGATTCCTCTAGTCAACTCCTGTACTTTTTATGTCTCTCAAGCATTTTCCTTTGGAATATTGGAAGAGGTTTCACTGGCAAAGCCACTCTATGAGCTTTGTTATCAGAAGGATAAGAAATAGTCTCTCCTCCTGTTTGCTGCATCACTTTTTGTTGAACAAACATTTGTATTTCCTCCTTAGCCTGTTCTGCATTAATAAATTACTTTGATCCTCCAGGAAACATATTCTGAAGCCTGCTAGATACAGCAGCCTGAATCTCACACATCTTTCCAAATTCCCTGAATGCTAGGATAAATGTGTTTCTCATCTGCTGGTGGTCAGTGAATAATCATGTCCCACAAACATTGTACTGTCTCTAATTTTAGAACTTTGCCCTTCTGCCAAAGTTTTGTCAGGATTAACTTTTTCTGCTGGTATGATTGCATCTTTACTAGTACAGGTCTTGGCTGCTTTCTGATGCCACATTTGGAACATGCACATTATGTGCCATTTTAGTTGACAGTTACTGCTGTGGAATACAGGTCCTGCTGTTTATATGTGCTTTCTTAAATTTAGTACAGTCTGCTCATAGGTTCATAGCCAAGAACTAGGCTAGCTGCCTTTGCGGGCCATTTTAATCTTAGCCATTTTCCCTCTCTGTGCTCAAAATAATCTATCCCATTTGGTTATAGATTGGTCTTACCCATCCCAGTATCGACAATTATAATTAACCCAAATGGTAATAATTGGGATAATACCATAGATAATTTGAGTATACCCATGCATGGAGTAAAGCATTTAGGAGCTGCATCTGACCGTTAGTGAACAGGGGGCAGTCATGGGGTAAATTTTCTGTTTCCAGTCTATAGATCTAAGTTGCACTTGAAAATGGTGGCAGGATGAAATTTTGTTTCATGTATATGGGGAGTCTGTTCCACAGCACTACTATCGTCGGCGAAATATACCTGCCCCTTTAAGCCATTGGGTTCATGTTGAAGAGGAGGTTTAGATCCCTAGACCGAATATTTCTGATGTAATTTGACATGCTGATGTGGAGTAAATCCATCAGCAGTAGGTCAGAGGATGACTTATATGCCAGACACAGGTCACCTCTTAGCAGTCTGTAGGATACCAAGTATAGTGACAGGGCTTTGCGTCAGTCCATGTAGGGCATGTTGTTTATGCTTTGTATCCTTTTAGTAAAGTGTCTCTGTGGGTGTTCCAGTTGTTGCACCTGTCTGGACAGGTACATGCCAAAGGTAGCATTATATTCAATGACTGAGCTAATGAGGGCTGAGTAAAGGGGACAATGACATTCCTAGATGTAGACACAATCCCTTTGTTTATAAGCTGTGCAATATAGAAGGACTTTCTTACAACGGCAGACACATGTTGGCCAAAAGTTAGGTCTCTGTCCACATAAGTTCCCAAATTCCGAGCAACTGGATTGGCTCTTAGGGGTGTATTGGCAATGTGATTGCTCCTTGAGGTAGATGACTTCCCAAAGAAACAGTAAGGCATGTTTTGCCATTTAGTTTCAGACCATGATTTTGACATCAGAGACAAATCTTCCTGCAGGATGGCTAAGTCATTTGGGGATTCATTAACTACTCCAAGCTTGCAGTAATCTGCAGACTTAGCCAGCCAGAGCCCTTGGCATTGACTTTTACTTCAGAAAAGTAGTTGCCAAGCAAGAGAGATTCTAGTACAGAACCCTGGTGGCATCTTATCTGTGAGCCAGTCGGCATTCTAGTGGGTGACATAAGGGTTTATTCCCAGTTTATTTAGCTATTCTAGTTTGCCTGAGTGGAGAATTGTGTCAAAAGCTTTGGCCCGTTTGAGGTATGAAGTGTGTACTATTTTGCCTTCATCCAATGCTTTGGTGATATTTTCAAAAAAATCCACCAGGTTGAGTAAGTATGACCTGCCCTTGACAAATCCAAACTAAGATGGGTCTAGTGTTTGGAGGTTCTCTATGTCCTGATTGATTAAGTCCATGGTAGGTCTTTCTAAAGCTTTGCATATGAGGATGGTCAGACTTGTGGGTCTGTAATTGCCTGGGTCTGTGGAAGGTCTTCCCTTATGCAGGGGAATGACTGCAGCTGTTCTCCATTCACGTGATACAAAACTGTATGGAGGCCAAGATTAAACAGTATTGTTAGCGAGTATGGCTAAATCATACTTAATGCTATTTAAGATGCATCCAGGAATATTGTCAGGACCTATCAATGCAGTCTTTTTGCTTTTAATAGCACTTTTAGAATTTGGTCTTGTTTGATAGCTGGAAGTGAGCCAGTTTCAGGTATTTCTTGAGAGAGAGGGACAGGGGAGAGAGGAATAAAATGAGAGCTAAATTTATCAGCCAGTAGGTTAGCTATATCTTCAGCCTCAGTGTAGGTAACATTGTTCGCAGTCAGCTCAGTGCATTGCTGGATTGTGCTTTTGAGATTACAAACATAACTAAAAATGCCTTGTGATTGTCTTTGGCTTGGGTTATTGGCCTTACACTTGTTTTATTTATTTATTTATTTTTTATGAATTTTATTAAACTCTAAAATTGTTTATTTCAGTGACAAAGGGTTTAACATTCTGGGACTTACTCTTGTTACTGTTAAAATTCTTTTTCCTTTATTATAAAGCTTGTTGATATTATGGTTCCACCATGTGGGTTTGTTTCTGGGAATTGCACTGCATTTGTTCCTGTGGGGTACACTGCTTCCATGCAGCTGTTTACATGCTGGTATAGTGTGGTGGTTTGCATTTGTGCATATTCAGTAGAGTTAACTGAGTTTGCTGGGGGTTTGAATCTTGTCAATGTATCACTTAGAAGTACGTAGTTTGTCTTAAAGAAAGTTCTAAATTCCTTCCAGTTTCTTTGGTACAGCAGAAAATCTATTTTTTTTCCTGTGTGCTCTGAACTCTTTAAAACTGCCATTTTTTGAAACAGCTCTTCTTGAGCAGTCTCATACTCACCCAACCTTTTCTTCATTTTGAGCTGTGATTTTTGCAGTTTTATCAATTCATATGAATAGCTTTTTTTAAGGATTCTTCCATTTTTAAAAGCCCTTTGTTATTTAAGTTGATATACTCCAGTGTTTTACATATTTTAATCAGCTTTGAGCACATTTGATTTATCTCTTCCTCTAAATTACTGAAAGCCTTCTCTTGCACCAGAGCTGAGACTTGAACTGCTTTTTCCTAAACAGCTGCAGGATTCTTCTTAGTCACTGTTTTCTTTTCACCTTTTCTAGTTGATCTTCTTTTAAGCTCTCCGAGTTTCTTCTTTGCTTTTATTTAGGCAGTGTATTTACTAGCCAGTAACTGAAATTTACCAGAACTGGCAGACTTACTATTTTTTTCTCTCAGCTCTGTTTTTTCACACTGGGAGAGGAGAGTTCAATTAAGTGTGCAGCCATCTTGGAAGTCCCCAATTGTTGCTCATATTTTACTACATAACATTACTTTATCACTTTCAGACTTTTTTACTGTAGGAAGGGGTAGTATTTTGTCTACAAAGTAGACAACAGTGATAGTGATGGTTCAGTGACCAAGGTGCTAGTGCTTGATTCTATGTTCACAAGTCATTTTGTACCATAGGACTTTAGTATCAGAAACAGACAAGATGGCCAAGACCACATGTTCTTTTCTAGCAGTCAGGTGGAGTGATGTTTCCTTTTTAGCAAGAGCTATGGCCATTCAGTGTAGATTTATGTTTGATGTTATTTGTAGTCAGTGTTGCAGTACTAATCTTTGGAACTTCCTGCTGTGCAGAAGCCCGTGACAGGCCCGATTTCCAGAGATTATCCCAGGCTGCTGGGCATTTTATGACTGAGATCCAGATATCAGGGTGTACGAAAGGTGTCCATCGATGCCATCGTCAGTAATGTTTAGCTGTGCATTCCGATGTGCTTCATGTATGTTTTATATGCTCGCAGTCCATCGTTTAGCTCATATTTCCTGTAAGTACCTCATTGGGGAAATTTCTTCTCTAATTAATGTTCAGAAAATGTTAATAACTGTTTGCCCTGTGGGAAGCAAATCCTGCATAAAGATTTTAGCTTTTTTTGTTTGTTAACATGTTTTGTTTTTTTAACAAGAAACATCTTTATTGACATGTCATGACATAGGCAATCATACATTTACATAAATGAAAACAAACCATATTGACATATTTTCAGTTGCAAATATTATACATCATTTATAATCCTGTATACAGTCATTGAAAGTTAACCATTACATAGCTCATTCAATTTCTGCCTTCCATTAAATCTCATTCCCCCTCCAAAACGTTATTCTGCATGCATTGTTCCCATAATTCACATTTTTCTCTATGTAATTTGCTCCTATCTATTTCTAAGTATCCCACTTCCGTCTTTTTATCTCTGTTACTATTCACTACTTCTAGTATGGTTGATATAGACTTCATTTTCTAGGAACTGTTTTTGGCAGCCACCATAATTAAACTCAGCAAGACCTTATTATGTCTTAAGTAATTCCGATTCTGTGTCACAGCTCAAAAAATCAATGTTATGTTGTCCCATCACGCCTTCATTTTGCTGGTTGGGTTCAGAACCGAGCATCGGTTCCGACTCAGCCTTGTACTAAAGCTCAAGAGCTCTTTACTGGCTCGAGGTTGCACTCTATCCCATGAAGCCTAGCGGCAGATACCCAGATCTGCCACTTGAAACTTTGGGATTCCTCTCTTCCGGCTCAGGCTGAGTAAAACTTGTTATTACTTAGACTGGTTTTTCAAGATTTTTTTCTTCCAAAAGTTAAACTTATTTAAAGTTACTTAAAGTCCTTTTTAGTGTCATTTGCTATACCTATATACTCCGTTTATTGCATTATGTCTAAAGAAAAAAACAACTACAATAGTACACACAACAAGAAAATGTATTTTTTTTTAAATAGGGAAGAAGGGGTTTGAGGAGAGTTCTGATTGAAAAAGGACGAACTCCTCAACCCGAGAGACGCCTCTAACTTAAACGACACTCTAAATTATAATTTTTCTTAATTAAACAAATCTCATGTCAGTCTAGTGTTATTAGCTTACCAAAACGAGATCTGGGTATCTGCCGCTAGGCTTCATGGGATAGAGTGCAGCCTCGAGCCAGTAAAGAGCTCTCGAGCTTTAGTATAAGGCTGAGTCGGAACTGATGCTCGGGTCCGAACCCAACCAGCAAAATGAAGGCGAGATACTGGACAACAAACATGGAACGTTATGGTGAGTACATAACTTCTTTTTTCCTTACACTAAATTACTCACCCAGTATTTCTGACAGAGCATTCTGCAGGGAATTTTAAAGTCTGCCAACTCATTACACTCCCAAAAAAATATGTTCCAAGTTGCCTGCTTCATCACACCTTCAACATTTGCATCTAGCTGAGGAAAAATTCTTTTGCGTTTTCTTGGGGTATAAAAATACATATGCAAACATTTCCAAGCAAAGATCTTAAGTCTTCTACGCTTTGTTGCATGTTTGGGACCCATACATATATCCTCAAATTGTTGCTTTGTGAATTGTTTATCCAGTATCTCTTCCCAGTCCTTTCTAACCTCCTCTGATTATTTCCTGTAGTTATTATGCAATATTTTATCTACCTGACTAATTAAGCCTTTTTTAACAGTAGCTTCTGTTCTACATTCTTCTAAAAACTCTACCAGTGTTGGTCTTTTACTTAGGATCACCCTATTCTTTTTTTCTTTGCCTATATTCTGATATCATTCCTGGATAGGGAAGGCGATCTCAAACTTGCAGAACAAATGAATTATTTGCCTCTTCCCATTCTGTTTCCTTTCCCTCTCTAATTATTTGCTCCCAATAACTTAGTTCCTTTGCCAGTTTTGTCCACTAAGTTCCGTCTCCCTCTTATCTATTCTTTGTACCTGTAATTGCAGTTGCCGTTATCAGCAGAGTCTCCTTTATCTATTCCTGTGTTGGCTTAGTTCTTGGAATACATTCTGCTACTTTATGAATATAATGTTGTGTATGATTACTGTTATTCTCCTTAAGGATTTACATCCAAAATCCCAGTCTCTCCTAATTTCTTGAGCTTCCCTCCTGTTTTACCTTCATCCCCTTCCACTTTGAATTATAACTTTCTACTCGTACTGTGTATAGGAGCTTTGACTGTGTAACTCTGAAATATTCCTTCAAATCAAGTAATCCCAAACCACTTTGTTCTATTGGAAGGATCAACACATCCCATTTGACTCTTGCACTGTTCCCTCCCAGATAAAATCCTTCAATTATTAATTGCTATCCACAGCTTATTCTTTGGGTGATAAAAATATGTCTGATTTGTGTATAAAACTAAAGGGATTAAGCAAAGTTTTAGTGCTTGTATCTTACTGTCCATATCCATAAACCAGAGCTTCCATTTTCTCAGTTTTTGTATTATCTTTTGTTTAGTCTCTTCCCACATATCCTTAGCTGCCATAAAAAATCCTTTTTAACTCATACTTCTAAATACTTCATTTATCACGTCCTCATAAATATGTGTATTGCTGAACCAATTCATGTGTGGATGTATAGGTACTGCTATTGCTGTTGAGAAGATATAACATGTTGAGAAGGGAAAAAAAGTCAGTCAGATAAGCCAGTGTCGTGAACCACATATGTACGTGTGTGATTATTTTATCAAAACCAACAAAGTTAAGTGTGAATCCAGCTATGATGGCTGTATTCTTGCAATTTTCAAATTACTGGGTGTAATAGTATAGTATTAACAGAAGTAACAGTTAAAAATGGATCTTCCTAATTCTCATATTGGCTGTTCATGTTTCTGCTTTATTGTTAGCTTAATATTCATATACATCTTTAAATAACACTGATGCTGCTATAATTTTTCTCCATGGGGCTTGCATAAAATGTAGGTCATTCTTTTAAAAACAAATTTCATGTTGTATACCACTCTACAGAAATATTTAGAACTGTATGAAATTGTAGCACCAAGGTTTAGAGACTTTCCATATACTTTCATGGTAGTTGGTCCTTACTTTACTCAAAAGAGAAGAAAGTTCAATGAAGCTTTTTAAATGTGATGTGGAAAAGTCTGTTGGCCCTTAGTATGAACTAGTTCACCAATCTATGGTTCTGCATCAATCCTAAAGTGGCTTTTAAATGTAATTAATTTGAATATTTCATTTTGCCTGTAGGTCATGTTAAACTCTCTCCACAAATATGAAGCCCGGGTTCACATTGTGAAAGTTGGAGGTACTCGGAAGATGGTTGCCAGTCGGTCATTTCCAGAAACACAGTTTATTGCTGTCACAGCTTACCAGAATGAGGCAGTAAGTTGCCCTTTTCTTCATTTTATTTAGACTACCATACCACTAGCCTTTAGTTCAGATGCTTGGGGCTATTACTGTTTCATTTTTTTTAGCCGTGGTGTTGGTCACTGGCTTGATTTCAGTTTCTTTCCTTATCTTCTTAGGAAAAACTAGAGTTGTGTTAAAAGTGACTGCAAACTCTACTTGGATTAGGATCTCTCTAATGAATTCAACATATAATGACTAGTATTATAGGGCTAGCAGTGACCTCTGTAACTTTTCCACATATGTTTCTTTTTTGACATCAGGGCTATCATCTATCCAAATCTAGAGTTTATTGCTTTTGTTATTCTAGAATATGGGGTCACCTGTGACTTCAGTCTTAGCTCCTTGCCCATAGGTCTGTCTACCCCTCATCCCATGACCAGCCAATCCATCTGCAGTATCCCTCATATGGGGATGGGGTAAACCACACCTCTTTCCCTTGCCAGGTGGGGGTGAGGGGCATGTCAGGACAAATGTAGGGGCTGAACTAAGTCCTGGAGGCTAGAACATGGAGAAGAGACTGCCACACAAGATACTAGGGGTCCCAAAGCCCTAACTGTCACAAATACAGATTAAATAGTTGGGGGTATGTAATGGGCTCATGCGATGAGGATCTGCAGTTCCATAAATGACATTGTGTTTCTTGCTTTATAAAGCCCTACACATCCTCAAAGAGTTAACCTGACAGTTCCCCAGCTTCCACCAGAGAATCAACACCTCTGGAACACTTCGTAAATTAATTATCCCTCCCTCTTCTCACCCAGAGGAAATGTGTGCCCACACCTCTTCACTGATCTCATCCCCATGGATCTCCATCAAGTGCCTAAGCTTCTAGTGTACCTCAGACTGCCTGGGCTGCAGTCAGGGCTTCATCTTTCTGCACAGTTGCAGCAGCATCGCATATCCATAAGTTTATACTAGGCTGTTGATTAAATAGATTATTTGTAGATTTGAGACCCCATTTTGTCAGCACCTAACAACACAAAGTAACTGCTACCCAATTTACACCCCCCACACACCTGTAGTGAAGGTCTGAGGGCCAGAACGGAGGTGAATTTATGGTCTCCTACTATTTGTCCAGCTTTCATTTGAAGTGGGTCAGGCAGTTACTTTGTTTTACATTTAAGGGAAATCTGTTCCATAAAGAAGAGATTCATTGAGAGAGATGTCTATCTCACCAGCAGGTCTTGTTTATGCTGCAGTAGAAGTTTAGCTGCTTCGAGTGGGTGTTTAAGGTGTTGTTTGTTTTTTGTAGATGTAGGAGTTTGCATAACACTGTATTCTTCAAAGTTTTGTAGGTGAGACAAAAGTCCTCCCTCGAAAGTTTGTAAGTTACAGAGAAGAAAGTTCTTTAAGGTGGTCTGTGGAGCACGACATGTCCTTCTTTGTGAGGAAACACTCCGGTCTTTAGACAAATACAAACTTAAAGGGGGATTATATTCTATTATGAGTCTGATAAGGAGAGACTGGAGAAGGATAATAATGTCCTTTATTCAGGATGATGTACCCCTGGTAATCAGTTTGGCTAGAAAAATTGGATTCCTAATGACAGTAGATTCATGGTGGTCAAAGGATACTTCACAGTTAATAATAGAGCCCATGTCCATAATAACTGTCAGCTTTTAAAGAGGTGTCATCTGTGGAGTAGGTCCATGAATTCTCGTGTTTGACAAAAGGCATTATACTACATCGTTTGGTATTTAGCTTAAGGCCATACTCCTGGCACCATTTATTTGTACATGCTAGACTATCCTGAAAAATCTGGGAGTGAGATAGAGAGTTTATGATAGCTCTGGACAGCCACAGACCCATAACATCAGCCTTGACATCAGAGAAGTAAATATTGAGGAGACGTGGCCCATGGGGCAATCCCTGAAGGATGGCACTAGTAATGACTCATTTTCAACATGAGATCACTGTTGCAGTAGTCAAGCTGTATGGGTTACAGGCTGCCAAGGGTATGCTCACTGGCCCATTTTCAAAGCTTCAGGACACCTTCCACCCACCAAACCCACTGTGGGCCACATAAAAGCAGTTGTTAGGGTGCCAGAAGATGTTCTTCATGTTTCACTGTTACAGTCATCACCTGTGAGTTATCCCTGCTGTGGTAGCCCTCATCTGGCCCCAATACCAGAGTCAATTATTTTCTGCATCAGCTGCTGTCGCCTGTAGTCTGACGTCAGGTCGTCAGTGCTATAAAGCAAGGCAGCCGATTCCATTACATCAGTCTTTCTTGCCGTAGAGCCCATAGCAGAAGCAGTTCGTAAGTGTGCCGGTCGGTCACTACCAGAGTTTGAATTTCAGCTGAAAACGCCTAAAGCTAAGTACCCTGTTGGGGATCCTTTTTTCTTGCCCTAACCTATGTCTGAAAAAGTTAACAATTGTCTCACCTGTGGAAAGCAGATCCCACACCAAGACTTCCATTCATACTGTGTCACTTGTTTAGGCCCAGACCACCACATCCCCTGTTGCTGGTTCTGTGCTCTCTTTAACACGAGAACCATTCGCAGTAGATCTCTTATTGTTGACAGGTATTTTCGTCTTCCGTCTTCGCATTCTGAAATTATGTCCGTCAGCCAACAGTCCATGGACATTCCGAAAAAACGCAGAGATAAAGTTAGAGACAGACCACACAAGGCTAAGCCTTCTGACAACTCTACCGCTAAGCAGGTAGTCAGTTCTCTGGAATTCAGTGAGGAGCTTTCACAGCCCCTGATGCCTGATTCGATATCTACGCAGGCCTCTACCGAGAACCTTTCGGAGTCCAGTCCGCTGCAGAAATCTTGTTTGTCTTCTGAGCCTTTGGCTGTCTGCCTCAGTTGGGTCCGGAGCCGTGACGCAAGCAGAAGCTTCTGAGGAGGCCTCTCACACTACCGTATCTAGACAAAAAACGATGTCTTCTCATCTGACTACCATTTCTCTCAGACCGATGGATAATTTTAGGCCTAGAAGCCAGGCCAGTCCTAGAAAATCTGCCTCTAGCCACCATCTTGTTCTTGCTCCCCACCCCAAGCACAAATGCTTAAAATGGCAAAGGATCTCATTTCCTTTATCAGGGGTAGTCAGGCCACAACTTCTAAAAGGAAAATACATCCTTCCCCAGAAATTATGATAGAACATGATTCTGAGGAATCTGGCTATTCAGATTTTGAAGATGAACAACAACCTTTGACTGCTTATGAGGATTCAGATGCAGAGGAATCCATTCCTTCTGCCTCCCCACCAGAAGACTTTTCCTTTGGGGAAACTCTTCACACCCTCAGGGAACATTTCCAATGGGAATCTCAGGATTTCCCCCAGTCTAAGAAAAGACTAAGTTTCTGACCTGCCCCAGCACAGACCTCTGGCCATCCCTCCTATTTTAGAAGTGGTGGATGATGTTTTCCATGAATCCAGCTTAGCCCCTGACGCCCTCCCACCTGCTCCCAGTAAACCTGACAGCTATTACAGAGTACCTGATTCTCACAAATACCTGTACAGAAATCCTGCTGCAGACCCAGAGGTCATTACACAGGGATGAAAAGGAGCTAAAACTAGTTCTGCCAAGAATCCTGTTCCTTCTGACAAGGATTCCAGAGCTCTGGACAGATGGAGTAACAAAGTATACACCTCTGCAACCTTAGCTGTCAGAGCACTCGACTCTCCATTCCATATGTTAAAAATATCAACAACACACTTTGGAACTGTTAAAACAAAACATTTCAACCTTTTCTGAGTGTGCCAGTTTGAAAGAGTTAGCAGATTTACTGCACTCTACTTGTCAAGTGGCCAAACAATCATTACACTGTGGATATAACACCCTAGAAGCCTCAAGCAGGGCAGCAGTGTCATGATCTGTCATTAGGAGACATGCATTGGTGAAGGAACACCCTCTCACTGATCATGTCAAGTCTAAACTAATTGATGCACCCCTGGATAAGGACCGCTTGTTTGGAGTAAAAGCAGAAGAGGTGCTTAAAAAGATGGAAGACAAAGCAAACTCTATGCAAACAGTAAAAGATTTCTTTCAGGTTCAACCTCCCAGGTTCAGCAGGAACTTTCCCCTCTAAACACTGGTCCTTCCCTGCACCTAGCAGACAGGGCCAAGGTAAGCCCCGCAGTGACAGCCCACCCAGGCCCCTATCCCAGGGGCAGCAGAGAACCAAACAGTGGACCACTGCCGCCCCAAAGCCAAAAACTAGGAGGAAGGCTCTCCCTCTGAAAAGAAAATTGGCTTTCTGTAACAAAGGACCAATGGGTCTTAAAAATAATTTTTCAGAGATACAAGTTCTCTTTCAACGAACTCCCAATTCCAAGAAGGTACCCAGACTTACCTCCAAATTGATGGGCAGAGGCATTGAAACAGGTACAAACTCTCATATCCCAGGGGGCAGTAAAACCTGTCCCCTCAGCTCAAACAGGCAAAGGTTTTATTCCAGACTATTCCTTGTTCCCAGAAAAGAGGGCACTTGGCACCCCATCCTGGATCTTTCCATTCTGAACACCACCCTGGTGGTCCCCAAATTCAAAATGCTATCTTTGCAGCAGCAGCAGCTGCCTATGCTGACAAAAAATGCCTGGCTAGGGACTCTAGACCTAAAAGATGCCTACCTCCACATCCCCATAAGGGAATCCTGCAGGAAATTTCTGTGCTTCGAAGCAGGCTCACAACACTTTCAGTTCTCTGCGCTACCCTTTGGCGTATCTACTGCACCCAGAGTATTCACCAAATGCTTAGCCCTGGCCATAGCATTTTGCAGACAGAGAAATATACAGATTTACTCTTATCTGGACAACTGCTTCATTCAGGCAGAGTGCAATGAAAAGCTGCTCCAGGATCTTCTCTTTGTCAACGCCCTCCAACTTCCCTAGGGTTCACCATCAATGAGAAGAAATCAAAGCAAACACACTCCAGGAAGATCATTTTTTGGGAGCACTGCTGGACACAGCATCCCAAATGGCCTGCCTATTCCCATTAAAGCAGAGCTTCCTGCCTCTCTACTTTACCCAGCTGGGTTCCAGAAGTCACCTCACTGTGAGGAAGTTCCTGCAAGCCTTGGGGTACATGGCATCTTGCATCCTTGTAATTCCTCTGGCCAGGCTTCACATGAGGAAACTTCAGTGGTATCTAAAGAACCTTTGGTGTCAACACTCTTAGCCTCTAGAGACCTCTCTCCCTCTGATCTCCTGTATAAGGGCCCGAGTTTCTCTGGTGCTCAGGGGCCTGTGCCAAGACCTTCATCCTCCGCCCTACTGGCCAGACCATCATCACCACCGACACCTCAGAGATTGCTTGGGGCACTCACCTAGCAGGCAGGTGCACCCAAGGTCTTTGAGATGCCCAGCACCTTCCCTTACACATCAATCAGAAGGAAATGATGGCAGTACAAAAGGCTCTGACATCCTTCAAACCCCATCTCAGGCCAGGGGTTCTCCTTATCAAAACAGACAACACCACAGTAATGTGGTATATCAACAAACAGGGAGGGACCCAATCTTACCCTCTGTGCAGGCTAGCCATGAACCTCTGGCTGACAGCCGCTTGCATGGGTTTACACCTAATTGCCCAATACCTGCCAGGGGTCAACAACACCCTGGCAGACCACCTTAGCAGAAATTTACTGGACCCCCATGAATAGCAGCTCCACAGAAAAATCTTTTTGCAAGTCATTCAGGAGTGGGGAACTCCGGAGGTGGATCTCTTTCCTTCGCACCTCAATCACCAGCTGAAAGAATTCTGTACCAGGGAGTATCACCACCTAGTGTATAAGGTGGATGCCTTGACCTTTCCCTAGAACTCCCTTTTTGTGTATGCATTCCCTCCTCTGCCTCTTATTCCCAAGGTACTGATCTAGATAAGGGAGGAGAGACCAAAGGCCATCCTCATTGCTCCAGATTGGCCCAGACAGCATTGGTACCCCTTTCTGCGCAACCTGACATGACAGCCTCCCAGGCAGCTTCCCCTGATCTCAGACCTCTTGACCCAGGTGGGGGGGGATGCTGCACCCAGACTTGCAGACTCTCAAACTGTCAGCTTGGCTAGTACTTTAAAGTCAAACAAGGGGTCCCTGTTAAACAAACAGGTCCTAGACATTATCACAGAGGCCAGAAGGCCCAGCACCAGAAATTCTTACGCAGGGAAATGGAAAAGATTCTGCTCCTGGAGTCAGTCCAGAGGGGGCAGTACCTCACAACCTTCCATCCCTCTTATCTTGGACTACCTAGCCGAGTTACTCAACAGCCTCTCCTTCTCTTCTATTAAAATCCATGCCTCGGCCATTTCAGCTCATTTCGATTCAGACCGGCCCTTCTTCTCACATCCTTTGATTAAACAATTCCTCAGAGGGGCTTCTAATATCAGACCTCCCAGAAGGCCAGCCATACCAGCCTGGGACCTGAATTATGTTTTAGAAAAGCTAACCTTACCTCCATTCGAACCTACTGCTTCAGCAGAATTGAGATTCCTCTCCTGGAAGACTGCTTTCCTACTAGCTATCGCCTCAGCCAGAAGGTGTTCAGAACTTCAGGCACTCATGGCCATTGAGCCCTTCATCATTTTCCATGCAGACAGGGTTGCCCTGAGGACTAACCCCTCCTTTATGCCCAATGTGGTATCTGATGTGACCCTCAACCAGGCCATACATCTACCCACCTTCTTTCCTAACTCTCAAAACAAGGGAGAAAGAAGTCTGCACTCACTAGATGTGCAGAGACAACTCAGATACTACCAGGACCATACTAAACCCTTCAGAAAAACAGACCTGCTTCTTGTCAGCCTTGCCCCAGCGGCAGAGGGGAAGCCTATTTCCAAATGGATATCACACTGTATCCATTTCTGCTACAGACTACGTAGGAAATCACCCCCAAGTCTATTTTTACCCATTCCACTAGGGCAGCCTCCACTTCCACAGCATTCCTCGGAGGAGTTCCCACCAGGGACATCTTGGAAGCTGCCACCTGGACCTCTGTCCATACCTTTACAAAGCATTACCACCAACCTCTTTTCTCTAAGTCTAGGGCAGTATTTGCCTCTGCAGTTCTGCAGGGCTTGCTGACCCATGCCTAGGGCTCTAACTAATCCTTCCACCCCTCTCCTCAGCTTTGGGAATCCTCCCACAGGTGATGACTGCAACAGTGAAACACAAAGAACATAGTACAGTTGCATACATTTACCATAAATGTAGATGTTCGAGTGAATTTACTGTTACAGTCCTGGTTTCCCTCCCTCCTTCCCCCTTATATCCTCTTTCCCTAGGGGACATAAACATCCCATGGTGGCTTTTAGCCACCAGGACCACTTTACTATATTTCCTTGTGCTTCTGACAGGTTAGAGCAAGAAACAACTTATGTAATGACGTCAGCTGCCTTGCTTTATAACACTGACAACCTAACGTCAGACTACAGGTGACAGCAGCTGATGCACTAAAACATTGACTCTGGTATTCAGGCCGGCTGAGAGCTACTACAACAGGAATAACCCACAAGTGATGACTGCAACAGTGAATACACTCAAATATCTACATTTATGGTAAGTGTACACAACTGTGATGCCTAAGCTCACTGCTAAATTGCACTGCAGCTTCTGGGTATATTAAACTGATGGTTAGCTAGCTACCCGTCAAGGCTGATCATGTAAGTACCCTTCTGTGGAAAATCTTCCACGTTTGTTTTGAAGAAAAAACATTTTAGGAAGTAACATTTTTATGGACTGTCATTTCATGTAAAGGGATTTTCTCTTGGTGAATTGCTGTGTGAAAAAAACTGTTTAAAAATCTTTTTGCTGAATTTTTTTCTACATTTCTGAGTAGAGTACTTGTTATAAGAGCAGGATGTTGTGGTTTTGGGGAGTGTCATGGAAAACTTGACCTCAGAAGTTTAAATTGTTTGTCAGGAGGTTTACCAACTAACCCAGGCTCTACTAGCCACCTTTTAGGCTATTTTCTCTGCGCACCATGAAGCAATTATCAGTCTTCCTAGTTCTTCCATCCAACTTCCACAAGAAAAGAAGAAGAAAATTTCTTGGACATCATTGGGTGTCAAGCCAATTCCCTCACTGCCTCAGCCACTGATGGGTGTCTCTGCTGTGGCCATACCTGGTTTTTTGGACTGCTTATCAGTGTCTCTCAATCCCTCTGGTGTAGTTAATTGGGAGTCAGTTAGGACTGGAGATTAGACATGTCCTTTGTGGTTGTTAGGGTGTCCTCACCAGGTAAGGGAGAACCACTCTTGTTGGTCTTGGAGGAGGGGATGGATGAAGTCTTACTGCATAGCTGGGCTAAGGTGCCTAATTCCTGGGCTGGTGCCTATGCTGTAGATTGGTCTTTTTCTAGGAGTTTCCCAGGAAAAAGAAAGCAGAAAGTTAAGAATGTGACTTCTCCTGTTTCTTTCACTATGGACAAGGAGACTTGTTGGGTTTTGCTAAAGGATTGCTTTCAGCCTTTAATGTTTAAACTCTATTTCTCCACTGAATTCAAATGGAAAAAGAAAAATAATTTCAGTGGGAATAGAATGAATTCCCTGTCTCCCTTCAGAACTATTGCAGCATGTTTCATTTTCCGTAGCCTGCAGCTGCCCCTCTTGTTTTATTAGCTCTTGAGATGTTTTCTTAATAAATTGCAGTATGCTTGACTGTCAACCTCCTACTCTTAAAAAGTCTGATAGGTTTTACAAAGTACCTCAGATACATAGATATATTTTTTTAATCCCAAATGAGATCTTGCATTATTCCTTATCAAGGCCATCTGCTGCTAGGCATATTGTGAATGCTAACCCCATTCACTCTGACAAGGATGGGAAAACTTTTGATAGATTTGTGAAGAAAGTTTATTATTTTTCTACTTTAACTTGCAGAAGTTTGAACTTCCAGGCACACATGTAAAAAAAATTACTGACTTCTTTTGAGAGCATGAGAAAGTAAGCTATTAACTTTTCCTTCTTCAGAAATTAAAATATCTTTGAATTGCTTAATTGTGTTTGGTGCTCAAGTACAGCTAAAAGAAGAGACAGAGTCACTCTCTTATATCAGAACAACATCAGTGTTGAACTGTTTAACATAGAAATCTCTGCATTTAATAATGTAGAGATTCTACTTGCTAAGGTAAGACTAAATACACAAAAAAGTACAGTTGTGTACACTTACCATAAATGTAGATGTTCGAGTGTATTCACTGTTGCAGTCATTACATTTGAATTATCTGCTTGCAGGTAGCCCTCAGTTGGCCTGATTAACAAAGTCTTGGGTCCAGCATCGGTTGCTGTCCCTTCTTCCATGACGTCTGATCGTCAGGGATATAAAACATGCAGCCGACACCATTACATCAGTTTTTCTTGCCCCAGATGTCAGGTGCCCCCCTAATAGGGAGCAATTAAATATAGAAATGCAATGATATACCTCCAACAAAAAAGCAAATACACCAAAAAGGCTTTTAAGCATAGTAAAGGAAAGTAGAGCTATAGCCAGAAGAAGTTAGGGGGCTGGAGGGAGGGTAACCAGGACTGCAACAGTGAATACACTCGAACATCTACATTTATGGTAAGTGTACACAACTGTACTATGTTCTTCGTGTTGCACTCTTGCAGTCATTACATTTGAGTAGATTCCCAAAGTTACAGTTGGGAGGAGGAATTTAGATAGCATTAGGACCAGCTATAAAGCCCTGCAAGACTGCAGTGGCAAAGCCAGCTCTGGAATTGAGAAAACTGGCAAATGATAATGCTTGGTGAAAGTATGCACAGAACTCCAGGTAACGGCTTCTAGGATGTCCCTGGTAGGGATGCCTCTGAGAATGGCTGAAGAGGTAGATGCAGCCCTGGTGGAGTGAGGTCTATAGGTTTTTCATGGTGCTTATAGCAGAAATGAATGCAATGGCCTTTCCATTTAGAAATGGTTTGCTTTGAAATAGCCTTCCCCTCTGCCCCTGCATTAAATGCCACCAGCAGTTGTTCAGATTTCCTTTGAGGTTTAGTCCTGTCCAAGTAGAATCTAAGTTGTCTGTACACATCTAAGGAATGCAGTATCCATTCCCCTTTGTTCTGTGGGTTAGGAAAGAAGGTTGGCAAATGAATAGACTGATTAAGAGCCACACTGGATACCACCTTGGGCATGAAGGATAGATTGGTTCTGAGGGACACTCTGTCTGCATGAATAATGATGAAAGGCTCCACTGCCATAAGGGCCTGTAATTCAGATAGCCTTCTAGCTGAAGTGATTGGTAAAAGGAAAGCTGTTTTCCAAGAAAGAAATTTTAAGTCTGCAGTAGCAGCTGGCTTGAAAGGAGGTAGAGTGAGTTTCTCCAAAACAAAGTTAAGGTCCCAGGCTGGGGTTGGAGCTCTCCTGGGTGGTCTCAAATTTTTGGCCCCTCTGTGGAACTGCTTTAGCAGTGGATGAGAGAAGAGGGGTGGTTCTGTGCTGTTATGAGCTGAAATGGCTGAGGCGTGGATTTTAATGGAGGAAAAAGACAGGCACTTGTGAATCATCTCCGTTAAGTATTGTAAAATCTGAGGTAAATTGGGTGCTGCTGTGCTCATCCCTTGAGATTGGTTCCAGGCACAGTGTCATTTCCATTTTCCAGCATAAGATGTTCTAGTACTAGACCTCCTTGACTCTAAAATGATATTCATCACAGGTTTACTGAGGGATGGTAGAGAAATTATGTAATTAGCCAGGCTGCAAGGCTCAGTGTTAGAAGAAATCATCCTTGGTTTGTCCTGTTTGGTTTTTAGTAGTACTTTAGAAAGCAGAGGCAGAGGGGGGGAAGGCATAGACGGATAGTTTTTTCCAGCTGAAGGACAGAGCATCCACTTTCCAGGCTTGCTTGTGGGGAGTCCTTGTGCAAAATTTGTCCAATTGCTAGTTCTGGGGAGAGGCAAACAGGTCTATATCTGGGCTCCCCCATTTGCTTGTCAATATGTTGAAAATCCTTGGTTCCAGTTTCCACTTGTGTGGGTCCATGAGGTTTCTGCTTAGTCCGTCTGCCAGTGTATTTAATTTTTCTGGCAGGAATTGAGCTTGTAAGTGCACTTGGTAGCTCAAGGCTGTGTTCCACAATGCCATGGCTAGTCTGCAGAGGGGGTAAGAATGTGTACCCCCCCTGCTTGTTTTATGTACCGCATAACAGTGGTGTTGTCCGTCTTTACCATAAGTTGTCCTGGAAGAATGTGGTCCTTGTACAGCTAACATTTCTTTTTGATTGATATGCAGATGCATTTGACTTGGGTTCCATTTGCCCTGAATGCACTTCCCTGCCAGATGAGCCCCCCATGCATAGTCTGATGCATCTGGTGTTAGGGTTTGGGTGGCAGGGGGTGGTGTGAAAGGTAGTCCCTTGTTTTGGTGACAGGCCTCTGCCCACCAAAGGAATTCTAGGCGTAGGCAAGGTATGATAGGAATCATTGCTTCTAGATGCTGAGAATGTTGACACTATAGGCTTTTTAGATACCACTGTAGTTTCCTCGTATGCAGTCTTGCATATGGAATTAGAAGAATGCAGGAGGCCATGAACCCCAAGGCTTGCAATATTTGTCTTGCAGATAGCAGGGTTTTTGTGGCCACTTGTTTGAAGTAGGTTGTCAAATGAATTTGTTTCTCTGGCGTGAGGTAAGCCATCTGGGAAGTTGTATTCAAGCTTGCTCCCAGGAATATAATTTGTTGACAGGGTACCCCGTGTGATTTCTTTTCGTTTATGGTGTACCCCAGACAAGTTAGAACCCTTTGTACAAAGGCCAGATTATTCAATGGTATATCTGGCTTTCTGCCTGAATTAGACAATCGTCCAGGTAAGAGTATTTTTGAATACCCCAACCCCAGACA
Organism: Protopterus annectens; assembly: GCF_019279795.1. Classification (NCBI taxonomy): domain Eukaryota; kingdom Metazoa; phylum Chordata; order Ceratodontiformes; family Protopteridae; genus Protopterus; species Protopterus annectens. The sequence goes on from NC_056726.1 coordinate 1,723,713,646, forward strand.
CAAATTGGAGTAGTCATTTCATCTTGAATTTCAGTACTGACACTTATTTGGTTAAATACATTATTTCTAGAAATTGGGGGAAGTTTGGAGACTATTCTGACTTGGACTTTTTATTCAAGGACCCCCTGAAATTTACTTATAGGAAGGGGAAAAATATTAAGGAAATGTTGGAATATAGAAAACCAAAGCAGGGTAGGCAGAAGAAAGGCACTTTTAAGTGTGGGGCTTGCTCTCAATGCTCACATGTTATACAGGGGGAGAGTTTGTATTTAACGGAGAGGAACACAAAGTTAGAAACTAACACCTTCTCCAACTGTGACACCATGGGGATCATATATATCGCCATTTGTAAACCCTGTGGAGCCTTCTACATAGGGAAGACCACAAGGAAGTTTAAGAGGCGAATATACGAACATCTCTATGACATTAGTAAGCAAGATACTAATAATGCACTATTTAGACATACCACACTTTGTAAAGATGCAGTTTTTGTTATTTTTGTCATAGAAAAAATAGAACAGGACCCTCGAGGTGATCCCTGGGAGACAACGATAGAGTACAGGGAACTATTTTGGCAGTTGAGCTTGGAGGCCAACAGCGAACCAGGCTTGAATGACTATATTTCTTTAGCTCCTGTCCTTAAACTTAGATTTGCTAAACTATAATGCTTTTATTTAGCATTATTTCTTGACCAGTAGATGGCAGTGTTTTACTAGTTTACCACAGTGGTTTTGTTTCAACACAATTTAAAACTTTGGTGTAACATATCTTTTTTACTTATTTCTATTACATTTGATGGCCTGCATTTTATGTATTTACATATTAATCATGAGATTCAAAGTTTTTTAAAATCTGCTTTTTAAAAAATCTGTTACTGTAACAAGTAACTATTGGTTTTAGGAGTTTTTATAGCTGTATGTTTACAGTTGCACTTTGAATGCACTACATTCAATTATACTAAATGTTTTAATTGGTTAATTGTTTTGTCAATGGGAAGGGAGGGTTATTTAAGGAGATTACTAGGTTGGTTAACTATTCATTCTGATGAAGTCTAAGGATGAAAACGCAAGTTATTGTTTTGTAGAGTTAAATAAATCTTTTTGGTTCACTGACCTGAAGAGGCGTTTTGTTTGCTGGTTCTGCAAGTGCTTTGGTTTGTAGTGATTTTGGTACTGTTTCCAAGCACTTTTTCCTTCTGAGTTGTGTTCATTATATTTGAATATTTCTTTGCCTGCAAAGTGCAATAACTGGAGTTAGGCACATTGTGAATACCCTGGGCGCAGTAGATAAGCCAAAGGGCAGTGCAGAGAACTGGTAATGCAAGTAGCCTGCTTTGAACTGGAGGTATCTTCTGCAAGATTCCCTGATTGGGATGTGCAGGTATACTTCTTTTAAATCTAGTGTTGCCAACCAGGCATCTTTGCCTAGCTTAGGAAGTAACTGGTGAAGAGTCAGCATCTTGAATTTTGGAATTTCCAAAAAGGTGTTTAGAGTAGACAGGTCCAGGATAGGATGCCATGAATTGTCTTTTCTGGGTACCAGGAAAAGTCTTGAGTAGAAACCTTGTCCCTTTTCCCCTTCTGGTACCAGTTGAATAGCCCTCATACTTGAGAAAGTACTTGTTTTGGGGCCTCTGTTCACTGATTTGGGGGTAGCTCTGCCCACCCACTTGGTGTTGGCAATACATGGAAGTGAAATATGTATCCCTAGAACACTATATTTAAAAAACATTTGTCCTGGGTAATGAGTTCCCAGCTCTTTGCTTGAAGAGCAGTCTTTCCCCCAAAGGGGCAATCAGTTGATAAGTGCTTGGAAATTTTAAATGGACATCATTGAGACAGTTTAACATAGGGGGGAGTCTTATTACTCCCAGATTTGGAAGTGGAGGCCCCCCACTGCTTAGTCCTGTGTGTCCCCTGGGACTGAAACCTGGGGCTTTTACTGTGTCTGGGTTTGGCTTGAGAAGACCTGGAAGGGGCTAGAATGGACCAATTCTTACAGGGCCAATGCCTACTAAATCTAGGAGGCTGAACTTGTAAGAAATCTTTAACAGTTTGCATAGATATAGCTTTTTAGGCTTTTTTTAGGCTGGCACCAACAAGGCATCTCCTCCGTCGGCTCCATCTGCTATTTTGGAGCCGTCTCGGAGCCATAAGAGACTGAGGTCTCCATCCTTGGAGTCCATCCACTCAGCACCTCAGTCACCCTTGTTACAGAGTGAACATAGCCATCAATCTTCCCACTCCTCTCAATCCTCTAGATTATCGGATCATGATGTGGAGAGAGTAGTAAGTAGGTAATTACTGTCCAACTCACCTCAACAGGTATCAGCTCCAACCGCGTCTATTTCTGTTCCTCCTCTGACTACATTTAGCTCGGAGCCAGAGACCATGGATCTGCAGGTAGTAGCACCGTCTGCGTCGATCATCATCTCTCCTTCGGTTCCAACGTCGGCTCCGATTACCTCGATTGTACCTTCTATCGAGGGATCTGGGCGCCGGGGCTCTCTCGTTGGCTCCAAGGGGGGAGTGGCATCGGACCCTTGTCCAACCCCGATGTCCTTCAAGGATGCATCTGCAGTCCTAACATATGGGTTGTCCTGCCTCAGGCAGCCCTTCGGTCGGCCGGATTCCAAAGTCTGGGTCTGACCTCGGCTGATGTCGCACTTCACCCGCCGTCATAGCTGCTGGGGTATAAAAGCATCAGCCGACGCCATTTTCCTCAGTCTTTCTTGCCGCGCGGTGCCCGAAGCAGAAGCTGTTCGCAAGTGCCGGTCGGTCAGATCCAGAGATTTCTACTACCGAAGACTTCTAAAAAAGCTAAGTACCCCGTTGGGGACTCTTTCTTGCCTCAGCCGATGTCAGACAAAGTAAATAATTGTTTAACTTGTGGGAAACAAATACCTCATAAGGATTTCTACTCTTACTGTCTTCCTTGCTTAGGCCCAGACCACGACATATCAGCTTGTTTAGCCTGTGCTTCCTTCAACCGACGGACACTTAGACATCGGTCGGAGTTTGCAGAAGAGTTTTCTGGTCCCGCTTTTGCATATAAAATGCCGTCGGAGACTCCGACTACACAATTAGCTAAAAAGCGCAAGGAAAAGGACCGAAACCACGGTTAGGCCTACCGCGAGTGTCTCGGTTTCGGCTGAAACCGAGTCCTCAGTTCTCCCTTCGGCCGAAAGCATGCCTCCGATACCGGAGCTTTCTCTGCCTAGAGGTCAGGACGCCTTTGAGGTCATGCAGAGTGTGCTATCCCCCGAAACAGCTCTACTGCCAGCTCCATCGGCTCCTCCCCCCGTGGTGTCTGTTCCAACCTCTGCTCCTCCTCCAGACCCCAGGCGTAGGGAACCTATGCCCCAGGACACCCCATTGGGTGATCTCTCTTCTTGCAAAGCCTCCCCTGATCACTCGGAAGAGCCTCTCTGGAAGAAGAAGTGCAAGAGGAAATACATAGACTCCCCTGAGTCTGTCACCTGAGATACAGACATGGATGAATTGGAAGGGTCCCCAAGGTCCCCCTCTGAAGATGTTTCCATTTCGGACATCCTTGAAATGCTTAGACAGAGGAGGGACTGGACTACCCTAGCCCCTACCGAGGACGAGTCTGTATACCTGGATGCATTCGGTTCCCAACCTTCCACCTCCTGGGTATCTCCTCCTTTCGATCCACTCATGTCTGTAGTGGCTCGAAAGGCTTGGTCATCTCCAGATTCTGTAGAACCTACGCCGAGGAGACCAAACAAATTTATTACGTCCCCCCAGGACAAACAATTCCTCTCCAAAGGTGTTCCCGTTGATGCCATGGTGGTAGCAGCAGCCACTAAGAAAGAGTTAGCAGAAACCTCTTCATCTGTTCATCCTGCAAACAAAGAGTCTCAGATGATGGACAGATATGGAAAGCGAATGTTTGCTTCAGCGACCTTTTCAATGAGGTCCCTGAACTATCTATGCCATTTTACACATCTTCAAAGGGATCTCCTGAAAGAGCTTGGAGATACCCTTCAAGATCCTACAGCTGAGGGAGTACCAGCCAAATTAGCTGCTCAGCGTGCGACTCTTAATTCCATAGTCAACTCCTGCATGAGGCTGATTTCCTATGCAGCCGATGGAGTGAGCAGAGCCACAGGGACAGGTGTGGCTCTCAGGAGTCATGCTTGGATGCGGCTGTGTCACTTTGCGGAACCCTTTCGAGTGTCCTTCACCAATACTCCCTTCGATGGCTCTTTTCTCTTTGGGCCTCAGGTGAAAGACACATTGACCAGGTGTGAGCAGGAAGGCAAGACTCTCTCTGCTGTGGGAGTCCATTTTTCCACCCCTTCCAGACCTTATCCCAAGGGTCAGAAGAGCAGAAAGATGTGGTTCCGAAAATCCCAGGGACCCTTGCCTGACACATGTGGTGATTTTTCCCCCAGGGGCAGTAGGGGAAACAACAATAACAGACGCTGCCCTCATGGCAGAGGGGGACCGCAAAACCAGGGTGACAGAGAAACCTTCTCTACCAAGCCCTTCCAGCATCCCTGAAGGGTTGCCCGACTGCTCACCTCTGGAGGCAGTCGGGGGAAGACTTTCACTGTACCCAAAAGCCTGGTAAAATATAACAAGAGACAGATGGGTACTATCCATTATATCCAGAGGTTACAAAATTCCCTTCCATCAATCCCCCATAGAATCAAAAAAGCCCATCCCAGATGTCCCCACCCAATCTAAGGGATCAGGCAGTCATAGAAGTTTCAAGACTGCTAGAAAAAAGAGCCATTCAAGAAGTCCGCGCAGTCCAACTAGGAACTTAGTCAAAATTCTTTTTAGTACCAAAAAAGACAGGGGACTGGAGACCAGTACTGGATCTCAGCAGATTGAACAAATCTGTACAAAAAGAAAAGTTCCAGATGGTGACACTGCAGTCCATTTTCCCTTTTCTGGGTCAGGCACCGGCTTCCGAAGGGGTTTTCAGGCCTACACAGCTTCTAATAAAGGCAAAGCCAAAGACAAAGGCAAAGACTCCTTCTAAGTCAAAGACTGCAACACAGGCCTCTTCTGAACCGACTCCCAAGTCACAGAAACAGTTACTCAAGATGGCGGAGGATTTACTTACTATGATTAGGGGTTCTCATCCCCCTCCAGATAAAAGGCCAAGGCAGGATGTTTATTATGATTCCTCAGATCAGGCTTCTGTTTCTTCAGTTTCTTCTTCTGACCAGGAATATTCTTTCCCTCCTTATGAGGATTTTGATGCTGAGGAATCCATTCCTTCAGCTTCTCCCCCTGAGGATTTCTCTTTTGGGGAAACTTTGCATGAAATGAGGGAACATTTCCACTGGGAAGGACAGAAGTATTTGGAATCTAAGAAAAGACTAAGGGATTTTCTTCTTCTCCCTCCAACGTAGACCCCTGGCTATTCCTCCTGTTTTGGACATTGTGGATGATGCTTTTTCTGAGGCTAACTTAACCCCTGACTCTTTTCCTCCTGCTCCTGTTAAGCCTGATAGATATTACAGGGTTCCTGATTCCCACCAGTTTTTATACAAGAACCCTTCTGCTGACCCTGAAACCATTTCTCAGGGCCCTAAGGGAGTTAAGGCCGCTTCTGCCAAAAATCCCATTCCCACTGAAAAGGATTCTAGATCTTTAGAAAGATGGGGCAAAAAAGTGTACACTTCTGCTACTTTGTCCATTAGGGCTTTAAACTGTCAGTTTCATATGCTGAAATACCAGCAATTTCTCTTGTCTGTTTTAAAACAAAAGCTTACTTCCATTTCTGCCTGTGCAGATGATAAGGAATTACATGACTTATTGCATGCTACTGAACAAGTTGGGAAGCATGGTTTACACTGTGGATTTGATGCCTTGGAGGCTTCTTGTAGGGCTGCTGCCTCCGGCACAGTCATTAGAAGGCATGCATGGCTAAAGGAACAAAATTTGCCAGAACAAGTAAAAGCTAAATTATTGGATGCTCCTGTTCAGCATAATGTTTTGTTTGGATCAAAAGATGAAGAGGTGATTAAAAAGATGGAGGATAAGGCGAAATCCATGCAAACAGTTAAAGATTTCTTACAAGTACAGCCACCAAGATTTAGCAGGAATTGGCCTTCTAAAAATTGGTCCTTTCCCACTTCAGACAGGCCTCAGAGGGGTAGATATAGACGCTCCAGAGGAAGGCCTCAAACACAAGCTTCTTATAGATCAAGACAGTGGACTGCTTCCACCCCTAGGGGAGGAGAGGACAGATCGCAAACTCATAGGAAACAAACTCAATGACTCCCTCTGTTGGGCTGCAGCACCTTCTTGCCTGGAAGCCCCTCTCGGAGGAAAACTCTCTCTTTTTTATCAAAATTGAACTCATATAACCCAAGACAAGTGGGTTCTGGATGTGGTTTTAAGAGGTTACAAATTCCATTTTCATACCCTGCCAAGGCCAAGCAGATGGCCAGACCTTCCAAAACATCAATGGACAGAGCATCTGCCTTAAACTAGGTGGAAGCTCTTTTGGCCATGAAAGCAATAGAACCGGTTCCACTTTCAGAAATGGGACAGGGTTTTTACTCAAGGCTCTTTCTAGTCCCCAGGAAGCAAAACTTATGGAGACCCATTCTGGATCTGTCAGTCTTGAACACTTTTCTAGAGATTCCAAAATTCAAGATGCTTACTCTTCAGCAGTTACTTCCAATGCTGTCCAAAGATGCATGGATGGTAACTTCGGATTTAAAGGAGGCATATTTACACATTCCCATCAGGCAGGAACGCAGAAAATACCTCAGGTTCAAGGCCGGATCGAGGCACTTTCAATTCTCTGCGCTGCCCTTTGGATTGTCTACTGCGCCCAGGGTCTTCACCAAATGCTTGGCTTCAGTAGTAGCTTACTGCAGACTCAAGGGAATTCAAATTTACCCTTATCTGGACGACTGTCTAATTCAGGCAGACAGCAAGGATGTCTTACTCCAGCATCTAGAATTTGTACAGAACCTCCTCAAGTTCCTGGGATTCTCTGTAAACATAAAAAAGTCAAATTTGACACCCTCACAACAGAAATCTTTTCTGGGTGCTCTTCTAAACACCACAACCCAGATGGCTTTTCTGACATCCGAAAAACAATTACAGCTGGCTTCAACTTTCAAGACCTTGGCAACGTTAACTCAGCTGTGGCTATCTGCAAGGAGATTCCTGCAGGCTTTGGGTTACATGGCCTCCTGCATCCTTCTCGTACCATATGCAAGACTACACATGAGGAAAATACAGTGGTACCTAAAAAGTGTATGGTCTCAGCATTGCCACAGTTTAGACATACTGATCTCCGTCCTACCTTGCCTTCAAAAGGAATTTCTTTGGTGGGCCAGGGCATGTACTCTAAACAAAGGGAAACCCTTCTGTCTGCCTCCTGCCACTCAGATTCTAACCACGGATGCCTCGGATTATGCTTGGGGAGCCCATTTTCAGGGAAACTGTCTGCAGGGCCTTTGGACAAAGGATCAGAAGCACCTGCATATCAATTTAAAGGAAATGTTAGCCGTTCAGAAAGCGCTAATGGCCTTCAGGAATCTTCTACAACCAGGACAACTACTAATACGGACAGACAACACCACAGTCATGTTGTACATAAACAAGCAAGGGGGATCTCATTCCTACCCCCTTTGCAGACTAGCCATGGATCTATGGAACACAGCTCTAGCTTGCAATCTGGACCTTCAAGCTCAGTTTCTACCAGGGAAGCAAAACTTCCTGGCAGACAGTCTGAGCAGAAACCTTTCGGATCAACACGAGTGGATGTTGGACACCAAAATATTCAGGATGATAACAGCAGTCTGGGGATGTCCTCACATAGACCTCTTTGCATCCCATCTCAATCATCAACTACAGAATTTTTGCACCAGGACTTTCCACAAAGAAGCTTGGAAAGTGGATGCCCTATCATTCAGTTGGAGGAACCTCTCGGGATATGCTTTTCCACCTCTTCCTCTTCTTCCACGGGTATTATTAAAGATAAAACATGACAAGCCCAAGATGATTATCTTGCTGGCTCCAAATTGGCCTCGACAGTTTTGATACCCAACTCTAAAAAACCTATGTCTGGAGCCCCCTTGGAATGTTAAGTTGTCTATCTCGCCTTCATTCTTGCTGGATGGGTTCGGAGCCGACCTCGGCTCCGACTCGGCCACTCTAAAAGCTCGAGAGTTGGTTCCACCGGCTCGAGGCTCCCCTTATATCCCACAATGCTAGGCGTGAGTTACCTCAGATCTCGTTTGCCGCTACAGCGATCGAGGTGTTGGTTTTCTACCGGCTTCTTGGTGAGTAAACTTTCAGTAAAGTTAGGATACTTAAACCCCTTTATTTTTAATTTTAACTATATTTTCCCTTAGTTTAGTGGAATTCTACCCCTTTTTTCACAAAAATCCCGTTTCTTCCCCACAAGAACTTAAAAGTTCTCCCTCGGGCCTTCAGGCCTTTCTTCCATTCCCTAGTGGTGTGTGTGTGTTGCTTCTCTTAATTAAAACTATTGATAGTTGTTTTATTTTTGAGTTTAAAAAATAAGATAAGGTGTAATCAGTGTGTTTGACTGAGTGTGTGTGATTACACTTTCTTGTTCTAAGATGTCTAAAGACACAAAGGTCTCAGGCTTCAAGAAGTGTGATGCGTGCTGTCAGAAAATGTCTCTGACAGACGGTTACACTTCTTGTGTCTACTGCCTGGGGCCTTTGCACCTGCAGGACTCCTGTGCTGTATGCCACGGCTTCAGTCCCAGGGTCCTGCAGGAAAGAAAGAACAAATTGATCCTAAGGGGTCTACTCAAGCCTGAGGATTCCCTCTCTGTCTCTGGGAAGCCCTCCAAGGCTTCTAGGTCCTCGGCTCCAGCTACTGAGCCGAGACCTAAACTACTAAACCTACGTCTGCATCGGCTCCAGCTGGAGCCGATGAGTCTACAGCTTCTGTGGTTCCCTCGGCTCCGGCTGGAGTCGAGGTATTAGAAATTCCCTTGTCGGCTCCGACCAGACCTTCGGAGCCGACATCTAGGAAGAGATCTAGGTCACCATCCCTTGGCTCCGTTCATTCGGCTCCAGCATCTCCTCTGCTGTCTGAACGGAGCCATAAATCTCACTCCTCTAGGTCATCGAGGCTGTCGGATCATGACCTTCAGAGGGTAGTGAGTCGACTTCTTAAGTCCGAGGCACTGGCCCAAATGCTTCAGAGCCCGACTCATCAGTCGATGCCTGCCCCTGTCCATCAATATGTTCCTCCTCCGACTCCGTTGAGCTCGGGCAGGCGTTGAACCGAGACTGTGGTAGCGTCGGAGCCGATACAGATGTCTTCGGCTCCGTCGTCGGCTCCGATTTCTTCTTTCGAAGAATCTCAGCGCCGGACTTCCCTCGTCGGCTCCGAGGGGGTGAGTGGCATCGGACCCTTGTCCCACCCCGCTCTTCCTCTCGGAGCTTCGGCGCTGGTGAGTTCGGCTCCGACATCGTCCTCGGAGCCATCACTGTCTGTGCCGAGGGAGATTCTCAGCTTCTCGGAGCCGGGACCTCTGGCTCTGCCTGACAGGGGTGCGTTCGAGGTCATGCGGAGTGTGTTAGAACCTGGTTCTACTCCACAGTCGGCTCCGTCCGCCCCTCCCTCTACGGTGCCTCAGGTCAAGTCGACTCACTCCCTCATCCCGGACCGCAGAGAGCCAGCTCCTCAGGAACCCCCTGTGGGGATCTCATCCTCTTTTGAGGCCTCTCCTGATTTGGCAGAAGAGCCCCCTCGGAAGAGAAAGTGTAAGAGGAAACACATTGACTCACCTGAGTCCGTCACCTCTGACACAGATTTAGAGGATTCCGAGGGTTCCCCCCATTCCCCTTCTGAAGATGTCTCTTTTGCAGACATTCTAGAAATCCTCCACTCCCAGGAGACCCTCAAAATTCATAACGGCACCAGCAGACAAACAGTTCTTGACAAAAGGAGTTTCTGTGGATGCTATGGTGGTTGCTGCTGCCACTAAGAAGGAACTAGCTGATCCTTCAGTACCTGTCCATCCACCTAACAAGGAATCTAGGTCCATGGACAGGTACGGGAAGCGGATGTTCTCGTCAGCGACATTTGCTATGCGTTCGCTGAACTACCTATGCCATTTTACTCGTCTTCAAAGGGACTTGATCAAAGAAGCGAGTGACATGTTGAAGGATCCTACAGCTGCGGGTTTTCAAGATAAGATGAACACTCAGCTGGCTACCCTGAACTCCATAGCCAACTCCTCCATGCGCCTCCTTTCTTATGCGGCTGATGGAGCGAGCAGGGCCGCAGGGACAGGTGTGGCCTTACGTAGGCATGCCTGGATGCGGCTATGCAATTTTGGACCCCTTTAAAACGTCTTTCACTAATTCCCCATTCGATGGATCATCTCTCTTTGGTCCTCAAGTGAAAGAAACCTTGACTAGGTGCGAGACTGATGGCAAGACTCTTTCTGCCGTCGGAGTCCGTTTTCTCCTCCCTCTAGGCCTTACCCCAAAGGCCAGAAAAGTGGGAAAATGTGGTACCGTAAACAATCGCAAGGGACTTCGCCTGACGCACAGAGTCGGTTCCCGCCAGAGGCAGAGGCGGAATAACAATGGTAGACGCCCTAGAGGCAGGGGGTCCGCAGAACCAGGGCAATCGAGAAGCCTTCTCTGATAAGCCCTTTCAGCATCCCGAGGTGTTGCCCGACTGCCCACCTTCGAGGCAGTCGGGGTTGTCACTGTACCCAGAAGCCTGGCTATCCCTGACTCAAGACAAATGGGTACAGTCCATCATTTCGAAGGCTATTCCATTCCCTTTCTTCGCATTCCAAACCAATCAAAAAATCCCTTCCAGATGTTCCACCGCTCAAAGGGATCTAGCGGCTTTGGAAATTTCAAAGCTGCTTGCGAAAAGAGCAATTCAGCCAGTTCCAGCAGACCAGCAAGGATCCGGAATCTACTCAAGGTTCTTTTAGTTCCAAAGAAAACAGGGGACTGGAGACCAATTTTGGATCTCAGTATCTTGAACAGATCAGTCAAGAAAACAAGATTTCGGATGGTCACGCTGCAGTCCATCCTTCCCCTATTGGGAAAAGGAAACTGGATGTGCTCTATAGACCTTCAGGATGCATACTATCACATAAAAATGAACAGGCGGCTCCAGAAGATTCCTCCGCTTCAGGCTGGGAACCAGTCATTTTCAATTCAGGGCCCTGCCCTTTGGTCTCACCACTGCCCCCCGGGTATTTACCAAATGCATGGCAGTGGTAGCTTCTCACCTGAGACGACAAGGATTCCAGGTGTTTCCATATTTGGATGACTGGCTCCTCACAGCTCCCACCAAGCATCTCCTTCTGATGGCCAGGGATTACACTTTTCGCATTTGTCAAAAGTTAGGCATTTCAATAAATTGCGAAAAGTCTGTTTTGTCGCCTTGTCGTACTATTACCTTCATAGGCAAATCTAGACACAGTAGACATGTCTGCGAGACTAACAGATCAGAGAATAACAGACATACACAAACTGGTCTCATTCCTTTTCAACAACAACAGAATCAAAGCCAGGTTAGTTCTGAAAGTGTTGGGAATTATGGCGGCCGACATACCTCTGCTTCCATTAGCCAGATTCCACATGAGAATCCTTCAATGGATGCTCTTTACACAATGGTCATACCAGCAACTTCCAATGTCCCACACCATTATGATCACGCAGACGTGCAGAAATCATCTCATGTGGTGGATGTCTTCCCCTCAGCTGTTATTGGGAAGACCCTTTGTTCCTCCCCCTCCGGTTGCTACTCTGACAGCGGACGCCTCCCTGATCGGGTGGGGGGGGCATTATCAGGGCAGGACGGTCCAGGGCACATGGCAACCAGACGAATGCCACTTGCACATAAATGTTCTGGAGATGAGAGCAGTGCTTTTAGCGTTGCAAGCCCTTCAAGACTCTCTTCCCTTGGGAACGATTGCAATCCAGACAGACAACATGTCTGTAGTGTGGTACATCAACAAACAAGGCGGAACCAGGTCCTACCCCCTGTGTCGAGAAGCACTCAGATTGTGGCAATGGGCGATTTCTTCTCAGCGGTTTCTGATAGCAACGCACATCCCCGGGAAATCCAATCAAATCGCGGACAAGTTGAGCAGAGCTATCCTCATGCCTCACGAGTGGTCTCTGAAAGACTCTGTTGTGAGAGAAATTTTTCTCAAGTGGGGTCAGCCTTGCTGCGATCTTTTTGCTACTCTCCAAAACAGCAAGTGCAGAGATTATTTCACTCTATTCCCTTTACCAGGCCAACCCAGCAGAGACGCTCTAGTCCAAGTTTGGCCCCGGGGACTTCTGTATGCATTTCCTCCCTTCCCACTAATCTCTCAAGTGATACAGAAAGCTATCGCTCAGAAGGCCTCGTTGATCCTCATTGCTCCTTACTGGCCTCGACAGGTGTGGTTCCCCTTTCTACATCAATTTCTATTGGAGCGACCTTGGCATCTGGACCTAGTTCCAGATCTTTTGATCCATCAGTCGGGTCAGTTTCATCGCTCCCTCCCCTCTCTAAACCTCACTGCTTGGTTCCTCCAGTTCCAACCTTAGCCAGGCTTCCTCAATTATCTCACTCTGTTCGAGATATTTTGATAGCTTCCCATAAATCTTCCACTCGGAAGATTTATTTGAGTAAGTGGAAACGCTTCACATATTGGGCTCAAGGAAGGGACATAGATCCTTTCACTGCTTCCATCCAAATAGTCCTTGATTTTCTAGCTGAACTCTTCCATGCAGGTTCATCTCCTTCTACTCTTAAAGTTCAATTGGCAGCTATTTCTAACTTTCATGTGGGTATTTCTGAGTCTGCCTTAATGTCCCACAAGCTTTGCAAAGCCTTTTTGAAAGGAGTTTTTCTTCTCAGACCTCCTATAAGAAATCCTCCTTCTCCTTGGGACCTAAATTTAGTTCTTACTTCTTTGATTCTTCCCCTTTCGAACCTGCAGCCTCCTGTTCTTTAAAATTGCTATCATGGAAGACTCTCTTTCTGGTAGCTATTACTTCAGCTAGAAGAGTTTCAGAACTTCATGCACTCAGCTGTCGACCTCCTTATCTATTGTTCCATAAGGACAGGGTATCCTTACGAACCAACCCGTCCTTTTTGCCTAAGGTAGTCTCGACGTCTAACCTAAATCAAAGCATTGACCTCCCTGTCTTTTTTCCAGAATATTCCAATAGGTCTGAACAAAAATTACACTGGCTAGATGTTCATCGTCAGTTGAGGTACTATTTGGATAGAACAAAACAATTCAGAAAATCTGACCAGCTGTTTGTCTCCTATGCAGAAGGCAGAAAGGGTCTTTCAGTTTCAAAGGTATCATTATCTAGATGGCTAACATCTCTGATTTCCCTTGTTTATGAAATTAGACACCAAAAGCTGCCTAATAAACCTAAGGCCCATTCCACCAGAGCTTTGGCTACTTCTTTAGCCTTCCAAGACAGACTGCCTATTGACATCATTTGTGCAGCGGCTACTTGGGCTACTCCTCACACTTTCATTTCTCATTATAAGTTGGATTTAGCTTCTAGGCATAGAGCTAACTTTGGTTCCACTGTTCTCAGGAGTCTGTTCCGTTAGGCCACCCGGGACAAGGTGCTAGGGGCACGGTCCGATGCAGCAAGATTGAAGGCGAGATAGAGAACTTAACATATAGAAGTTATGTTCTTACCATAACGTTCCATGTTAGTTGTCTTCTTCGCCTTCTTCTTGCCCCACCCTCCTTCCCCTGGCCTGGACAGACCTAGAGGAGTTGTGATTGTGACCTCTCTTTCTACCACCTCTTTTCTTAGGCATATGCTGTTGTGCATATTTCCTGGATCAGGATATAGGTCACCCTTCTTTCTCCCTGGTTTTAGAGGTGGACTTTGTTTATAGTTATTCTGATACTATTATAAGCTGGGGTTAGCTTACAAACGAGATCTGAGGTAACTCACGCCTAGCATTGTGGGATATAAGGGGAGCCTCGAGCCGGTGGAACCAACTCTCGAGCTTTTAGAGTGGCCGAGTCGGAGCCGAGGTCGGCTCCGAACCCATCCAGCAAGAAGAAGGCGAGAAGAAGACAACTAACATGGAACGTTATGGTAAGAACATAACTTCTATTTTTACCTCAGTCTCTGAACCTTCTGTCCTAACATCAGGGTCAGGTTCTACACTCTCATGTCAGAACTCTCAGCCTGGCGGCCTGGTTAATCCAGGGCCTTTGATTTCTTCTTTCCTACCCAAGCAGGTTTTGGATGTCATTTTAGAAGCCAGACGTCCTAGCACTAGAAAATCTTATGCAGGAAAATGGAAAAGATTTTGTTCCTGGATGCAGGCTCAGGATTCTGATCCTCTTCTTCCGAACATTCTTTTAATTTTACTTTACTTGACAGACCTCTTACATAAGGGTCTCTCTTTCTCTTCCATTAAGATACATGCCTCTGCTATTTCTGCTCATTATAATACAGACCCTCCAATCTTTTCCCACCAGCTCATGAGACAGTTTCTCAGAGGAGCTAAGAACTTGAGACCTCCTAGATCTCCTCCCATTCCTGCTTGGGATCTCAACTATGTTTTGGAAAAACTAACCTTGCCTCCTTTTGAGCCTGCTGCCTCTTCTGACATCAAGTTTTTATCTTGGAAGACAGCTGTCCTGTTAGCCCTTACCTCTGCCAGGAGAGTTTCAGAGCTTCAAGCTCTTATGGCTGTGGAACCTTATATTATTTTTCATCAAGACAGGGTGTCTTTGAGGACTAATCCTACCTTCATGCCTAAGGTGGTTTCCAAGGTGGCCTTAAATCAAGATATCCACTTGCCAACTTTTTTTCCCTACTCCTCAAAATAAAGGGGAAAGGATCTTACATTCCTTGGATGTACACAGACAACTACGTTTTTACCTGGACAGAACCAAGGACATCAGAAAATCAGAACAATTGTTTGTTTCTTATGCTTCAAGTTCCCAAGGTAAAGCCATTTCAAAACAGACCATTTCTAAATGGATTGCTCATGTAATCAGGTTTTGTTATTCACACCATGGAAAGCAAATCCCAGGGAGTATAAGGACTCACTCTACCAGAGCTGCTGCCACTTCAGCTGCCTTCCTCAGGGGAGTTCCTACCAAAGACATTTTGGAAGCTGCAACTTGGAGTTCAGTGCATACTTTTTCTAAGCACTACAATTTACCTCTCTACTCTGAGTCTAGGGCAGGCTTTGCCTCTGCAGTCTTGCAGGGCCTTTTAGCTGCCCCTTCTTCTTTATGACCACCTCCCTTTCTTTCAGCTTTGGGATTCTACCCTACAGTCATGACTGCAACAGTGAAACACGATGAACATAGTACAGTTGTGTACACCTACCATAAATGTAGATGTTCGAGTGTCTTCACTGTTGCAGTCTGGGTTTCCCTCCCTCCTGTCCCCTCTTATTTTTACTTTTGTGTGGTTCCTTTTTTCACCATTCTTCTGAGGTGTATTTGCAAAGGATATGGGACCTTTCTCTTTTTGGGACTCCTGACATCTGGGGCAAGAAAAACTGGAGAAGATGGCGTCGGCTGTCAGCTTTGTACTCCTGGTGCTCTGACGTCAGGGAGCATGGTTGAACAGCCGATGCCGGACCCAGACGTTGGGATTCTGGCTGACCAAGGACTGCCTGCCGGCAGGGGAGAACCCTACAGTCATGACTGCAACAGTAAAGGCACTCGAACATCTACATTTATGGTAGGTGTACACAACTGTACTTTCCAATGAGCCACCTGGGATTTTAGGTGCTAGGGAAGCTGTCCCTAACATCGGGCAAATCTGCAATGCAAATTGTGGTCTGCTACAGATCACCCTCCATGACCCAGGACCACCACTCCACCTTTCTGGAGACACTGTAAAACATGAAGGTCCTACCAAATACCCTGATATTGGGCGATTTCAATTACCCTACCATTCACTGGGAAAACTACTAGAGTACAAATTCCCAGGCCCAGCGCTTCCTGGAATTCATCAACTCAAATGCCCTGGATCAGCTGGTAAGCTCCCTTACCAGAGGTGAAAACATATTGGACCTGGTCATTACCAACATGGGCGACAGGTGTTCCACAACGGAGGTCAACCCGTCACTGATTAGATCAGACCATAAACTAATCACTCTGGATGTCCAGACCCCACCACAACCCCCAACTAAGAAAACCACAGTAAAAAAGCTTTTCTAAAGCAAACTTCACCTTACTTAAGATAGAGGTGGTAAGTTTCACAGCCCCCACGCTAAAGGATAACGCTGCCCAAGATGCAGAAACCTTTACAAATGCACTCTCTGAGCACCTACAAGGATGCATGGATCGTGCCATCCCTAGCAAAACCAAGACTCACTCCTCTAAAAGAAGGAAACCAGTTTGGTGGACCCCTGCAATAAACAAGCTATACAATAGAAGGAGGAAAATACTTCAGAAAAAAAGCAAATCCCAAGAAGGAAAGACATCCCTGATCAGTATCAGTAAGAAACTGAGGTCCCTCATGAAATCATCCAAGGCTAACTTTGAAAGAAAAATAGCCAAGGATTCAGAAGCTAACCACAAAGCCTTCTTTAGCTATGTTAAGAATCTAAGTGGCAACTTGCAGATATGCACTGAACTAGTGCAAAATAGCACAAAATATACTGAACCTACTGATATCGCCAACATCCTGGCAGATAGATTCAGTGCAAACTTCACCCCCCTCTCACCTCCAAAAGGGCCCACAACAGTACCGGAAATGTGTAGTGTCCCAAAAATCACAGACCCACAGGTGAAAACAGCCCTTTCAAAAGCCAAAAACACAGCATCAATGGGACCAGATGGTGTCCCAGGCTGCGTCTTGCACGAACTACAGAACGAACTAACCCTCCACCTAAACACGCTGTTCAACCTCAGCCTCTCCACAAGCTACGTGCCCATAGAATGGCGCACAGCAACGGTTATTCCTCTCCACAAAGTAGGGGCCACAACTGACCCTGGTAACTATCGCCTCATAAGCCTGACTAGCCTGGTCTGCAAGGCTATGGAGCGCATCATCATGGAACTCATTAACAAAGACATTGGGAACCTCCAAACACTTTGCCCGACCCAATTCGGCTTTGTTAAGGGCAGTTCATGCCTACTAAACCTTGTTGACTTCTTCGAGACAGTCACCAAGGCCATAGACGAGGGAAAGGTGGTTCACACAACCTATCTTGACCTTGCCAAGGCTTTCGACACCATTCCCCACTCTGATATTACAGAAAAACTCACCAGCCTTAACATAAACCCCTACATCATGAGATGGGTTGCCAACTGGCTTACAGACAGAACTCACACGGTAAGAATAGCAGGCCCCAGGTCCGACCCTAAACCAGTCACAAGTGGTGTCTCGCAAGGCTTGGTCCTGGGACCCCTACTGTTCGGCATATACTTCTCAGAAGTACAGGCAAACACAGGAGGACTATGGCTACCCAAGTTTGCCGATGACTGCAAACTGGGAGCCATAACTGACTCTCCTGCTGACACGGATATCCACCAAAAGGGCCTTACTGAGACGGACACCTGGTGTCAAAGTCATGGCCTCAAGCTAAATGCCAAAAAATGCATAGTCATCCCGTTTGGGAAAAACAAAACACCCACAAATTACCACATAGGTGGCAGCCCCCTTAATACAGAAGAGGTAATAAGAGATCTGGGGACCCAGGTAGATAGTAATCTCTCCTTTGACAATCATATTGCCAAAGTAGTTAGGAAATCCTTCTATGTGGCCCATCTAATTACTAAAGGGTTCGCATCTAGAAATAAAGAGGTTATAGTGCCCCTCTACTCGTCATTCATTAGACCCATCATAGAGTACAATGCCCCATGTGGGATGTACCTCACAAGACACATCCAACAGCTGGAAAGACCACAAAAGTACCTCACTAAGAGGATTACTGGTCTCAAACATATGTCCTATGCAGCCCGACTGAAAAAAACTCTGGCTGTACTCAGTGGCATATCGCGTACTCAGAGGTGATCTCTGCCTGTCTTACAAAGCCATGTCCAACTCAGAATTGATGGACATGCTCCACCTAAAGAAATCCAAGTCACTGCGAGCCACGTACTCTAGTGAGCTAAACCTTGCCACAACAATAAATAGAACATGCTGGAGGGATAGATTCCTGTCACAGAGACTCCCCATGCTTTGAAACAAAATTCCAAATTACATCAGGCAGAGCCCCTCACTAACACTCTTCAAGAGAAACCTTGACGAGTGGATGGGTAACAGAAAATACACCCCTGGGATCACTTCATTGGCTCTGCTTGACGGAGGATCAGTTAATTAATCAATGGGGCGGTGAAAGCTGACACACTCTGGCTAGGCTTAGAAATGCCCTCGGGTAGATAGCCTAGTACCTACCTATGAACCTATAAGGTTGCAGAAGTGTAAACCTTCTTACCCCATCTATCCAGCACCCTGGAGTCTCTATCAGAAGGGGTAGGATTTTTAGTAGTAAAAGCCTTAATGCCCTCGGGCCCCTGTGAAATAGTCTCCGGATCCGCAATAGGATTTTCAAAAAGGAACTTGTGTGACTCAGGGACTCTGTAGTATCTGTCAGGTTCTGTGGGAGTGGGAGGCAAGGAATCAGGGGCCAAACTAGATTCCGAAAAAGTATCATCAACAATGTCTAGTACAGGAGGAATAGCTAAAGGCCTATGCTGAGCTAGGAGTAAGAAATCCCTAAGCCTCTTCTTTGAATCAGAAAAATCCTGACTTTCCCAGTGGAAATGCTCCCTTAGAGTATGCAAGGTTTCCCCAAAAGAAAAATCCTCTGGAGGGGAAGCAGAGGGAATGGAGTCCTCTGCATCAAAATCCTCATAAGTAGATAAGGGCAAATCCAGATCATCAGAAGAATCAGAAAAAACAGAATCCTAGTCAGAAGATTCATAAACAGCTTCAGTCCTAGGTCTCTTAGAAAGGGGGGTTGGCTACCCCTGATTAGAGTTATTAAATCTTCAGCCATTCTTATTATTTGTTTTTTAGGCATAGAGGCCTGAGCATGTGGCCTGGGCGTCGTTTTTTTAGGCATGGTTCGAGATTTAGGCTTAAGTGAAGAAGGAGGCGTCAGTTTAATATGCAAGTCCGTAGGCCTGAATACACCCTCAGAAGCCGGTGCCTGCACAGCGGCTCCAGACCCATCCAAGGTAGAGACATCCGTGGGTTCCATAGTTGAAGCATCTTGCGGCATACCGGACTCTGAATGGGTCTCAGCAGAGGCCTGCTAATCAGAAGTAGCGGGTATCAAGGGCTGCGAAAGTGCCTCACTGAGTACCGGCGAACTGGTGACTGGCCTAGGAGAATCGTCGTCGTCAGTTTTGGTCCTTGGCGGCCTGTCTCTGTCTTTATCTTTGCATTTTTTTGGAATCAAGGTAGTCAGACGGCTAACTGATGACATTTCTGGATAATTAAACCAAGAAATGAAATATTTAGAGGCGAAAATATACCAACGACGGATAGTGCGCTGATTAAATAAAGCACAAAACCAACAGCAAAGTACATCGTGGTCAGGGCCTAGGCAAGGAATACAGTACAAATTAAAATCTTTATGAGGTATTTGCTTTCCACAAGTAAAGCAGTTATTAACTTTTACTGACATTGGTAAGGAGCAAGAAAAAGTTTCCCCAACAGGGTACTTAGCTTTAGTTGAAGACTTCGGTTCTGAAACTCGAAAACGAAAATTTCAGGAGTCGGCCAACCGGCACTTGCGAACTGCTTCTGCTTCGGGCACCGTATGGCAAGAAAGACTAATGTAATGGTGTTGGCTGCATGTTTTATACCCCTGATGACCTGACATCATGGAAGAAGGGACAGCAACCGACGCAGGACCCAAGACTTAGTTAATCAGGCCGACTGAGGGCTACCTGCAAGCAGATAACCCAAATGTAATGACTGCAACAGTGAAACATGAAGAACAACAGCTAAACATCTTAGGATCATATATCTCTCCAGGAGATAACATCAAAACCCTAGAATCTCACCTCCACTGGACATCAGAAACCCTCCCCCATGAAACCATTATACTTGGCGACTTCAGTATTGATTGGACCTCCTTTAACTCAACCCACTCCTCAAATCATTTAACCTTTACGGCTTCTCACAGCTTATACAAACCCTAGTAGGATAGACAAAACCTCAAAAAAGAATCAATACTAGACTGCATTCTCACCAATCACCCATCTCCCAACCTTCTTCAACAGAGACCAAACTAAACTCACTAGAACTAGCTCTCTTAAACACATCAGATACACTAAAAACTTCAGGGTTGACGACCTTAATACAGCCCTTAAACAGTCTAACTGGTCCCCCTTTTAACACTTCCTTTAGATGAAGCAGTTGAGTATTTCAACACTATCTTCTTAGGCATTCTCAACCAACTTGCCCCACCAAAACAGAGCCACACTAAAACTATCTATGCCCCATGGCTTACCAAGAGCACTAGGTAACTTATGAAACAAAGGGACAAAGCATGGGACACCTGGTGCAAAAGCAACACTGCTCCTAATAGGCAAGTATTCTTAGAAATGAGAAACACTGTAAAAAAACAAATCAGACTAGACAAACAAAAATACTTTAGTGAAATTCAAACTAAGCACAATACCAACCCACAAAAGTTCTGGGCGGCTATAAACAGTATTCTCCAAACAGGTAAATCACCAACTCCTCATCCAAACATTGACACCACCTCCATAAACACATCCAACCACTACTTTTCTTTCCACTCCACTAACTACCTTGATTATAGCAAGCTCAGATGCTCATAAGCTTAGTACTTATTATACAGCAGGAACTTCTTATTGTAACATTTGCTAATGTGTGTTATGTACTTCACAGATAAAGATTCTAGTTGTCTACTGATGTACTATGTTCTTCATCTGTAAATATGTTGTAAGTAATTGCTATGTTAAATTGTTAATTGCTATGTAATCCAATGTAACTACTGTCTGTTTATTTTAACTGTGGAGCTTTTCTCCCCTGGCCTCCACTGAAAATGGACGTACATCCAGTCGGATACTCCCTGTCAACAAATGTAAATAAACAAACAAATAAATAAATAAATAAACACAGCCACCCAATTCAGTGAGTTCTTTACCAGCTCTATACTAAAGCTGTCAACAGACCCACCCTGCTCTACCCCCACTATACTATATAACCCATCAAATTACACCAGCTCCTTCACTCTTCAACCTGTACCAACTTACACCATCTATAGACACTTAACCAAATTTAAACCCACCACCCTAGCAGTAGGAAAAACTACCTAACATATTCCTACAGATAGCCACCAAAGCCATTTCCTACCTCATTTCTGTAATCATTAACAGATCAATCTCAGAACAAAAGGTGCCACTTCTCTGGAATGTCTCCTACATTATACCCGTACACAAAGGGGCCACCTCCACTGACCTAACAAACTACCGCTCTATAGCTATACTTTCCCCACTGGCTAAAATAGTGGAAAAATGTATCCGCACCCAGATTCTAACACATCTCTCCAACAATCTTCTTGCCGAAACGCAACACGGATTCCACCCAAACCATAGCACTACCACTGCACTCATCCATTTTAGTAACCTAATAAATATGCAACGCAACAGTGGCCAACTAGTGTCTGCAGTTTTCCTTGACTTATCAAAGGCATTTGATACAGTTTCCCATACATTATAACATCACTCTCTGAATTAAAACTAACTATCCCCATTCTGTTATGGTTTCAAGACTACCTCCCCATTGCCAACAAGCTGTTCAGTGGAAAAACTCCCTTCCACTCTATGTCCTGTAAAACTAGGAGTACCCCAAGGATCAATCCTTGAACCCCCTCCTTTTCACTATATTTACAAATAATCTTCACAAAGCCACCCCTCTAGCAAACCTGCTTCAATACGCTGATGACTCCACCTTAATCTTCTCCCCCCCCACCCTCCAACAACTTCATATCAAGACCCAAGAAGCCTGTATATCCATTAAAACCTGGCTTACAAACTCCCAACTAATACTAAATCCTAAAAAGACCCAACTTATGTTCTTCCATCCTTCCAGAGCAGCAGTAGCTACCCCCCCGTTCTCTATTTCTGTATCAGATAATACCCCTATCTCCCCCATCACACAAGCCAGATTACTAGTGATCATTATTGACAGTAATATGAAATTTGACAAACACATAGCTCATACAATAACCAAAGTCAACAAAAAACTAGGTACTCTTTACAGATGTAAAAACTTCCAAACCAGCAACAGTAAAGTTACCCTAGCTCATACCCATCTTCTTTCTACCTTACTGTATGGTTCTCCTGTCCTAATTAATCTAAATAAGAGTGATTTAAGCAAACTATCTGTATGCTAAAACAAAATAGCAAAATTTGCCACAAACTCCTCATACTGCACCAACCACTGTCAAGCCCTAAAACAGCTTTCCTGGCTGGAACTCCCAAACACCTTAGCTTTAAACTAACTTCTTCTAGCTCACCAAATACTGTACCAACCTGACAAAACTACAGCCTTACAAGACCTGATTACCCTCTACTCCAATAACCGGGAACTTAGATGCACTAACAAGGCATTAATTGCAATCTCCAAAAGCCATTACAGCTCTGGTGACTCTGTATTCTAGAAACATTGCCAAGACTTGGAACTCCCTACCACTACAAATCAGGGTACAACCTAACAAAACGATCTTCAAAAAACAGCTTATTTCCCACCTAAACAACTCCTGGACATGCAACTGCCTAGCACCTGGCTGACATATTCTAACACTTGTCCCCTACCCACTATCCAACCCCTTCTTTAAAACTCCCATAGATGCACTATATTTATTATCACACATTACTTACCACCTCACTACTGAAGTGGTGGTGCTGCAGTAGCGTTGTCGCCTCACAGTAAGACGTTGTCCTGTTCGATTCTCAGCTAGAGCGTCTTCTGTGTGGAGACATGCGTGAATGGGCATACCTTCGTTGAAGGTTGTGCGTCAGGGCTGGCAACTCGGCACGTAAAAATCTACTGCCAATCATTAGTGGACCGGAGTTCCTCTGTGGCAACCCCTAACCGGGAAAAGCCGAAAGACACAACAACAACAACAACTTACCACCTCACTGCTGCCTACTCCCCACTGTCACATTTATACCCATTAACTCTCCCCTAGACTAAGTTGAAAAGCTTTCCCTTAAAATGTCAACAAACTTCATATGAACTTGTCTATATTCTCCTCCTTTGACAAACTAACTAGTATTTTTTAGTTTTTTTCTTTCTTGTCTTATTTTCACTACATCTTCAAGATTATCTCTACTAAACATACTGTATGAACAACAGTCATATGTTACTGCCTTCTATACTTTTAATTGTATGTCTAAACCACTGTGCTTTTGT
Organism: Protopterus annectens; assembly: GCF_019279795.1. Lineage (NCBI taxonomy): Eukaryota > Metazoa > Chordata > Ceratodontiformes > Protopteridae > Protopterus > Protopterus annectens. Next base: position 1,723,737,014 of record NC_056726.1, read on the forward strand.
AAATATCTTATGCAATTATATGTTATCTGCTATATTGTATAATTGCAGGTCTAAACTACAATGCTCATGTAAATATCTTATATATAGTATTTTAGCAATTGTTCTGGAGATTTTCTCCCTGGGCCTCTGCTGAAAACGGACAGCTCTGTCCAGTCGGACCTCCCCAGTAAACAAATGTAAAGTAAATAAATACAAAATAAATAAAGTAACCAAACACTCTTTAAAGTGCTCCAATGATTATGCTGATACTATGTCCAGAGCTGCTACTACTACTTCAGATACGGCAAGATTTCTTTTGCTACATTCTAAAACTGAGGTTAAACTTCCTTGTTTTCCTCAGTGACTTCAGTGCAAGGAAAATGCAAAGTTACAGTTAATTTTAATTATGAAGGTGATAACCGAAATGTTTCCTGGGTTTACCTTTGTTTTGTCGCACATGGTATGTGCGATCGTCTTATTGTGCGACCCCATATTACCAAAATATGGAGAACGTTGAAGGATCAAATGTCAAAAATGATTTGCTGGAAAGCCATTTCTGACATTTGATCCATGTGTTTGAACGGCAAAAAAGCATTCGCTTATTTGCCATTCAAACACATGGTGAATCGGCATTGTCGTTTTTTGCGGCCATACTTTCATCGTTATGCACGCTGGACAACAATTCAAAGATAAACTGTTTTCTGATGAGGAAAAGTGCTGTTTGCGAGTTTATGCACTGCATGCTATAGTGCAAAGATAGGTTTCAGAACATCAAGAAATCACTTAAAGCTAACAGTGATCTAGAAGAAATCACTTAAAGCTGAAATTTTAAATTCTCCTCTTGACTGAGATGTATTGTTTGGTCCTTCTGCTGTTGAGGTTTCTGCTGTTGAGGTCCTTAAAAAATTTGATGAAATAGGGAAATTGATTCAAGGGGTTAACCAACTCTTTCAACCTTCCTTTTCTAAGTTCAGTAAAAATGATGTCCTTATATTCATCTGTTGCAGTATTCTTAACATGAGGGAGTTGCCTGACCAGGCGACCCAACATAAGCCAGTATAGCAAAGTCTTTTACTACTGTAAGGTGCATGGTAATCTCATGTAGGCATCTGTTGGACATAGGCCATAAAATTGACGTATATGACTATCCTGAGAACTTCTTTGCCACCTGTTGTATTGCCAGTCCTGGATGTCGCTCTGCTACTGGAATCGCGTTTTTCATTTATGGTAAGTGCCCTTTTGGGGAACCTTTTCTGTCTTTTGCTGCTGTTTTGGTTGTTGCTTAGAGTTAATGTCATCCAAGAAGGGGAAGTGTGATTGTTGAAGACAGATTCCACACAAAGATAGTCACTCTCACTGCCTTTTTTGTCTTGTGCCCCAACATGACCATAAAACTGTTCCATCTGCCAGTCGTTCATCCCCAAGACCCTTCATAGCTGACGTTTACCCCTTGCTATATACTTCGAAAACCAGAGCCTGAAAATTCTTGACAAAAGGTGATAGAGGGTTCCTCCAGGTTGACAACCGAGCCTATCAAGCAGTTGACCAAAAGACTTAGGCCCGAAGCTGAAGCTGCACCTCTCCCCACGGATGTCTCTCCCTTTGCTCATGGTAGCCCAGAGCCATGCTCTGCTTCTGATCTGATCCTCAGGCTGAGTCAGTTTTACAGGCCGCCTTAGAACCGGATGCCATCACATCCAGGGGGGCCTCACAGACATCAGGTACTGATGTCCAGGGGGAACCAAGGCTCATTTTGTCGGAAGGTCCTAGAGGAATCATGCGTATTTTAGTGAGGGAAGAAGTCGGCTCGGATGTGCTTGAGTGCAGGCCTACATTAGGTCCTCTTACTTTACACCGGATGGACACTCCTGCTAAGAAGAAACAGAAAATCAAACATTCCTCTCCTCCTCAAGACTCTCAGAAAGAGTGGCAAAATTTTGCCCATGTATTGGTCAAGGCCTTCATGGCCTGCATCCCTACCTCAGGATCACCTCCTCCTCCTCTCTCCTGGCCTACCTCGCCTCAAAAAAAGGTCAGACAACAAGCTACTTCAGAGGATGATTCTTCCTCTGATGAGGACAGTGATTCCTTAGATTATTCCTCTCAGATTCCTTCCCCATTAGATTATGCTACTCCCGAGGAAGACTGTAATGGGACGGACTCTCCTATGATGCAAATCTATTTTGAGGAGAGCCGTCAAAAAATGAGAGACCATTTTAAATGGAACAGTTCACAAATGTCAGCAGTACAAAAGAGATATTATGACCTCCTCCAGGTGGAGTCTCGTAGCCCCTCAGCCATTCCTCCTGTTATCCCTTCCTTCCTGGATGCCTTTCCTTCCACAACCCTACACCCTGACTCCCAACCTTGACCCCTAAGAAGCTGGACAGATATTGTAAAGTGCCTCAAGACTGTAATTTTCTATTTAAGGCCCCTGTGGTGGACCCATCTGTTATCTCTGTAGCCTCTGACAAGACATCGAAATCTCTTTCTTCTACTTCACTCCTCCCCTCTGACAAAGACAGTAGGCAACTAGAGAGGCTGGGGAAGAAAATCTACACTTCAGCTACTTTAGCCTTCATTGTTTTGAATTAACAAATGCGTATGACTAAGTACTCCATGGAACTCATGTCGCAGTTATCAAAAATTGTATCTGACATGCCAGACTCAGAGAATAAAGCCTTGGCCTCATCCCTAATTTCTGCATCCTCTCAGGTAGCCCAACACTCCATTAAATGCAGCTATGATGCTGTTAAGGCTACCTCCAGAGCTGCAGCTTCTTCTTCAGCACTGAGAAGGTTTGTCTTGTTGAGGCTGCAACCCCTTCCTGAAGACATCAAGATGAAGCTCATGGATGCTCCCCTTGACAACTTGGCCTTATTTGGTAAATCTTCAGCTGACCTTTTCAAGTCTTTGCAAAAAAAGAGCAAGGAGTTAAAGACCTCAAACATATTCTGATATCTCCAGTTCCTAAATTGCACAGGAGCTATCCTTCCAAACAGGTTTTCATCCACAGGCAATCCTGGCCCACCCAGCCCAAGCCCTCCAAGGTGAGTAAGAAATTTCATTAATACTCAGCTGCCTCTGCTTCCCAAGCTGCAAGCAACCTTTCCTGATAGAGCAGGATCCTCATCCTGACTACTCAGGACTCCTTCACAATACCCCTCTCTTCCTACACAGATGCCTCTCCCTCCCTGCCTGGAATCCATAACACAAGATGCCTTGGTGCTGTACGTCATAAAAATGGATACTTTATAGAAATCCCTTGTGTTCTGACTGAAGAGTGCTCTCAAACAATCTGGAAATATAATCGCTGATAAGTATAATTCTTAGCACTTTAACTTTTCAGAGTTCTGCATTGTCTTAATTTTTTGCCTGATTGAATTATTTTATATATTTGCTGACTGAATTATTTTATATATTTGTTGGCATTGATTTTTGCTTCTAATCTCTTCTGAAACTTTTTTTCTTTGTCTCACCCACACTATTCCTGTGGTGTGTGTTATAGTCGGTGGCTTTGCAGTTGCCTGCCCCTACTGTAAATTTGATCTGGGACACTCCTCCCAGTCTAGTGTTCATTCTACCTAATGCAGAGAGAGCATTTGAGAAGGCCAACCCACTTAGGTTCTTAACCTTGAATTATCTTCTGCTCCTCCTTCCTGCCCTTGCACTTTACTAACCAAAATAAAATCTCTTTGTGTTCTGACTGAGTGCTGAGTGTGCATCTCAGCTGATAATTATATTTTTTGGCACTTCTTAATTGTTCAGAACTGAATAAAACAACAGTTGAATTTAGTTCAAAATACATTTCGAATAAATTGCATTTATTTAAACTGTATTTGCTTTAATACTGCTACACCCTCAAGTGTGCTAGCTTGCACTGCACTTGAATTGTTTTTAGTGCTGTTGTAGCTGCTTTCTGAAAAAAAAAAATCTAAGCTTGTTTCCTGCCTTTCCTGTAACTAGTCTAGTCCAGATACAGATTTACTGTATCCAGGACTGTTGGTAAGCTTCTGAGCTCCCCAAGCCCTTCTGTGTTGGAGGGAAGCCTTTTAGCTTATCAGTGGGAGTGGTAAGCACCAGCTAGCCTATCTACCACATGAGGAGTGGTTTCTGGCCCAGAAATTGTAGTTATTGGCCGTTTGGGCAGTTTTTCCATCTCTTTCAACTTTCTGGTTTAAAAGCCCATGTTTGCACTTGTTCCCTGCCTTTCCTGTAAGTAGTCTAGTCCAGATACAGATTTGCTGTATTCAGGACTGTTTGTAATCTTCAGAGCCCCCAAGCCTTTTTGTGTTGGAGGGTAGCCTTCTATCTTATCAATGGGAGTGGTAAGTACTAGGTAGCCTATCTACCACAAAAGGAGTTGTTTTTGGCCCAGAAATTGTAGTTTATTGACCATTTGGGCAATTTTTTCCATCTCTTCCTACTCTATGGTTTAAAAGCCCACGTTTGTGCTTGTTTCCCACCTTTCCTGTAACTAGTCTAGTCCAGGTGCAGATTTGTTGTATCCAGGACTGTTGGTAAACTTCTGAGCCCCCCAAACCTTTCTGTGTTGGAGGAAAGCCTTCTAGCTTATCAGTGAGGGTGGTAAGCACTAGGTAGCCTATCTACCACAAGAGGGGTGGTCTCTGGCCCAGACATTGTAGCTTATTGGCCGTTTGGGCAGTTTTTTCCATCTCTTTCAACTTTCTGGTGTAAAAGTCCACATCTGACTTTGTTCCCCACCTTTCCTGTAACTAATCTAGTCCAGATACAGATTTGCTGTATCCAGGACTGTTTGTAAGCTTCTGAGTGGTGCCAAAGTCTGCTCTTCAATTTTTTTCTTAGATCTGCTAGTTCTCTCCTTTCCTGCACTTTTTACTAGGTTATTAGTGTAACACTTTACCAGACTTCTTGTAGCAATTATTGTAGCACACACAATTGCTACCAGCACTAAACGTTCTACAAGGAAACAGCTCCAATATTTATTAATGCCCACCCCTCCAGGCATGTCTAAAGGTCAGTTCCCTGTGCTTTCTCCTATTAACCAGGTGAACTTGGGCATCTTGAAGCAATGTAGCAACTGCTTTATATTCACTGACAACCCTCTCCTCTTACCTCCCAACACTCAGACTTGTGAGAGATGCACTTATATATCCATATTGGAAGCCACGCACTCTCCAGCTAAGACCGGAATAGCTGGTCAAGAGGAGAAAGTCAACACTTGCACCACACCACATGGAACACATAGCCCTCTAGAACACACACCAGCACTGCCTTCAAATAAAAACACAAACCACACACCCACCTTCGCAAAGGCTCTCATTAAAAATGTACCCAAACAGCAGAGACCTCCAATGCAGAAATGCACCCAACCACCACAACACAACACTAATCACGAAACACATAACTCTCCTAAACAGTGTGCCACTCAACCAAAGCCCCTAAGGCAAAACAGCATGCCCAACACACTAGTCATAGGTGACTAGGCACACTGATGTCCCACTCACTAGGTTGAATAAGGAGAAAGTAACAGTCAGCTGCCTGTCAGGCGCCAGGATCCGCCACATAATGCATGCACTCAAGTCCCTCAGCAACATGTACAAATATGACTGTGTCATTGTACATGTGGGTGTGATTGACCTGAGACGTACCTCCCTGACTACATGAAAAGAGACATGGAAGAGCTCTTGGATTATGTAGCCCAGGCGGGTATTACCCTAGCCCTGAGCAGCATCCTACCATCACCCAGAATGATACAACAGTACAAGCAGAAAATGATTGGTTTCAACAATTGTCTAAGTTTTTGGTGTCATTCTAAGGGGATCCAGTATCTGTCTGCCTGGGATGACATGATTGATAGACCTCGATGCTTTGCCAAAGATGGCCTGCATCTGTCACCCCTGGGCTTCCTGATAGTGGCCAAGGCTCTTGCTAACCATATAGTGCCTTTTTTAGGTGGTGTTCCAAAGACCAAATTACCACTGTAACAGCTACAAACAAATGCAATCTGAGAGTCATGTTGCTCAGCGCTAGAAATCTAAATCTCAAAATGCACTTACTCGAAACACTCCTTAAAATGGAGAACATCGACATTTGTGCTGTAACAGAGACCTGGTTCAAGGCAGCAGAAAGCATCCCTGCACTACCAGGCTATAACTCATTCCACACCTTTCGGCCCCAGAACTTGGACCGAAGCTCCAAAGGCGGTGGTATTTCCATATTCATAAAGGATGCGCACACCTCCAGACTGGTAGCCCAACATAACGCATCTGAGATACTTCAGGTGCAGCTAACATTGGGTAAGAGGGCAATTCAGGTTGTAGCTTGCTATAGGTCCCCAACCATGTCCCAAGACGCACACTCCATGATCCTAAGCACCCTGGAGAATATTATGGTCCAACTTAACACTCTTATACTATGCGACTTCAACTACCCCTCCATTAACTGGGAAAACTACTCATGTACCAGTACACTTGCCCAATGCTTTCTGGAATTCATTAATTCCAATACTCTGGACCAGCTCATTCTTAACCCTACTAGAGGTATCAACATCCTTGACCTGGTCATTATTAACATGGGCAACTGTTGCTGTGCACCAATAGTCAACTATTTCCTAGTTAGATCCGACCACAAACTAATCACCTTGGAAATCCACATCCCCCACCCCCCACCCCCACAAAGGTAACCACTATGAAAAACTTCTCCAAAGCTAACTTTGGGCTCCTAAAAACAGAGGTGGCTAACTTCATGGCACCCATGCAAATGGAGAATAGTTGCATGACTGCCGAATCATACACCAATGCACTGTACGAACACATACACAAATGCATGGAACTCGCCATACCCAATAGAACCAAGATGCTGTCCTCAAAAAAAAAGGAAGACAATCTGGTGGTGCCCTGCCATAAATAAACTCTACACAGAAGGAGAAAACTGATGCGGTATAAGATGAAGTCCCAAGACTGGAAAAACTCCCTTATCAGCCTCAACAGAAGGTTGAGATCCCTCATCATATTCTCTAAATCTAGCAATGAAAATAGAATTACAACAGATAGTAAAGACAACCACAAGGCCTTCTATAGTTATGTAAAAAATCTCTATGGCAATACTCAGATTTGCTCTGAGCTACTGCACTAGGGTACCTCCTATACTGAGCCAACAGATATTGCCAATATACTGGCCAACAAATTCAGTACTAGCTTTACCCCTCTCCCCCCCCCCCCCAAAGGACCACTCACAATACCAGTAGATTGCCAGACACCCAGTATTACTGCTGCACAGCTTAAAACAGCACTGTCCAAGGCCAGGAATACAGCTTCTATGGGACATGACAATATCCCTAGCTGTGTTCTGTATGAACTACAGAGTGAACTGGCACCTCACCTGTGTGTCCTGTTCAATCACAGCCTCATCTCAGGCTTTGTCCCTACTAAATGGTGCACTGCTACAGTCATCCCTCTCCACAAAGGAGGAGTGACTACAGACCCCGGGAATTATTTATTTATTTATTTGTTTATTCCAGTTTGATGACCGGGGAGGTCCACTGGGCTCGGGAGCCCGTTTTCAGTGGAGGCCCGGGGGAGAAAAGCTCCAACAATACATAGTTACATGAATAATTACTAAGAAACTTTTGCATTACTAACAAATAAACAAGTAGCATTCATAAAGACACAAACAATTACAATTTTGTTTAGGTGTAAAAGACAGGCAAATGGCTTTGAGGCTAGATTTTACAGTATAGTTATAATGAGGGAAACATACTCACAAGTGAGGAGAGTGTGTTGAGCAGATGGAAAGAGTACTTTGAGGGGCTGATGAATGAAGAGAATGAGAGGGAGAGAAGGTTGGATGATGTGTGGATAGTGAATCAAGAAGTGCAGTGGATTAGCAAGGAGGAAGTAAGGATAGCTATGAAGAGGATGAAGAACAGGAAGTCTGTTGGTCCAGATGACATACCTGTGGAAGCATGGAGGTGTTTAGGTGAAATGGCAGTGGAGTTTTTAACTAGATAGTTTAATGAAATCTTGGAAAGTGAGAGGTTGCCTGAGGAATGGAGAAAAAGTGTTTTGGTACTGATTTTTAAGAATAAGGGTGATGTGCAGAGCTGTAGTAACTACAGAGGGATTCAATTAATCAGTCACAGCATGAAGTTTTGAGAAAAAGTAGTGGAAGCTAGGTTAAGAAGGGAGGTGATGATTAGTGATCAGTAGTATGGTTTCATGCCAGGAAAGAGCACTACAGATGCGATGTTTGCTTTGAGAGTGTTGATGGAGAAGTACAGAGAATGTCAGAAGGAGTTGCATTGTGTCTTTGTGGATTTAGAGAAAGCATATGACAGGGTGCCTAGAGAGGAATTGTGGTATTGTATGAGGAAGTCGGGAGTGTCAGAGAAGTATGTAAGAGTGGTACAGGATATGTACGAGGGTAGTGTGACAGCGGTGAGGTCTGCGGTGGGAGTGACGGATGCATTTAAAGTGGAAGTGGGATTACATCAAGGTTCAGCTCTGAGCCCTTTCTTATTTGTAATGGTAATGGACAGGTTGACAGACGAGATCAGACAGGAGTCCCCGTGGACTATGATGTTTGCAGATGACATTGTGATCTGTAGTGAGAGTAGGGAACAGGTAGAGGAGACCCTGGAGAGGTGGAGATATGCTCTAGAGAGAAGAGGAATGAAGGTCAGCAGGACTAAGACAGAGTATATGTGTGTGAATGAGAAGGAGGGTAGAGGAATGGTGAGGATGGAGGGAGTAGAGGTGGCGAAGGTGAATGAGTTTAAATACTTGGGATCAGCAGTTCAGAGTAATGATGAGTGTGGAAGAGAGGTGAAGAAGAGAGTACAGGCAGGATGGAGTGGGTGGAGAAGAGTGTCAGGAGTGATTTGTGACAGATGACTACCAGTAAGAGTGAAAAGGAAGGTCTACAAGAGGATAGTGAGACCAGCTATGTTATATGGGTTGGAGACAGTGGCATTGACAAAAAGGCAGGAGTCAGAGCTTGATGTGGCAGAGTTGAAGATGTTAACATTTGCACTGGGTGTGACGAGGATGGACAGGATTAGGAATAAGTATATTAGAGGGTCAGCCCAGGTTGGAAGGTTTGGAGACAAAGCCAGAGAGGCAAGGTTACGTTTGTTTGGACATGTGTTGAGGAGGGATGCAGAGTATATTGGGAAAAAGATGCTAAGGATGAAGCTGCCAGGTAACAGGAAAAGAGGAAGGCCTAAGATAAGGTTTATGGATGTGGTGAGAGAGGACATGCAGGTGGTTGGTGTGACAGAGCAAGATGCAGAGGACAGGAAGACATGGAAACAGTTGATCTGCTGTGGCGACCTCTGACGGGAGCAGCCGAAAGAAGAAGAAGAGTTATTTATACATAATACAAATGAGCAAGGTTAGCTAGGTGAGAGGTTATCCAGGAGTAAAAGTGGAGGAGACCTTGAGAGGTATAGTGTGAAGAGTACAGTTGCATTTCCTGTTTGAGTAAAGGTGAGAATGAAGAAGAGTTTTAAAGTTTTCGAGGTTATCGCAGGTCCTAAGAGTGGAGGGAAGAGCATTCCATTTTTTGGCTAAGGTAAAGGAAAGCAGAAGTCGCCCAATTAGCCTGACATGTCTGATATGCAAAGCTATGGAACGCATCATCATGGACCTAATAAACAAGGTTATAGGGAATCTCCAATCTCTGGATCCTACACAGTTTGGTTTTGTGAAGGGTAGATCATGCCTGCTAACTTGGTCGATGACTTTGAGTCAGTCACTAGAGCTGTGGGTGAAGCCAGGGTGGTTCATACAGCCTACCTTGATCTGGCCAAGGCTTTTGATACCATTCCCCACTCAGGAATCATGGAAAAACTCACTAAGCTAGGCATCAACCCCTATATCACTAGGTTTGTTGCAAACTAGCTCACAGATAAAACCCACAGTGTGAAAGTAGCTGATGCCAAGTCAGACTGCCAACCAGTCACGAGTGGATTCCCACAGGGTTCGGTCCTGGGTCCTCTCCTGTTTGGTATCTACTTCTCTGAAGTCCAGGCCAACACGAAGGGACTCTGGCTGACAAAGTTCGCAGATGATTGCAAGTTGAGAGCTATTATTAACTCCCCAAGTGATGTTGACATCCTACAGAAAAGCCTCACTGAGACCAACGACTGGTGTCAGAACCATGGCCTTAAGCTCAATGCCAAAAAATGTGTCATCATCCCCCTTGGGAAACACCCGGTTCTCTTGAATTACCACACTGATGGTAGTCCACTGAACACAGAAGGCGTTATAAGAGATCTGGGAACACAGGTTGACAACATCCTCTCTTTTGACCACCACATTGCTACTGTGGTCAGAAATCTTTCTATGTGGCACATCTCATTACTAAGGGTTTTGCATCCAGGAAGAAAAAGGTCATTGTCTTCCTCTACTCTTCCTTCATTAGGCCAGTCATTAAGTATAATGCCCCATTTGGCATGTACCTCACTAGACACCTGCAACAACTGGAGAGGCCACAAACGTACCTCACAAAGAGGATCCTAGGCCTTAAACATGTGTCCTATATGGACAGACTAAAAAAACTCCAACTATTCTCCATCTCATATCGCCTACTTAGGGGCGATCTCTGCTTGACTTACAAAGCCATGTCTGACCCAGCTTTGTTAGAAATGCTACATCTAAAGAAATCCCAATCCCTCCACACCACACGCTCCAGAGACCTCAACCTCATAACCACAATCAACAGAACATGCTAGAGGGACAAGTTCATAACCTAGAGACTGCCCATGCTATGGAATAGACTTCCCTTACATGTCAAGCACAGCACCTCACTGTTCCTCTTCAAGAGAAACTTGATGAGTGGATGGGAAATAGAAAATTCACCCCGGGGATCACTCCTATGTCTTTATTCGAGAGAAGCACTAGGAGCTAAGGTCAGGTGGCACTATGCCAGGGTAATACTATGAGCTAGGCTTGTAAAGGCTCCAGGGCCATTAGCCTAGTACACACCTATGAACTTATGAACCTATGCCTCCCTTCAGGGGTATCCTGCAACCTCCTGCAGACAACCTCCTGCAGATCAGATTCCTCTTTTTTCCCAAGTATTGACAGACCTGTTAAAACCGGGAACAATACAATCGGTTCCCACAGCCCAAAAGGGAACCCTCTTCTACTCTCGTATGTTTCTGGTTCCCAGAAAGAAAGGCCCATGGAGACCCGTCCTAGACCTGTCTTTCCTCAACACCTAACTAAAGGTACCATCCTTCAAAATGCTCACCCTTCAGACACTGTTCCCTTTAATGCACCCACAGGCCTTTCTGACATCCATAGACATCAAAGACACATATCTGCATATCCCCATTCATCCCAAGTTCAGGAAGTTTATCTGTTTTTCTGGAATCCTGGCATTTTTAATTCTCAGCCTTGCTATTTGGTCTCTCTACAGCCCCAAGAGTCTTCGCAGAATGTTTAGCTCCAGTAGTCACTTTCTGAAGACTCCAGGACATTCAAATCTTCCCTTACCTGGACGACCTTCTGTTCCAGGCAAACTCCCCAGAGGAACTGTTAAGGAACCTCAGCTCAACCATTGACATCCTACACTGTCTAGGATTCACAATCAACTTCAAAAAATCTACCCTTTCTCCATCTTGAGATCATGTTTTTCTGGGGTGCAGATTCCTAACAGACAAAATGATAGTGTCTCTCCCCCGACAAATGGCTTAGGAGCTCTGTCAGATCTTCTCAGAGTTCCTTCCCCTACATCAGTTGTCAGCAAAGGAATTTCACAAGATCCTAAGACTGATGGCTTCCACTATCCCTATGCTACCCCTGGCAAGGCTCCAGATAAGGAAGTTTAAGTGGTTCCTACCTGCTGTGCAGGCTAGCCTTACAGGTTTGGGAAATAGCAGGCCAACTTCAGATCTCCCTACAGGCAGTCTGCATTCCTTCCGAACAGAACTCTGTGGCAGACACACTGAGCAGATCCATGACGCAGGCCCATGAATTTATGCTTGACAGGGATGTATTCCTGGGCATAGTCCACCGGTGGGGTATTCCTCAAATAAACTTGTTTGTCTCCCCTCTGAACAAGCAGCTTCCAAAATTCTGCACCAGAGAACCACACCCCATGGCATGGAAAGTAGACACCCTATCCATCTCTTGAAAGGGGAAGTTTCTGTATGCTCCCACCAAAAATCTTGCCGGTGACTCCCTACTGGCCAAGACAGCATTGGTTCCCCCTTCTCCTGCACCTAACCAAGGGTAATCATCATAAGTTACCTCACAGAGTGGACTTTCTCACACAAAACAAGGACTCCCTCATCTACCCACACCTGGAAACTCTTCAACTGACCCTGTGTATGATAGAGCCCTAATATGTTTTAGACACCTATTATCTGAGGACATGCTTCAAGTCCTGCAGGAGGCTAGAAAACCCAATACAAGGAAATCTTACCTTTTCAAATGGAAGAGATTTTCTATCTGGTGTTTTTTTTCTGGAAACCTGGACCCACTAACTGTGGATCTCCCCCTGGTTCTTTCATACCTGTGTGAATTGCTCACTGCTGGCTAATCTTATTCTTCTATAAAAACACATTCGTTAACTATTTCCACAGCTTCAAGATTTGAGGCCAAACAGTTCCTCAAAAGTGCCCTCTACATTAGACCTCCCAGGAGACCTGTGCCGCCCCCCCCCGATCTTAACTTTGTCTTAGAGAAACTGACCCTCACGCCTTTTGAACCAGCTTCCTCTAGCTCCTTGAAACATTGCACCTGGAAAACTGTGCTAGCTATAACTTCTGCCAGACTGTTCTCTGAGCTCCAGGCCCTGATGGCCTCTACCCCCTTCTTGGTGTTCCACAAAGATAGGGTTTCCCTTCGGACCATCCCCTCCTTTGTGCCCAAAGTGGTAAATGAGTTGTCTTTAAACCAGGCCATTCACTTGCCAACCTTTTTCCCCTCTCCTCAAAACAATAGTGAGAGGGTCCTACACACACTCATTGTGCACAGACAACTCAGATTTTTCCTTCACAAAACTAAACCTATTAGGAAATCTGACCAACTATTTGTGTCTTTCCACCCCAGGGCTCTGGGATTGCCTGTATTCAAACAGACCATCTCTAACAACAGAATGGCATTAAATATACTGATCCCAAGGATATTGCCAATATCCTGGCAGATCAATTCACTGCCCACTTCACCCCTCTCTCACTCCCTAAATGGCCCATCTCAATACTGGAAGATTGCCAGATTCCGGTAATAACTTCAGATCTCCCTACAGGTAGTCTACATTCCTTCCGAGCAGAAGTCTGTGGCAGACACACTGAGCGGATCCACGACGCAGGCCCATGAATTAATGCTTGACAGGGATGTATTCCTGGGCATAGTCCACCGGTGGGGTATTCCTCAAATAAACTTGTTTGCCTCCCCTCTGAACAAGCAGCTTCCAAATTTCTGCACCAGAGAACCACACCCCTTGGCATGGAAAGTAGACACCCTATCCATCTCTTGAAAGGGGAAGTTTCTGTATGCACCCACCAAAATTCTTGCTGGTGACTCCCTGTTGGCTAAGACAGCATTGGTTCCCCCTTCTCCTGCACCTAACCAAGGGCAATCATCACAAGTTACCTCACAGAGTGGACTTACTCACACAAAACAAGGACTCCCTCATCTACCCACACCTGGAAACTCTTCAGCTGACCCTGTGTATGGTAGAGCTCTAAAACATTTTAGACACCTATTATCTGAGGACATGCTTTAAGTCCTGCAGGAGGCCAGAAAACCCAATATAAGGAAATCTTACCTTTTCAAATGGAAGAGATTTTCTATCTGGTGTTTTTTTCTGGAAACCTGGACCCACTAACTGTGGATCTCCCCCTGGTTATTTCATACCTGTGTGAATTGCTCACTGCTGGTTTAGCTTTTTCTTCTATAAAAACACATTTGTTAGCTATTTCCACAGCTTCGAGATTTGAGGCCAAACATTTCTTCAAAAGTGTCCTCCACATTAGACCTGCCAGGAGACCTGTGATACCCCCCCCCCCCCCCGGATCTTAACTTTGTCTTGGAGAAACTGACCCTCACGCCTTTCGAACCAGCTTCCTCTAGCTCCTTGAAAAATTGCACCTGGAAAACTGTGCTAGCTATAACTTCTGCCAGACTGGTCTCTGAGCTCCAGGCCCTGATGGCCTCTGCCCGCTTCTTGGTCTTCCACAAAGATAGGGTTTTCCTTCGGACCATCCCCTCCTTTATGCCCAAAGTGGTAAATGAGTTGTCTTTAAACCAGGCCATTCACTTGCCAACCTTTTGCCCCACTCCTCTAAACAATAGTGAGAGGGTCCTACACACACTCATTGTGCACAGACAACTCAGATTGTTCCTTCACAAAACTAAACCTATCAGGAAATCTGACCAACTATTTGTGTCTTTCCACCCCAGGGCTCTGGGATTGCCTGTATTCAAACAGACCATCTCTAACAACAGAATGGCATTAAATATACTGATCCCAAGGATATTGCCAATATCCTGGCAGATCGATTCACTGCCAACTTCACCCCCCTCTTACCCCCTAAATGACCCATCTCAATACTGGAAGATTGCCACATTCTGGTAATAATGGCCACACAGGTAAAAAACGCACTCTCCAAAGCTAAGAATACAGCATCCATGGGACCAGATGACATCCCAGGCTGTGTACTACATGAACTACAAAATGAACTGGCACCTCACCTAAGTGTCATGTTTAATCATACCCTCACCTCAGGCTTCGTGCCCACTGAGTGACACACAGCTACAGTTATCCCACTCCACAAGGGGGGGATCCACCTTGGATCCTGGGAACTACCGCCCCATCAGTCTGATGAGCCTTATCTGCAAGGCCATGATACGTATTATCATGGAACTTATAAACAAGGACATTGGCAACCTAAAAACACTGGACCTCACCCAGTTTGAGTTCGTGAAGGGCCGATCTTGTCTCCTGAACCCTATTGACTTCTTTGAATCAGTCTCCAGAGCCGTGGATGAGGGTAAGGCAGTCCACACAGCCTATCTGGACCTCACCAAGGCTTCTGACACCATCCCACACTCTGGAATCATAGATAAACTTACTAAGCTGGGCATTAATCCCTACGTCACTCGATGGGTTGCCAACTGGCTTACTGACAGAACCCACACTGTAAAAGTAGCTGACTCCAAATCCAGCTCCAGACAAGTGACAAGTGGAGTATCTCAGGGTTCAGTCCTGGGACCTCTCTTGTTTGGCATCTACTTCTCTGATGTACAGGCCAACACTAAGGGACTCTGGCTAACTAAGTTCGTAGATGACTGCAAACTGGGAGCCATTATTGAATCCCCAAATTATGTGGATACTCTACAAAAGGGCCTTACAGAAACAGATGCTTTGTGCCAGAGCCATGGGCTCAAGCTCAATGCCAAGAAATGTATAGTTATCCCCTTTGGGAAAAAAACATGTACCCGTGAATTATCACATAGGTGGCAGTACACTAAACACTGAAAGTGTGATAAGAGACTTATTGACACAGGTGGACAGTGGTCTCACCTTCAATAACCACATCATCACAACAGTCAGGAAATCCTTCTATGTGGCACACCTCGTCACTAAGGGCTTTTCATCCAGAAAAAAGGAGGTCATTGTCCCACTGTACTCATCCCTTATTAGACCCATTATAGAATACAACACCCCATTTGGTATGTACCTCTCAAGACATCTGCAACAACTGGAAAGGCTGCAGAAATACCTCACTAAAAGAATCACAGGCCTAAAGCAGATGCCCTATGCTGACCGTCTTAAAAAACTCCAGCTATACTCTGTCGCATATCATCTACTCCGAGGCAGTCTCTGTTTAACATACAAGGCCATGTTAAACCCAGAGCTGTTGGACATGCTACACTTAAAGAAATCCCAATCCCTCAGAGCCACACGCTCCAGGGATCTAAATCTTGTCTTCACAATAAACAAAACATGCTGGAGGGATAGGTTCCTGGCCCAGAGACTCCCCAAACTCTGGAATAGACTGCCCATACATGTCAAGCAGAGCACCTCTTTGGCCCTCTTCAAAAGGAACCTTGATGATTGGATGGGAGAAAGGAAATTCATCCCGGGGACCATGTCAGTCGCCCTGCTAGACAGTGGTCCAGGGAAGTAAATAGTGTGGGAGGAAATAGCCAGGGAATTGTTATGGCTAGGCTTGTATAGGCCCTAGGGCCGATAGCCTAGTACCAACCTATGAACTGGATTTCCAAATCCATTTCCTTTTGCTATGCCTACCATGGGAAAACCCTTCCCTGTTTGGTCAAAGCTCACTCTACTAGAGCAGTGTCCTCCTCTGGTGCCTTCCTCAAGGGACTACATAGCAATTCTATTCTAGAAGCGGCTACCTGGACCTCTGTCCACACCTTTACAAAAGATTACAAGTTGGATTCCATTTTTTAATCCAGGGCTGGGTTTGCCAGGGCCTTCCTTCATGGCTTCCTGGAGAATTCTTCTGCTTCTGCCACCTCCCTCTCTGCATGAGCTTTGGTACTCTTCCTCATGTTAATAAAACTGGAACAGATGAATAGAAGGACATAGAATAGTTGTGTAAGAACCTACTGCAAAGATAGATGTCCTTCTCTTCTCTGTTGCAGTATTCTGTCCCAACCCCCTTCCCCACTTGTCATGATTCTTGAATGTATTGACTCTCTATTCCTTGGACTGTCTCTCCTCCTGGGGCTTCAGTTCTGAGAAGGGTGTGCATGGAATATCACTGTTATGGCCTATGTCTGATAGCTGCCTACGTGAGATGTACCACGCACCTTACAGCAGTAAAAGACTTTAGTATACTGGCTGACATCGGATCGCCTGGGCAGGCAACTCCCTCATGTTAATAATACTGCAACAGAGAAGAAAAGGACGTCTATCGTTATGGTAAGTTCTTCCACAACTATTCTTTCTTTCAAATTCAGGACCCTTTTTCGAGAATGAAATAAGCAGGCTCAACAATAAAACAGATTTTTAAAAAGCAATGCAAATAAGCTCAAAGAAGAAAGGGGAAGCCTTCCAAAACCAAGGACAGTCCAAAAACATCAGAATGACTGCTTGCCCATTCAAACTCTGCCCTCCCACCCTGGTAATCTCTTAAATCCTTCATTGTTGGCCTTCATCTTCCTCAGTGGCATTAGGTGGTCTCAGGCATATGAGTTCTGAGAATCATTCATACAGGGGTAAAGATGGTAATGGAAGTCCCTTCCTCCTTTTCAGGGAACTCCATTTCATTCTGTAAACCAAACTTCCCTATTTCCTCCGGTTTTGGAGCACGTGTTCTTGGGGGGGGGGGGGGTTGTGGTCATAGAAGTATTGCCCTCAAATCAGATATGCAAATGGTTTTATTCAAGGGTCTTTCTAGTGCCAAAGAAAGATGGAACTTGGAGACAGATCCTAGACATAGAATTTCTCATTCTGTATGTCAAGGCTCTTGAGTTCAAAATGCTATCCCTTCAAACATTGTTACCACTCATAGCCCCACCCCCCAGTGTCATGGTAAAGTTAGACTTAAAATCTGCTTATTGTCACATGCTAGTTTACAAAGAACTCACAGATTTGTAAGATCTTCTGTGTCTGCCTTAACTTGTGAGTCCTCTGTTTTACCCTTTGGTGTATGTACTACGCCAAGGCTGTTTACAAAGTTTCTGACGTCAGTAATTGTTTATTCCTTGCTTCAAGAATACACATCTTCCATATTTTAATGAATGTTTTATAGTTGCACTCTTTTTTTCAGTTGTTAAGATTCTCTGATATGCCGAGAAACTACTACTCAGTCTGGGGTTTTAAGTGAACTTACATAAAGCATCTCTCATCCTTTCCCGCAGAGTAGTTTTTATGGGATGTCTTCTGGATACTTACCTAGAAATGGCTTTTCTTCCTGTGGACAAAGTAGAACTGCACAACGAAAACTTCCTGAACCTTTTCATTTAGTCCCTGATATCTGCCAGGGAGTTTCTTAGTATTCTGGGTTTCATGGTCTCTATGATTGTCATGATTTCTTTGGCCAGCCTTCACATGAGAAAAACTTCAGTGGTATCTCAGGTCAGTCTGGTTTCAGCATCACCACCCTTTATATTTTTCAGATTCCAGTACTGGGAATTTATAAGAAGGGAGTTAATGTGAGGGGTGGATCAGTTGTATCTCAGCCCAGGTCTCCCCTTCTCCCTTCTGCGTCCTTGTCAGTCTTTCACAACAGATGCCTTTGCATGGTTGGCTGTACTGATGGGAGTGAAAGTGCAAGGTTGGTGGATCAAGCAGAACAGACAAAATAAAATTAACTATAAAATAAATATCAAAGAGATCTTGGCAGTAATCAGTGCTCTGAATCATGTCTGGTCTCCAAGATCTCAGCAAGTTTTCACAAACAACACCACAGTAATGAGGTATGTAAAGAAATGAGAGAGCACTGGATCTTAACCCTTTTGCATTTGATTGTCTGGGAGGTAGCAACCCTTCTTAGTCTGACTTTTCAGGCTTCTTACGTTCCTTAAGAGCAAAACATTATAGCAGACAGGCTAAGCAGAACCAAGATGGACCCTCACAAATGTTAACTTCACCCAAGACATCTTAAAAGAATTGATCCAGCTGTGGAGACCACCTCAAATAGGTCTTTTTATCTCCTTTCAAAACAGTTAAAAGAAATTCTTCTCTGGGATCCCTTGACAATAGGCCTGGAAGACAGGTGCTTTCTTATTCCCATGGACAGGAATATTCCTCTATGCCTTTCCTCCTTTCCACTGATATTTAAGGCCCTTCTAAAGATGCAGAAGGATTCCTTAAAGATGGTGGTGGTGACTGCCTTTTGGCCTGGGCAACAGTGGTTCTGTCTGCTTTTGAAAATGGGCAAGGGAGATTACCACAGGCTTCCCCATATACTGGTTTTACTCGCACAAGACATCGGTTGTTTGAAACAACCCATTCTGAAAACACTTCATTTGACTGCCTGGATGCTAGACTATGGATGCTCATTTTTTTCTTTGGATGTGCCACTAGGAAATCATATATGTGTAAGTGGAAAATATTTTCTAGTTGGTGCCATACTAAAAAACAGTATCTTTTTAAGGCTCAGATGCTTCTGGTTGCAGAATACTTATGTGAGTTATTATCCTCTGACCTTAGTTACAAGTTTCACCTTTCAGCCATTTCTGCTTGTCTGCCCTTAGAGCCCCTACCTGTTGGCACGTGTTTTTTTGAAAGGAGTTGTACATGTTCGTCCACCTTGAAAACAGGTGGCTTCTCCTTGAGATCTTAACTTTATGTTTGAAGAACTAATACATCTTCCAGTTGAACCAGGCCATCCAGCTGATTGTATGCTTTTAACTGGGAAAACCATGATGTCCTTCTGTTCCTATGTTGCAGTATTCTAGATGTTCTTCGTGTTTCACTGTTGCAGTCATCGCATTCGGGTTATCTTCCTGCAGGTAGCCCTCAGCTGGCCTGAATACCAGAGTCTTGGGATTTCTGTGTCAGATGCTGTCGCTTCTTCCATGACGTCAGGTCATCAGGGGTATAAAACATGCAGCCAATGCCATTACTTCAGTCTCTATTGCTGTGCGGTGCCCGAAGCAGAAGCAGTTCACAAGTGCCAGTCAGCCGACTCCTGAAATGTTCATTTTTGAGTTTCAGACCTGAAGTCTTCTAAAAGACAAGTACCACGTTGGGGATCCTTTTTTCTTGCTCCAATCGATGTCAGAAAAAATTAAGAATTGTCTTGCCTGTGGAAAGCAAATACCTCATAGAGATTTTCATTCTTACTGCGTCACCTGTTTAGGCCCAGACCACGACATTCCTCGCTTTCAGGTTTGTGCCTTGTTCAATGCCCGTACTTTTCGACGTCAAGCTATTTTTGTAGCTAAATACTTTCGCTCTCGATTTCCATACTCCAAAATGGCTTTGTTAAGCCATCCGACTACCGATCTTCTGAAAAATTGTAAGGATAAAGACAGAGACAGACCGCATAGGTCCAAAACTGCCAACAACACTACCGTTAAGCTAGTCGCCAGTCCGCCAGTACTCAGTGAGGCACTTTCACAGCCCCTGATACCCGCTTCTACAGATTCGCAGGCCTCTACTGAGACCCATTCGGAGTCCGGTATGCCATGAGATGCATCTTTGACTATGGAACCTGTGGATGTCTCTACCTTGGATGGGTCCGGAGCTGCTGTGCAGGCACCAGCTTCTGAGGGTGTATTCAGGCCTACCGATTTTCAGATCAAACTGACGACTTCGTTTCAAGCCAAAAATACCGAATTCCTCAGGCCTAAAGCTCGCACTATGCCTAGGAAACTGGAGACCAAAGTGCATTCTCAGGCCCACATGTCTCATAAACAAATGGATTAGAATGGCTGAAGACCTTATTACCCTAATTAGGGGAAGCCAGACTTCCCCCTCTAAGAGACCTAGACCTGATGTTCCTTCGGATTCTTCTGATCAGGAATCTGATATCTCTGTTCCTTCTGACTACCAGGACATACCCTTATCTACCTATGAGAATTCTGATGCAGAGGATTCCATTCCCTCTGCTTCCCCTCCAGAAGATCTTTCTTTTGGTGAAACCTTGCATACCCTTAGGGAGCATTTCCGCTGGGAAAGCCAGGACTGTTCTCAGTCCAAAAAGAGACTCAGGGAATTTTTATACCTGCCTCAGCACAGGCCTCTTGCTATCCCTCCTGTTCTGGAGATTGTAGATGATGTTTTCTTGGAATCCAGCCTTAACCTGGATACTTTGCCTCCAGCTCCCAGGAAACCTGACAGGTACTATAGAGTACCTGACTCTCACAAATTCCTTTTCAAGAATCCTACTGCGGATCCAGAGACCATTTCCCAAGGACCAAAGGCCATTAAGGCTACTACTACCAAAAATCCTACCCCTTCTGACAGGGATTCCAGGGCTTTAGACAGATGGGGTAAGAAGGTATACACCTCTGCTACTCTGGCCATTAGGGCTTTATACTGCCAGTTTCACATGTTAAAGCATCAGCAGCATATTATGGGGCTAATTAAACAAAAAATGATGTTGATTCCTAACTGTGCAGAACAGAAAGATTTACAAGAGTTAATGCATTCCGCTGACCAAGTTGGTAAACATACTTTGCAGTATGGTTTGATGCTTTAGAAGCATCTTGCAGGGCTGCTGTCACTGGGTCCATACTTAGAAGGCATGCTTGGCAGATCAGGAAAAAGCAAAATTGCTGGATTCACCCTTAAGCCAAGAGCACCTATTTGGCAATAAAGCAGAAGAAGTCCTCAAAAGGATGGAGGAAAAAGCTAAATCTATCCAAACTGTTAAAAGATTTCTTACAAGTACAGCCACCCAGATTCAGTAGGCATTGGCCTTCAAAGAACTGGTCCTTTCCAGTCCCTTCCAGGCCTTCTCAGTCCAAACCCACGGGGCAGCAGACCACCAAAACGTCAGTCTCAGGTTATGCACATATCTAAGCAGTGGGGTGCTCCCACATCCAAATCAGGGAATAGTAAGCCACCCCACCATGGTAAAATGGCACAATGACTTATCCTTAACTCCTCCAAGCCTTGCTCAACTAATTGCACCTTTAGGAGGAAAACTCACCCTGCATGCAAAAAACTGGGAACTCATTACCCAAGACAAATGGGTTTTAAACATTGTTTACCTAGGATACAGATTCCACTTCCACTCTCTCCCAACCCTCTGTGGATGGCCAGACCTCCTCCCAAACCAGTGGGTGGAGGCCCAAAAACAAGTACTTTCTCTCCTCAGCATAAAGGCTATTCAACCTGTCCCAGCAGAACAAAGGGGACAAGGCTTTTATTCAAGACTGTTCCTGGTACCCAAAAAAGAAAACTCCTGGCATCCTATCCTGGATCTGTCTATTCTCAACAACTTTCTAGTGGTTCCAAAATTCAAAATGCTAACTCTCCAACAGCTGCTTCCTGTGCTTGCCAAGGATGCCTGGCTGGCAACCCTAGACTTAAAAGAAGCTTCCTGCACATCTTCATAAGGGAATCCTGCAAGAAATACCTACGCTTCAGGGCAGGCTGTATGCACTATCAGTTCTCTGCACTTCCCTTTGAGTTATCTATTGCGCCCAGGGTATTCACAAAGTGCCTAGCTCCAGCCATTGCATTTTGCAGGCAGAGAAGTATTCAGATTTACCCATACTTGGACAATTGCCTGATTCAGACGAAAAGTCAGTACTTGTTATTACAACACCTGATATTTGTAAAGAGACTTCTAACATCACTGGAGTACACCATCAACGAAAATAAATCACACCTAGTACCCTGCCAACAGATTGTATTCCTAGGAGCAAGCTTGAACTTCCCAGATGGCATTCCTCACTCCAGAGAAACAAATTTATTTGACAACCTACTTCAACCTACTGGCCACAAAAACCCAGCTATCTGCAAGGAAAATACTGCAAGCTCTGGGGTTCATGGCCTCTTGCATCCTGTTAATTCCATATGCAAGACTGCATATGAGGAAACTTCAGTGGTATCTAAAAAGTCTATGGTGTCAACATTCTCAGGACCTGGAAACAATAATTCCTATCATTCCTTGTCTAAGGGCAGAGTTCTTTTGGTGGGCAGAGGCCTGCAACCACAACAAGGGACTCTCTTTCACTCTACCCCCTGCCGCTCAAACCCTAACAACAGACGCATCAGACTATGCATGGGGGGCTCACATGGCAGGCCAGTGCATTCAGGGCAAATGGAACCCAAAGCAGATGCACCTGCCTATCAATCAAAAAGAAATGTTAGCTGTACAGAATGTTCTGACAGCCTTCAAAGAACTTATTCTTCCAGGACAACTATTGGTAAAGACAGACAACACCACAGTTATATGGTACATAAACAAGCAGGGGGGAACCCATTCCTACCCATTCTGCAGACTAGCAATGGTTCTGTGGAACACAGCCTTGAGCAACCAGTTGCACCTACAAGCTCAATTCCTTCCAGGCAAATTAAATTCACTGGCAGATGACTTAAGCAGAAATCTCATGGACCCACATGAATGGAAACTGGAACCCAAAATATTCAAGCTTTTGGGGAACAGATGGGGGACACCAGAGGTGGACCTCTTTGCTTCCCTTCAGAACTATCAGTTGAACAAATACCGCACCAGAACACCCCACAGTCAAGATTGGAAAGTGGATGCCCTGTCCTTTACCTGGGAAAGCTTCTCAGTCTATGCCTTTCCCCCCTCTGCCTCTCCTCTCGAAGGTGCTAATAAAGATCAAACGGGACAAGTCAAGGACAATCCTGATTGCACCATACTGGCTACGCCAGCACTGGTACCCTCTTTTACGCAGTCTGACGGGGCTACAACCATGGCACCTGCCTCAGACTCCTTCCCTACTGTCCCAGCAGGCGGGCCAGATTCTGCACCCTCAGCTTCAGACCCTGAACCTTTCAGCCTGGCTAATCCTCTGAGCTCCCCACTAGCAACCCTCAGTAAGCAGGTGCTGGATGTCATTCTTGAGACAAGGAGGCCTAGTACTAGAAAATCCTATTCAGAAAAGTGGAAAAGATACTGTTCCTGGAGCCAGTCTCAGTGGATGGGCACAGCGGTGCCCAGCTTACCTCATATACTAGATTACTTAACAGAGATGCTGTACAAGGGCTTTTCCTTCTCTTCCATTAAAATTCATGCCTTGGCCATCTCAGCTCACTATAGTACTGAGCCACCCCTATTCTCTCATCCTATGGTAAAGCAGTTCCGTAGAGGGGCCAAAATGTGACACCCCCCAAGAGAGCTCCCACTCCAGCCTGGGACCTTAACTTTGTAGTGGAAAAACTTACTCTTCCTCCCTTTGAACCGGCTGCTACAGCAGAGTTGAAATTCCTCTCTTGGAAAACAGCTTTACTTCTAGCCATCACTTCAGCAAGAAGAGTGTCTGAACTGCAGACCCTTATGGCAGTGGAACCCTTCATTATCTTCCATTTGGACAGGGTTTCCCTCAGGACTAACCCATCTTTCATGCCCAAGGTAGTGTCTAGTGTGGCTTTAAACCAGTCCATTCATTTGCCTACTTTTTTTCTCTAATCCTCAGAATAAAGGGGAAAGGATACTGCATTCTCTGGATGTGCACAGACAGCTGAGATTCTATTTGGACAGGACTAAGCCTCTCAGAAAATCTGAACAGCTGCTAGTCAGCTTTGCTACAGGGGCAAAGGGGAAGGCCATTTCAAAGCAAACCATTTCCAAATGGATAGCACACTGCATCCATTTCTGCTACAAGCACCATGGAAAACCTACCCCCACAGGGGGATAAGGACTCATTCCACTAGGGCAACATCTACCTCTACTGCATTTCTCAGAGGAGTCCCTACCAGGGACATCCTGGAAGCTGCACCCTGGAGCTCTGTACACACTTTCACCAAGCATTACCACTTGCCTATCTTTTCTAAATCCAGAGCTGGATTTGCCACAGCAGTCTTACAGGGCCTGATTGCCAGCCTTAATGCTTCTTAATCTTCCATCTCCCTTCCTTAGCTTTGGGAATCAACCCAAATGTGAATACTGCAACAGTGAAACACGAAGAACATAGTACAGTTGTGTACACTTACCATAAATGTAGATGTTCAAGTGTATTTACTGTTGCAGTCCTGGTTACCCTCACTCCAGCCCCCTGATTGTCTTTGCTGTCACCTATCCTTTTTGGTGTGGCATATCTTTAAGTGTGTTTGCTTTTTGCTGGGGGTGTTCCACACCATATAATTGTTTCCTATTGTGGGGGCACCTAACATCTGGGGAAAGAAAAACTGATGTAATGGCGTCGGCTGCATGTTTTATACCCCCTGATGACCTGACATCATGGTAGAAGCAACAGCATCCGATGCAGAAATCCCAAGACTCTGGTATTCAGGCCGGCTGTGGGCTGTCTGCAGGCCGATAACCCAAATGTGATGACTGCAACAGTGAATACACTCGGACATCTACATTTATGGTAAGTGTACACAACTGTACTTTGTGGGATTTCCTGCCCATCAGGCGACTCGTACGTTGGCTCCTATACAGAAGCTTCAGCTTGGCTGTTGCAGCGTGCGTGGGATGTCAGATGCACGGCCATAAACCAGGGACCTTAAATGTGGCGTCTGCATGCACAATCCTCAGAACTTTTCAGCCGCAGACGACCTACGCATCGTACGATTACTCCTTCTCAGATGTCACATCAGTAAAGCTAAGTAACCCGTTGGGTTTCTGTTTTTCCTTGTTTAGCCATTTGTTATTGCTTAGGCTTAGTTGTTGTTGCTTTTAGCTGATGTCAGGTAAAAAGGGAAAGCACCAGTGCTGGCTCCAGATACCCCATAAGGACGCCCATAATAGGTGTGTTTTTTGCTTAGGCCAGGAGCACGACCATTCCACTTGCTCAATTTGTCAATCATTTGTGCCAAAGACCCTATGCAACCATTTGGCCACTCTACCTAGAAAACCAATGCTTTAAACGATTAGCCCTAAGAATGGATCCCGCATTGGAGGCCGCATCTGAACCTCTGCGCAAGAAGGCCAAGATTCCTAATCCTTCCTCGCCTGCCACTTCACTACTGGACACCCCACCAACTGCAGATCTAGGAGTTGAGGAGCGCCCAGCTGATCTGTCGACTTCAACGATGTCCTTTGAGGAAGCCGTTGCACAGCTGATGACCAGCACATCCTCGGAGCTTACCCAGACACCGACTTCCGTCGATGTTGAGGGAGAACTAGATTCTGTGGTACCTCCGACCGGGATCCAGACTTTGGAAATGGTGACCTCTAAACATGACTCCAGGCTGGTTCCAACTTCCACCCCAGCCAAAAAGAAGCAGAAAAACAAGCATACCTCCTCTTCTGCAGAAGCCCTGCCAGATTGGCAGGCCTTCACTTCCTCTCTCATGCAGGCCTTTATGACCCTTAGGTCTTCAGCCTCAACCTCCACTACTCTTCCTTTACTTAGCCCTAGGTCTGCCTCTGCCTCTTCCCTCCCACCCATGACCTCTCAGGTTAGGGAGGAAGAGCATGATTCTTCCTTTTCTTCCTCAGAGGGCTCTATTTCATGTACATCCCAGATTGCTTTTCCCCAGGAGTATTATTCTCCTGATGAGGAATCTGTTGAAGGGGATTCTCCTCCGGTGGATATTACCTTTGGTGAGACCATCACCAAGATGAAATATTACTTCAAATGGGATACTTCACAAATGACTGACACCCAAAAGAGGTACGTTGAGCTGCTTCAAATGGAATCCCTCTCTCCTTCGGCTGTCCCTCCGGTTCTGCCTGCTTACTTGGATGCCTTTAATTCAGCTTCTAAGGCCCCAGACTCACAACCACCTGCCCCTAAGTGCCCAGACCGCTTCTATAAAGTGCCAGAGGAGCAAAAATTCTTAGTTAAACCACCCTTGGCAGACCCAGCTGTGATTGCCACCACCCCTGATAAACAATCTAGACTGCTTCCTTCCGCCCCCCTCCTACCCACGGATAAAGATAGCAGATCTATGGATAGGATTGGCAAGAAGTTATACACATCCTCCACATTGGCTTTCAGAGCCATTAATTTTCAGACCCACATGACTAAGTATGCTCTGAACTTAGTGTCTCAAGCCTCCTCCATGCTGGCGTCTATTCCTGAGAGCCCCATTAAGGCTGACATTTCCTCCAAGCTCTCCTTGGCTCAGCAAGTAGCCAGGCACTCCATTAGATGCAGTTACGATGCTGTAGAAGCATCCGCCCACTCTGCCGCATCTGCTTCTGTCCTCTGGAGATACTCCTGGCTGAGACTTCAGAATCTCCCAGAAGACTTCAAGTCCAAGGTCTTGGACACCCCCCCTGGATCACAACTTCCTCTTTGGAAAACAGTCTGAAGACCTCTTCAAGAATCTGCAAGAAAAAAGTAAAGAATTACAGGACATTAAACATCCGCTGGTGTCCCCCATTCCCAAGTATTATAGGAACTACCCTGCTAAAACCACTTTTATGAGGTGTAACCCTCCACAGACAGGTGCTTCCTCTTCCAGATCTAGAAGAGGGGCAAGAAGACCTACCACGTCCAGACCTTCTGCACCACCTCCTCAGGCCAAACAATCCTTTCAGGACAGAGGAGGTCCCAATAATGCGTGACTGCCTTGCCCCACCTACCGCTTTCTGCATGCCTTCCCCACTGCCTCCCTTTCTGGCAAACCATCACCATGGACCAATGAGTCCGATCCATTATCCAAAAAGGGTACTTCCTATCCTGGAAAGAAAAACACCCAAGAAAGGCATTCCGTTTCCCTCCAAAAAAACAACTTTATCTCCTTCCACAAGATGTTCTTCGTTTTCCATTGCTGCAGTCCTTACTATTGGGGGTATAGTCCGCGTCCAGTCGGCCCGAATACCAGAGTATAAGGCTGACGTCGGTCAGGGCGCATTAGACTGACGTCAGTACGTCAGGGTACTAATGCGCATGACCGACGTCATATCCTCAGTCTTTTTTGCCGCATGGTCCGATGCAGAAGCAGTTTTGCGAGTGCAGGTTGGCGTTCTGAAATATTTCCGAAACCGGAGTTTCAGACCGAAACAGAGTTGGCTAAGTACCCGTTGGGAACATTTTGGTTTTTCTTGCCTCAGTATTTTACCGGATGTCAGAAAAAGTGAATAACTGTATTTCTTGTGGGAAACAGATACCTCATAGGGATTACCATACCTTGTGTATACCTTGTTTAGGGCCTGAGCACGACGTTGTTGGTTGCCGCTCTTGTGCTAGGTTTAACAAACGCACTATTAAGAGGAGGTTAGACTGTGCCAGGTTAGTGTTTGGGAAGCGTTGCAATTATAAAATGCCGTCGGATGCTCCGCCCGCTTCGCCCAAGAAGCGCAAGGACAAAACAGTGAAGCCTAGGGTTGATGAACCGCAGTCCCGGACGTCGGTTCTTTAGAAGGCTCAGTGGAGCCAGAGGTTTTGCCAGGAGTTTCCATGGAGTCTCAGGCAGAAACTTTACTGTTACAGGATGTGCCTTCTCAGGAGGTAGGCCAGGCTGAGGGGGCTTCTCAGGTAACTGTTCTTCCCTCTCTTCCCAAGGTAGTTAGAGCCTCTCCTTCTGTTGCCAAAACTTCTTTGAGAGGTAGGCCTAGTTCAGCTTCAGTGGGGCTTCTCCTAGCATTTCGGGTTCTGTACCTAAGAAACATATGCTTAAAATGGCAGAAGATTTGATTACTATGATTAGAGGTTCTATGCCCCGCCTGATAAGAGGCCTAGGGTGGAACCGAGTTTGATAGTTTTGAACAGTGTTCAGAGGCTTCAGAGTCTTCTGGAAGACTTGCAGGAGTATCCTACTTATTCTGATTCTGATGTGGATGATTCCACTCCTACAGCTTCTCCTCCTGAGGATTTCTCATTTTCAGAGACTCTGCATTCCATGAGGGAGCACTTTAAATGGGAAGGCCAGGATTACTCTGATTCCAGGAAAAGGCTTAGGGAATTCTTGTTTTTGCCCCAGCATAGGCCCTTAGCTATTCCTCCTGTGTTGAATGTGGTGGAAGATGTTTTTGCAGAGGCTTCCCTGAATCCTGACTCTTTGCCTCCTGCTCCTGTTAAGCCTGATAGGTATTATAGGGTGCCCGAAGCTCATAAGTATTTGTTTAAGAGTCCTAGGGCGGACCCAGAAATTATTTCTCAAGGGCCTAAAGGTGTTAAGGCTTCTGTGGTTATAAATCCTGTTCCCACTGATAAAGAGGCAAGGGCCTTGGATAGGTGGGGAAAGAAAGTGTATACTTCTTCCACTCTAGCCATGAGAGCGTTGAATTGTCAGTTTCACATGCTAAAATATCAGAATTATCTCCTTTCACAATTAAAATCTAAGGTGGATGCTTTGGCGGAAGGTATTGAGTGTAAAGAGTTGCTGGACTTGGTTCATGTGTCTGAGCAAGTGGGTAAGCATTCTTTGCAATGTGGTTTTGATGCTGTACAGGCCTCCTCGAGGGTGGCTGCTACTAGTTCTGTTCTTCGCAGGCATGCCTGGTTGAAGGATCAGAATTTAGCTGAGCATGTTAAGACAAGGATTTTGGAT
Organism: Protopterus annectens; assembly: GCF_019279795.1. NCBI lineage: Eukaryota > Metazoa > Chordata > Ceratodontiformes > Protopteridae > Protopterus > Protopterus annectens. Next base: position 1,723,765,997 of record NC_056726.1, read on the forward strand.
GCTCCTTTACAGTCTGATGTGTTGTTTGGATCGCCTGTGGAAGCAGTTTTAAAGAAAATGGAGGACAAAGCTAAGTCTATGCAAACTGTTAAAGATTTTTTGCAGGTGCAGCCACCGAAGTTTAGTAGAAATTGGCCTGCTAAGGGGTGGACATATCCTGCTTATGATTCCCAGTCTAGGGGTAGGTCTAGACGTGGTAGGGGCAGGGCTCAAGGTTCTTTTAGGCCTAGAACAGGGAGTTCACCTGCTCAGACTTCTGGTGAGGGCAGGGGTCAGTCCTTTGTAAACAGACCCAATGACCTGTCTTTTCAGCTGCCAGTAGATTCTCGTCTGGCAGCTCCTTTGGGAGGAAGACTGTCTCTTTTCAAAGAAAATTGGGATTTAATTACTCAAGACAAATGGGTGTTGGATATCATTCACCACGGTTACAGATTTTATTTCCATACAATGCCCCCTTTCAAAGGCATGCCAGACGTTCCTCCTCCACAAAGAAAGGAGGCTCACAAGCAAGTTTCTCAGTTACTCCAGATGGGGCCATTCAGCCAGTCCCTGTATCAGAAAGGGGCCTAGGATTTTATTCTCGCCTGTTCCTAGTACCAAAGAAGGGGAACACGTGGAGACCAATTTTGGATTTATCTCTCCTCAACACTTTTCTGGACATTCCCAAGTTCAAGATGTTGACGTTACAACAGCTTTTACCTCTGCTGGGCAAAGATCACTGGATGGTAACTTTAGATCTCAAGGAAGCTTACCTTCATGTGCCTATAAGGCTAAGTTGCAGGAAGTATCTGCGGTTTCAAGCTGGAAATTCTCATTATCAGTTCTCTGCATTGCCCTTTGGCTTATCTACTGCCCAGAGTATTCACAAAGGTTCTGGCTCCAGTGATAGCTTACTTCAGGCTTCAAGGAATTCAAATCTATCCTTACTTGGACGACTGCCTGATTCTGGCTCAAGAACAGGAAGACCTTCTACAGCATCTGGAATATGTTATAGCAGTGCTAAGATGCCTAGGGTATTCTGTGAACGAAATAAAGTCCAGTCTAGTACCCTCTCAAGACATGTGCTTTCTGGGTGTGAGACTGAATACAGCAGCCCAGATGGCCTTTTAACCCCGGACAAACAAAAGAGTCTGTCACTTTACTTCCATCAACTATCTCATCAGTCCGTGCTGACTGCAAGGACAGTCCTTCAAGCATTAGGGTTCATGGCATCTTGTATTCTGGTGCTTCCCAATGCCAAACTGCATATGAGGAAGCTACAATGGTATCTCAAAAATGTATGGACACAGCGCTGCCAGGATTTGGACACTGTCATTCAAATAATACCTTGCCTTCAAAAAGAATTCTTGTGGTGGGCTCAGGAATGTCACCTAAACAAGGGACTCTCTGTGACCCGGCCAGAGGCAAGTCAGATTTTAACGACAGATGCCTCGGACATTGCTTGGGGAGCTCATCTAAATGGAAAGTGGATACAAGACAAGTGGCCTGCCAGACTACAGCATCTACATATCAACATGAAGGAGATGTTAGCAGTCCAGTTTGCATTAATGGCTTTCAAGGAGTTACTTCTTCCAGGGCAGGTGTTGATTCTAACAGACAACACAACTGTCATGTGGTACATCAACAAGCAAGGGGAACACATTCTTATCCTCTATGCAGGCAAGCAATGATTTTATGGGAGACTGCTAAGCTTGCAACTAACTCTTCAGGCAAGGTTTCTGCCAGGAGCACAGAACTCCTTAGCAGATGTGTTAAGCAGACAAATCATGGATCCCCACGAGTGGAAACTGGATCTTCATGTATTTCAGAAATTGACAGTGTCATGGGGAACTCCAGACATAGATCTGTTCGCTTCTCCACTAAACCACCAGCTGCCAAAGTATTGCACAAAGGGGTTTCATCACACAGCTTGGAAAGTGGATGCTCTGTCTTTCAGTTGGAAAAACCTTCATGTGTATGCCTTTCCACCTCTGCCTCTTCTTCCAAAGGTACTATTAAAGGTCAGACAAGACAGGCCAAGGATGATTTTGATAGCTCCAGATTGGCCTCGGCAACACTGGTACCCACTACTACGGAGTCTGGTAAAGAAGCCTCCATGGCCTTTACCTCTGATTCCTCATCTGTTATCTCAGAAGGACGGTCATCTGCTCAATGTCAAGCTTCACTCTCTTCATCTAACAGCCTGGCATATTCTGTGTTGAAACACAGCAGGTCTCAACTTCCTCAACAAGTTTTAAATGTGATTATGGAAGCTAGAAGACCTAGTACAAGGAGAGTGTACGCAGAAAAATGGAAGAGATTTTTATTTTGGAGTACAGCAAAGAATTTGGAGATTTCTGAGCCTAATTTGAGTGTGGCTCTTCAATATCTTACTGAGTTATTGGACAAAGGTTTGTCCTTCTCTTCCATTAAGATTCATGCTGCAGCAATTTCAGCTCACTATGATTGTGACCCACCTTTGTTTTCGCATCCTTTGTTCAAGCAGTTTCTTAGAGGGCCAAAGAATATAAGACCCCCACGTAGAGCTCCTACTCCTGCTTGGGATCTCAATTTTGTGTTGGAAAAACTTACTCTACAACCTTTTGAGCCTGCAGCTACTGCTGAATTGAAATACTTGTCATGGAAGACTGCTTTTCTGTTGGCTATTACTTCTGCAAGAAGGGTGTCTGAGTTGCAGGCCCTTATGGCAGTAGAGCCCTTTTGATTTTCCATAAGGATAGGGTATCATTACGCACTAATCCTTCCTTTATGCCTAAGGTGGTTTCTAGTGTGGCTTTAAACCAAACTATTCATTTGCCTACGTTTTATGCAGACCCTCAAAATAAAGGGGAAAAGATTTTGCACACTTTAGATGTACACAGGCAATTGCGTTATTATTTAAGCAGGACTAAGGATTTTAGGCAGTCTCAGCAGTTGTTTGTTTCTTTTGCTTTGAGTTCACAGGGCAAGCCTGTGTCAAAACAAACTATTTCTAGGTGGATTGGCTTTTGCATTGCATTTTGTTATTCCCATCATGGCAAGGAGATTCCAGCTGGGATTAGGCCTCATTCCACTAGGGCTACTGCCACTTCAACAGCATTTCTAAGGGGGGTGGCAACTAAGGATATTTTGGAAGCAGCTACTTGGAGTTCAGTGCATACTTTCTCTAAGCATTATCACCTTCCTATCTACTCTAAGTCTAGGGCTGGTTTTGCCACAGCTGTTTTGCAAGGCATGTTGTCAGCTCCTACTTCTTTATGATTTGCCAGCCTCCCTTACCTCTGCTTTGGGATTCTACCCAATAGTAAGGACTGCAGCAATGGAAAACGAAGAACATAGTACAGTTTTGTACCTACCATAAATGTAGATGTTCGAGGATTCCATTGCTGCAGTCCAATTTACCTCCCTCCTTCCCTCTGTGTTTAGGGGTGGTTGTGTAGGTGAGTTTACATGCTTATATTTTTGTATATATTCTTGTATATATTGTACATGTTTTTGGTGCAGGTATTTTGGGACTTGTCTTTTTAGGGTCTTCTGACATCTGGGGCAAGAAAAGACTGAGGATATGACGTCGGTCATGCGCATTAGTACCCTGACGTACTGACGTCAGTCTAATGCGCCCTGACCGACGTCAGCCTTATACTCTGGTATTCGGGCCGACTGGACGCGGACTATACCCCCAATAGTAAGGACTGCAGCAATGGAATCCTCGAACATCTACATTTATGGTAGGTACAAAACTGTACTTTTTGTCAGACCTGCTAAAGCTAGGCACCATATAACCTGTCCCCTCAGAACAGGAAGGAAAGGGATTCTACTCCAGTCTCTTCCTGATTCCCAAAAAAAGATGGCCTCTTGAGACCCATCTTAGATCTCTCCCTTCTAAATCTCCACCTTGAAGTACCCTCCTTTAAAATGCTGTCACTTCCCACTCTGCTGCCACTTATTCCGGTCAAGGCCTTTATGGCCACCTTGGACCTAAAAGAAGCCTACATACACATACCCATCAGGCTTTCCCACAGACAATTCCTGCGTTTCTCTGGGCCTTTCTCTCATTCCCAATTTACTGCTTTGCCCTTTGGTTTATCCACGGCTCCCCGAGTGTTTACAAAGTGCCTAGCCCCAGCCATTGCCTTCTGCAGAACTCAGGGAATCCAGATTTACCCCATCTGGACGATATCCTAATACTAGCAGAGTAAAAAGATACCCTCTCAAGGCATCTGCACTTCACCATGTCCCTTCTGCAAAATCTAGGGTTCACCATCAACCTCCCAAAGTCTTCATTGAACCCAGACCAGCACACGATTTTCCTAGTCTGCAGAATCAGAACGGACAAAATGAAGGCCTTTCTCCCACAGGACAAGGTACTTTCCCTGACCTTCCACTTTGAGGAAATCCTACATTCACAGAAGGTGATGGCAAGGCAATTCCTTCATCTCCTAGCCTTAATGGCAGCAACCATCCCCATGCTACCACTGGCCAGAATGCACATGAGTAAGCTACAGTGGTACCTCAAAAACATTTGGTCCCAACACCTGCATCACTTAGAACAGGTTATTCCCCTCCTTCCCTGTCTAAATACAGAAATCAGCTGGTGGATCCAGCAAGTCCATCTAAACCCAGGACTTCCACTTCTCCCCCCCACCCCCCACCCCAACCCAAACAGTGCATACAGATGCCTCAGATTCAGGTTGGGGTGTGACATTGGCGTCCTACAGGGTTCAGGAAAAGTGGCACCCTTCTCTACAGGCCAAACACATCAATGTCAGGGAAATGGCAGCAGTCTTCCTAGCTCTAAAGACCTTTACCCCCTACTTGTACCAGGGGTGCTTCAGATAGTGAATGACAACACCACGGTTATGTGGTACCTCAACAAGTAAGGAGGAACAAAGGCTTATCAGCTGTGCAGACTTATCCTGCTGATATGGGACCTAGCCTCTCGCCACAACTTGGTCCTGCAGGCGAGCTACATCCCCTCACAGGACAACAAGCAAGCAGATCTCCAAAGCAGGACTTCCTCTCCACAGCACAAATGGATGCTAGACAGGACGGTCTTCCTAGATATAGTCCACTGGTGGGGTACTCCAGAAATATACTTTTTTGCCTCCACCCAGAACAGGCAGCCGCAGACCTTCTGCTCAAAGACCTGCTCCCCTCTAACATGGAGAGTGGACGCTTTGAACATCTCTTGGGAGGGGAAGTTTCTTTATGCCTTCCCCCATTCCTAATGATTCAGAAAGTCCTCCTGAAAATCAAGAAGGACAAACCAAAAATCTTGTTAGTGACTCCCTACTGGCCAAGGCAGCACTGGTTCCCCCTACTTCACAATTTAGCCAAGGGCAATCACTACAAGTTACCCTACAAGGTGGACCTACTGACATAAGACAAAGGAACTCTCCTCCATCCACACTTGCAGATGTTATCTCTGACTCTGTGGGTGATAAACTTTTGATCCCCTTCAGAAACCACTACTCAGAGAACGTGCTTTCAGTCCTGAAAAGCAAGGAAACCTACCACCAGAAACTCTTACCTAGCTAAATGGGAAAGATTTACTAAGTGGTGTGTGGACAAGGGCATGTACCCTTGCTCTACTGATACCATCCTTGTCCTTGCTTATGTGTGTCAATTGATTAAAAGCAGACTTTCCTATTCTTCAGTGAAAGTACACCTTTCTGCTATATCAGCCTGCTTGCCTCTTGATCCTCCCTTGCTAGCCAGGCTTGACGTAAAGTTCTTCCTTAAAGGGGTCTTACACATGAGACCACCAAAGAAACCTATCCCTCCACCCTGGGGCCTTAACTACATCCTGGAAAAACGTACCCAGCACCCTTTCGAACCGGCTGGGATGTCTTCCATACAGATGTGTACATGGAAAGCAGTCCTTCTAGTGGCTATCACTTCAGCCAGAAGGGTGTCAGAGTTGCAGGCCTTAATGGCCTGCTCCCCCTACACCACCTTCCACAAAGGCAGAGTCACCCTGAGAACTAATCCTTCCTTTATGCCCAAGGTGGTCAATGACTTGTCTCTAAACCAATCTATCCACATACCCACTTTCTTTCCCTCGCCCACTAATGAAGGGGAGAGGATACTGCACTCCCTGGATGTGCACAGGCAACTAAGAGTCTACCTGGACAAAACCAAATCCATTAGGAAATCTCAGCAACTTTTTGTTTCCTTCCACCCCAGAGTCCTGGGCAAGGTAGTCTCCAAACAAACCATCGCATGCTGGATCAGGAAAGCCATTTGTCTCTGCTGCTCCCACCATGAAAAAAAAAAACAGTGGGAGTAAAGGCCCATTCCACTAGGGCATTGGCCGCCTCCAAGGCTTTCATAAAAGGTCTGGACACGGCATCCATTATGGAAGCAGCCACATGGTCCACTATCCACACTTTCACCAAACATTACAAACTTGACCAAGTCTCCAGAGCACGTGCAGGATTCGTCAGGGCAATCCTACAGGGCTTTGTAGGATCCTCTCCAGCATCCACCACCCTCTCATCCATTTAAGTTGTGGTACTCTCCCACAACTAGAGTACTGCAACATAGGAATAGAAGGACATAGATTAGTTGTGTAAAATCTTACCATAACCATAGATGTCCTTCTCTTCCATGTTGCAGTATTCCTTCCCACCAACAATTATCCCCTCTTCATTCTCCTTTATTCCCAGCTAATACATGGACCTGTCTATGCTCCTGAAAGACACCAAGGTCACACACCTGTCCCCACTGGCATTCCTCCTGCTGGGCCTTCTTCTCTACCTGCTGGCCTTCAAGTTCTGAGGATTGTGCATGCAGACATCACATTTAAAGCCCCTGGTTTATGGCCTTGCATCTGACATCCATGCACGCTGCAACAGCTAAGCTGAATCTTTTGTATAGGAGCCGACGTACGAGTCGCCTGAGGGGAGGAAATCCCACAACTAGAATACTGCAACATGGAAGAGAAAGACATCTATGGTTATGGTAAGATTTTACACAACTATTCTTTACTCATTGCTCTGACTTCTACATGAAAAGTTTTTGAAGTGCAAGCTCTATATGGTAAGTCAAATCTATGTCAGTTTCCAAAAGGACGAGGTTTCTTTCAGATTATACCCTTCTTTTATTTCTAAAGTGGTTTTAATTTAACTTGAATAATGTCTTTTAATCTTCCTGTATTCTTTCCAGAACCTAAAAACAAGAGAGCACAGGGAGCTCAGATACTAGGTGAAAAGAGCAAATCCTTCAAGAAGGCTGATCAGCCTTCTCTGAAGGTAGTAAAAAAAGGACAACCAGTGTCAAAGCAGGCAATTTCTAGATAGCTGTTTAATGCTATTTCTTCCTGCTATTCCCACCATAACAAATCACTTCCAGGTAGGGTCATGGCTCACTCTACCAGGGCTTTGGCTTCTTCTTTGGTTGTTTAGAAAGGGGTGGACTGTAGCAGTATTACATAGGCAGCATCTTGGTGCTCTGTGCATACTTTCATAAAGCATTATAAACAGAATTCCTTTTCCAGGTCTAGAACAGGTTTTGCTAGGACCATTCTCGTAGAGCTTCTGGATTCTTAAATTCCTTGCTCCTCACTATGTAATCATAATCTTTGGCACTCTACCCATACAGAAAAGGTTACTGAAACAGTGGTGTAATGTTGAACATAGTACAGTTGTGTAAGTAAACTTACTGTAACAGTAGATGTTCTCACAGATCACCATTGCAGTAGCCATCTCTCCCTCCATCCTCCTTGTTTTGTTGTAGGTGTATTGCTATGGCATGGATACATATGCTCCTTTGTATATCTTTATATATGATTATATGTGTATTTTTTCTTTCCTAGCATTTACCTTTTAGGGATCTGGTCTCAGTCTTTTGAGACAAGAAAGGTGTAAAGCTTTTGACATCCTAAACACTGTTTTTGTATGGCTCTTCTTAAGGTGCTCCGCAGCTTTGAAAGCTGGCTGGTGGCCATATCCTTGGCAGGGATATAACCCATATAGCTTAAGCTACTGCAACAGTAATGTATTAGAACATCTACTGTTATGATAATTTTATTTAACACAACTGTACTTGTTATTTTGTTGTAAGCATGCCCCCTACGCTAATAGACTTGAGTTATTTCAGTTAGCCAGTTAGCTATATAGTGGGTTGCATCATACCTCTCAACCTCTTATAGCAAGATATCTGGACAAAGCCATAAGTAATGGGGGGACAAAGGCCCAAAATTAGGGACACTTTTTAAATATTGCTTTTACAAACTTAGAAAGTTAATTGAGTAGCAGGTTTTGAATGAGTGAATTTTCTCAAGGATATGAATTCTGAAACTCAAATGTCAGCCACTTTCTTCTGACTTCAGTCCTGAGTAATTTGCCAGTGATTTGCCAGAAAACTACAAGTTTTAGGAGAAACAGTCCGAAAATATGAGGCAAAAATCTGGACATTTTGTGAAAATCTGGACATTTGAGAAGTATGAGATGCATAGAGGTTTACATTTAGTTTGATTAGCTTATCTATAATGCCAGAATGTGGAATGGTGTTAAAGGCCTTTGGCAGGTTGAGGTAGCACTGTGCAGTGATTTGCCTGCATCCAGTGCATTTGTGATTTGCTGAAATATGTTCACTATGTTTAGGAAGCAGGCTCTACCGTTTCCAAACCCAGACTGTTTTAGGTCATGGAGTTAAAGACTGATGATGTCCTTGTTGATAAGTTCTATAATAATGGTCTTCATTGGCTTACAGATAAGGCTGCTTAGGTCTATAGACCTATAGTTACCAGTCATGGGTCCTGCCGAAGAGCTCCTATGGTGATAGAAGAAGAAAAAAGTCAATGGAAGATGCATAGTACTAAGGGGCTTCTGGCAAGGGAGGAGGATTACACTGGCATGCATTTATATTCTACCTAAAACTGCTGTAATGGAGCTTAAGAAAATCCTGGAAGAAATTTGCTTTCAGCAAGGAATTTCACTTATAGATGAGGACTGGCATTTGCTTTGTAACAGCAAAGATGCATTTTGGAGGCCTAGAAGGGAAAATGTAACAAATGGCAGTACACTAAACACCGAAAGTGTGATAAGAGACTTAGGGACACAGGTGGACAGTGGTCTCGCCTTCGATAACCATATCGCCACAACAGTCAGGAAATCCTATGTGGCACACCTCATCACTAAGGGCTTTTCATCCAGAAAAAAGGAGGTCATTGTCCCACTTTACTCATCCCTCATTAGACCCATTATAGAATACAACGCCCCGTTTGGTATGTACCTCTCAAGACATCTGCAATAACTGGAAAGGCCGCTGAAATACGTAACTAAAAGAATCACAGGCCTAAAGCAGATGCCCTACGCTGACCGCCTTAAACTCCAGCTATACTCTGTCGCATATCATCTACTCAGAGGCGATCTCTGCTTAACATACAAGGCCATGTCAAACCCAGAGCTGTTGGACATGCTACACTTAAAGAAATCCCAATCCCTCAGAACCACACACTCTAGGGATATAAACCTTGTCATCACAATAAACAAAACAGGCTGGAGGGATAAGTTCCTGACCCAGAGACTCCCCAGACTCTGGAATAGATTGCCCATACATGTCAAGCAGAGTACCTCTTTGGCCCTCTTCAAAAGGAACCTTGACGATTGGATGGGAGAAAGGAAATTCACCCCAGGGAAAACGTCAGTCGCCCTGCTAGACAGGGGTCCAGGGAAGTAAATAGTGTGGGAAGAAATAGCCATGGAATTGTTATGGCTAGGCTTGTATAGGCCCTAGGGCTGATAGCCTAGTACCAACCTATGAACCTTGTGAAGTGTTATCACTGTAGCAGTTCTGTACACCTTAGATACAAATCTAGTGGAGAAACTGAGACAGACTAGGTTTAGCAGTGAGTCTAGAAGGCATTGCTTTCTGTTGACGTGAAAGCATTCTGGCATATTGTCTGGGCTCAAGGAACTAGTGATGTTCTTCATGTTTCACTGTTGCAGTCATCACTTGTGGGTTATCCCTGCTGGGTAGCCCTCAGCCGGCCCGAATACCAGAGTAAAGATTTTCCCTCCTGTGTCGGCTGCTGGTCACCAGGAACTGATGTCAGGTCACCAGTGGTATAAAGCAGGGCAGCCAACGCCATTACATCAGTCTTTCTTGCCATGGAGCCCAAAGTAGAAGCAGTTTGTGTGTGCATCGGTCAGCCGCTGCCAGAGTGAAGTAGAAAATGACTAAAGCTAAGTACCCCGTTGGGGACCTTTTTCTTGCACTAACCGATGTCTGAAAAAAGTAAACAATTATCTCCGCTGTGGAAATCAATTACCACACCAAGACTTTCATAATCTGTGTGTAACCTGTTTAGGCCCAGACCACGATGTCACCAGTTGTCGGTTCTGTGCCCTGTTTAATGCTAGGGCCATTCGCCGTAGAGCAGAATTTGTAGCTAGGCATTTCAAAGGTAGTACTTTGCAGTATGAAATGACATCTGTTGGCCAGCAATCAGTGGATATCCCCAAAAAGAGAAAGGATAAACAAAGGGACAGACCACATAAAGTTAGGCCTTCAGATGACTGTGCCCTGAAGGCATGCAGTAGCACAGCAGAACTCAGTGAGGCAACTACGCAGCCCCTGATACTCGATGCAATACCTCCGCAGGCCTCTACCGAGACCCATTCGGAGTCCGGTACGCCACCAGATCAGACTACATCCACCGAGTTTTCGGTTGTCAACCCTGCAGTTGGGTCCAGAGCTGCTCTGGAGGCACTGGCTTCTGAAGAGGCTTTTCGGATAACCGATGCAAGGCAAAGACCGACAACCATGCCGCTGGCTACAGCCGCATCTAGGCCCATTGAAACAGTGAGGCCTAAAAGCAGAACCATCCCCAAGAAAACTATTCCTAGTCACCAACTTCCTCAGTCCCAGCCTGCTCAGTCACAACAGCTTCTCAAAATGGCTGAGGATCTTATCACTCTTATTAGAGGTAACCAGACTACCCCAGCTAAAAGAAAAAGGGACATTTCCCTAGAGATTCTATCAGACCTTGATACTGAAGACATTGACTTTTTGATTCAGACAATGAACAACATCCCCTTACCACCTTTGAAGATACTGATGCAGAGGAATCCATCCCATCTGCATCCCCCCGAGGACCTATCTTTTGGGGAGACCTTACACACCTTTAGGGAACATTTCCATTGAGAAGCTCAGGATTATCCCCAGTCCAAAAAGAGACGAAGAGAGTTTCTGGATCTTCCCAGACTCTTAGCAATACCTCCCATCTTAGATGTGGTGGAGGACGTTTTCATGGAGTCTAGCCTCACACCAGATGCACTGTCTCCTGCACCTAGAAAGCCAGATAGGTACTACAGGGTGCCAGACACCCACAAATGCCCATTTAAAAATTCTGTAGCAGACCCAGAGGTCATCACCCTGGGACCTGAAGGGGCTAGGGCCAGTTTCTCCAAAAACTCTATTCCATCTGACAAGAACAGCAGAGCTCTGGACAGATGGGGAAAAAAGTATTCACCTCTGCCACCTTAGCTATTAGTGCTCTAAACTGTCAGTTCTATATGTTAAAATATACATTGGAACTAATAAAACAAAAAATTGCCTCTTTGCCAGACACTTCTACTTCCAGAAGGCTAGGGGAACTTTTTCACTCCAGCTCTAAGTGGCAAAGCATTCCCTCCACTGTGGATACGATGCCCTAGAAGTCTCTAGCAGGGCTGCTGTGGTGGGGTCAGTCATTAGGAGACATGCATGGCTGAAAGAACAGCCTCTGCCTGACCACGTCAAATCCAAACTCCTAGACGCCTCCCTAGATAAGGACCGCTTGTGTGTAACTAAGGTGGAGGAAGTGATCAAAAGAATGGAGGATAAAGCCAAATCTATGCAGACAGTAAAAGACTTCCTCCAGGTCCAGCCTCCCAGATTCAGCAGGAACTTCCCCACCAAACACTGGTCCTTTCCTGCCCAATCAAGTCCTGTGCAAAGGAATGTGCGCCGGGGCAGACTCCCCAGGCAGCAACTGCAAGGACAGCAAGAGCCCAGACAATGGTCCTGTACAACCCCCGGGGCAGGGAGATGTTCTTTGTGTTTCACTGTTGCAGTCATCACACTTGGGTTATCTGCCTGCAGGTAGCCCTCAGTCGGCCCGAATACCAGAGTTTTGGGATTTCTGCGTCAGATGCTGTCGTTTCTTCCATGACGTCAGGTCGTCAGGGGTATAAAACATGCAGCTGATGCCATTACATCAGCTTTTCTTGCCGTGTGGGAGCCCGAAGCAGAAGCAGTTTGCAAGTGCCGGTCGGCTGCTACCTGAAATTTTCGTTGTTCGAGTCTCAAACCTGAAGTCTAAAGCTAAGTACCCCATTGGGGATCCTTTTTTCTTGCTCTAACTGATGTCAGAAAAAGTTAACAATTGTCTTGCCTGTGGAAAGCACATACCTCACAGAGATTTTCATTCTTATTGCGTCACCTGTTTATAGGTTCATAGGTTAGAACTAGACTAACTGCCCTTGTGAGCCATTTCAAGCCTAGCCAATTACCCCATGTGAGAATCAAACCCTGCACCTTGCGTCTGTAAGGTAAACACCTTAACCATTATGTCATCCTCCAGACCAGGCCCAGACCACGACGTTCCTCGCTGTCGGTTTTGTGCCTTGTTTAACGCCTGAACTATTCGTTGACAGGCTATCCTTGTCACTAAATTCTTTCCCTCTCGTTCTCCGTATTCCAAAATGGCTTCGATAAGCAATCCGACTACCGATCTTCTGAAAAAATGCAAGGTTGTAGACAGAGACAGACCGCATAGGTTCAAAACTGCCGATGACGCTTCCGTTAAGCTAGTCGCCAGTCCATCGGTACTCAGTGAGGCGCTTTCGCAGCCCCTGATACCCGCTTCTACAGATTCGCAGGCCTCTGCTGAGACCCATTCGGAGTCCGGTATGCCGTGAGATGCTTCTTCGACAATGGAACCTGCGGATGTCTCTACCTTGGATGAGTCCGGAGCCGATGTGCAGGCACTGGCTTCTGAGGGTGTATTCCGACCTTCCAATGTTCGTATTAAATCGATAACTTCGTTTTTGACTAAAACTACCGAGTTTCTCAGGCCCAGAGTTCGCACTGTGCCTAGAAAACTGACTACCAAAGCGCATGATCAAGCTCCCATGCCACAGAAACAAATGCTTAGAATGGCTGAAGACCTTATAACCTTAATTAGAGGAAGCCAGCCTTCCCCCTCTAAAAGACAAAGAATTGATTTTCCTTCTGTTTCTACATATCATGAGCCCAATAACTCTGATCCCTCTGATTACCAGGACTTACCCTTATCTACCTATGAGGATTCAGATGCAGATGATTCCATTCCCCTCTGCCTCCCCTCCAGAGGATTTTTCTTTTGGTGAAACCTTGCATACCTTAAGAAAGCATTTCCGCTGGGAATGCCAGGACTACCCTCAGTCCAAAAAGAGACTCAGAAAATTTTTAGACTTGCCCCAGCACAGGCCTCTAGTATGTAGATGTCTTCATGGAATCCAGTCTTACTCCTGATACTTTACCACCAGCTCCTAGAAAGCCTGACAGGTACTACAGAGTACCTGACTCTCACAAATTTCTGTTTAAGAATCCCATTGCGGATCCAGAGACCATTTCCCAGGGACCTAAAGGCATTAAGGCTACTACAGCCAAAAACCCTACCCCTTCGGACAGGGATTCTAGAGCTTTAGACAGATGGGGTAAGAAGATATATACCTCTGCAACTTTTGCCATCAGGGCTTTGAATTGCCAGTTTCACATGTTGAAGTACCAGCAGCATATCATGGGAATAATTAAACAAAAAATATTGTTGCTTCCAGATTACACAGAAAATAAAGATTTACAAGAGTTAATGCATTCTGCAAACCAAGTTAGTAAACATATGTTGCAGTGTGGGTTTGATGCCTTAGAATCCTCTTGCAGGACTGCTGTCACTGGGTCTGTACTGAGAAAGCATGCTTGGCTGAAGGAACAAATCTTGCCAGACCATGTCAAAGCAAAATTACTAGATGCTCCATTAAACCAGGAACGTTTGTTTGGCACAAAAGCAGAAGAAGTTATTAAAAAGATGGAGGAAAAAGCTAAATCTATGCAAACTGTTGATTTCTTACAGGTGCAGCAACCTAGATTCAGTAGGCATTGGCCTTCTAAAAAACTGGTCCTTTCCAGTACCCCAGACCTTCTCAGTCCAAACCCAGGGCAACAGACCACCAAGATTACAGTCTCAGGGTATGCAGAGATCTAAACAATGGAGTGCTCCCACCTCAAAAACAGGAAGTGGTAATCTACCCCATTATGGAAAAAGTTTACAATGACTTGCCTATCATCCTTCCCAGCTATGCCCAAGTACTTGCACCCTTAGGAAGAAAACGCGCCCTGCATGCAAAAAACTGGATGACCATCACCCAGGACCAATGGGTCCTAAACATTGTATCCCAGGGATACAGATTCTACTTCCACTCACTACCAACCCCAAGCAAGTTGCCAGACCTTCCTCCAAACCAGTGGGCAGAGGCTCAAAAGCAAATACTTTCTCTTCTCAGTATCAGGGCTATTCATCCTGTTCCAGTAGAGCAAAGGGGATGGGGATTCTACTCCAGACTGTTCCTGGTGCCCAGAAAAGAGAGCTCTTGGCGCCCTATCCTGGATCTGTCAATTCTCAACTCCTTCGTGGTGGCCCCAAAATTCAAAACGCTTTCACTGCAACAGCTTCTTCCTATGCTATCCAAGGAGGCTAGTCACCCTAGACTTAAAAGAAGCTTATCTGTACATCCCCATAAGGGAATCTTGCAGGAAATATCTATGTTTCAGGGCAAGCTCTATGCACTATCAGTTCTCTGCACTTCCCTTTGGCTTATCCACTGTGCCCAGGGTATTCACAAAGTGCCTGGCTCCAGCCATTGCATACTGCAGGCAGAGAAATATTCAAATTTTCCCATATTTGGACGTCTGCTTGATTTAGATGGATAGTCAGGATTTGCTACTTCAGCACCTGGCATTTGTAAAGAGACTCCTAACTTCTCTGGGGTACACCATCAATGACAGGAAATCACAACTGGTGCCCAGCCAAAACATTGTATTCCTGGGAGCAAGCTTGAACACAACTTCACAGGTGGTATTCCTCACTCCAGAAAAACAGGTTTATTTGACAAACTACTTCAGACAAATGTCCACCAAAACCTAGATATCTGCAAGAAAAATACTGCAAGCTCTAGGGTTCATGGCCTCATGCATTCTACTAATTCCATTTGCAAGACTGCATATGAGGAAACTTCAGTGGCACTTGAAACGTCTCTGGTGTCAACATTCTCAGGACCTGGAAATACTGATTCCTATCATTCCTTGTCTAAGGGCAGAGTTCCTTTGGTGGGCAGAGGCATGCAACCACAACAAGGGACTTCCTTTCACTCAACCCCTCGCCGCCCAAATCCTGACAACAGATGCATCAGACTACGCATGGGGGGCTCACATGGCAGGCAAATGCATTCAAGGCAAATGTAGCCCAGGACAAATTCCCCTGCATATCAATCAGAAAGAAATGTTAGCTGTACAGAATGCTCTGACAGCCTTCAAACACCTTATCCTTTGCAGGACAACTCCTGATAAAGATAGACAACACCACAGTTATGTGGTACATAAACAAGCAGGAGGGAACTCATTCCTACCCACTCTGCAGGTTAGCCATGGCCCTATGGAACACAGCCTTGAGCAACCAAGTGCACCTGTAAGCTCAATTCCTGCCATGCAAACAAAATTCACTGGCAGACGAATTAAGCAGAAATCTACTGGACCCACACGAGTGGAAACTGGAAACCAACTCATTCAAACTTCAATCCACAGGTAGGGGACACCAGAGGTGGACCTCTTTGCCTCCTCCCAAAACCATCACTTGCGCAAATTTTGCACCAGAAATCCTCACAGCAAAGCATGGAAAGTGGATGCCCTATCCTTTTCGTGGGAAAACCTCTCAATTTATACAATTCCCCCTCTGCCCCTCCTCTCAAAATCAAACAGGACAGACCAAGGACAATCCTTATTGCCCCAGACTGGCCACGCCAGCACTGGTACCCACTCCTACGCAGTCTGACAGCAGTGCCACCCTGGCACCTACATCAGACCCCCTCCCTGCTGTCCCAGCAGGAGGGACAGATTTTGCATCCACAGCTGCAAACACTGAACCTTGCAAATACACCAACAGCAACCCTCAGCAGACAGGTGCTGGACGTCATCCTAGAGGCCAGAAGGCCTAGTACTAGGAAATCCTATTCAGAAAAGTGGAAAAGATATTGCTCTTGGAGCCATTCTCAAGGAAAGGACACAGCCGTGCCCACCTTACCTCAAATCCTAGACTACCTAGCAGAGCTGCTCCACAGAGGCCTGTCTTTCTCATCAATTAAGATTCATGCCTCTGCCATCTCAGCTCATTACAATACTGAGCCATCTCTCTTTTCTCACCCTCTCATCAAACAGTTCCTGAGAGGAGGTAACAATTTAAAGCCCCCAAAGAGAGCTCCCACCCCTGCCAGGGACCTTAACTTTGTACTAAAGAAGCTCACTCTTCCCCCTTTCGAGCCTGCTGATGCAGCAGAGTTAAAATTCCTCTTGGAAAACAGCCCTAATTCTAGCCATCACTTCAGCAAGAAGAGTGTCTGAATTACAGGCACTAATAGCTGTGGAACCCTTCATTATTTTCCATGCTGACAGGGTTTCCCTCAGGACTAACCCATCATTTATGCCCAAGGTGGCATCCAGTGTGGCTTTAAACCAATCCATCCATTTACCAACCCTTTTCTCTAATCCTTAGAATAAAGGGGAAAGGATCCTGCACTCCTTGGATGTGCACAGACAGCTCAGGTTCTACCTTGACAGGACTTAACTATTCAGAAAATTTGACCAGCTGCTAGCCAGCATTGCTACAGGGGCAGAGGGCAAGGCCATTTCAAAGCAAACCATTTCCAAATGGATAGCACACTGCATCCATTTCTGCTGCAAACACCATGGAAAACCTATCCCACAGGGGATCAGAACTCATTCCACTAGGGCTACCTCAACCTCTACAGCATTTCTCAGGGGAGTCCCTACCAGGGACATCCTGGAAGCTGCAACCTGGAGTTCTGTACACACTTTCACCAAGCATTACCACTTACCTATCTTTTCTAAATCCAGAGCTGGATTTGCCACAGCAGTCTTACAAGGCCTGCTAGCCAGCCCTAATACTTCTTGACTGCCTTCACCCTTCCTCAGCTTTGGGAATCAACCCAAATGTGATGACTGCAACAGTAAAACACGAAGAACATAGTACAGTTGTGTACACTTACCATAAATGTAGATGTTCAAGTGTATTCACTGTTGCAGTCCTGGTTACCCTCCCTCCAGCCCCCTGACTTTTCTATACTTTCTACCTATCCTCTTTTTGGCCATATCTTATGGCAATGGTATTTACTTTTTACTATAGGTGTTCCACACCATGTAATTGCTTCCTATTTTGGGGGCTCCTGACATCTGGGGCAAGAAAAACTGATGTAATGGCGTCGGCTGCTTGTTTTATACCCCTGATGACTTGACGTCATGGAAGAGACGACAGCATCCAATGCAGAAATCCCAAGACTCTGGTATTCGGGCCGACTGAGGGCTACCTGCAGTCAGATAACCCAAGTGTGATGACTGCAACAGTGAATACACTCGAACATCTACATTTATGGTAAGTGTACACAACTGTTCTTTCCAAGTCCACTCCCTACCCTAGGATTCGCAATGACTCCTCAGCCCGCCACTGTCCCCCCCAGATTAGGTGGAAGGCTAACCCGTTTTCAAACACAACTGGACAGCCATTGCAAAGGACCAGTGGGTCCTAAAAATCATTTACCAAGGATACAGATTCACCTTCAAAGAGAGCCCAATCTTATCAGGGCACCCAGACATCTCTACAAATCAGCGGGCAGAAGCTCTAAGACAAATTCAAAAACTTTGTGCTCAAGGAGCAATGTAGCCTGTACCCCAGGAACAAGCTGGAAAAGGGTTTTATTCAAGATTATTCCTGGTACCCAGAAAAGAGGGCACTTGATGCCCTATTCTGGATCTATCCACACTAAAACATTCACTGCAAGTACCAAAATTCAAAATGCTTACGCTCCAAAAACTCTTGCCCATGCTGATCCCAAATGCCTGGCTAATCACCCTGGACTTAAAGGATCCCTACCTCCATGTACCTATAAGAGAGTCCTGCAGAAGGTTCCTTCACTTCAGGGCAGGCTCACAACACTTTCAGTTCTCTGCTCTGCCCTTTGTACTGGCTCCTGTCATTGTCTTCTGCAGGCAGAAAAACATTCAAATTTACCCCTAGCTGGACGACTGCTTCATCCAGGCAGACAGCAGGAAAAAACTCTTGCAAGACCAAATGTTGTCCAAACCCTCCTCACCTCTCTGGGATTCACAATCAACAAGGAAAAATCCCATTTCCAATCCACCAGACAGATCACCTTCCTGGGAGCTCTCCTGGACACTTCCACCCAAAGAGCCTTCCTCTCTCCAGAAAAACAGTTTTCTTTCCCAATACTTCTCCCACTTGGCTTACAGAACACACCTCACAGCAAGAAAATTCCTTCAAGCCCTGGGGTACATGGCATCCTGCATCTTTTTGGTGTCCTTGGTCAGACTACACATGAGAGAAATGCAATGGTACCTCAAAAACCTATGGGGCCAACACTCTCAGTCTCTGGAGCTACAACTCCCTCTGATTCCCTGCTTAAGACAGGGACTCCTATGGTGGTCAGAAGAATGCACCCTGAACAGGGACCTACCCTTTTTAATTCATCCCCATGGCCAGACTATCACCATGGATGCCTCAGACAAAACCTGGGGGGGGGGGGGGGGGGGCACTTAGGAGACATGTGCACCCAAGGCACTTGGGACCTCAGGGACGTAGACCTACAAATCAACCTAAAGGAAATGATGGCAGTACTCAAGGCTATCACAGCCTTCAAGAGCCACCTGACTCCAGGGGTGTTCCTCATCAAAACAGACAATACCACAGTCATGTGGTACATCAACAAGCTGGGGGACGCACACTCCTACCTGCTTTCCCATTTAGCCATGCTTCTCTGGCAGAGTGCCTCGATGATGGGCCTTCACCTAATAGCCCAAAATATCCCAGGGGAGCACAATACCCTAGCAGGCCACCTTAGCAGAAGTGTCCTGGACCCCCACGAATGGCAGCTTCAGAGGGAGACCTTCCTTTCAATCACCCAAACTTGGGGGACACCAAAAGTAGACCTCTTTGCATCAGTACAGAACAGACAGATGTTCTTCATGTTTCACTGTTGCAGTCATCACATTTGGGTTATCTGCTTGCTGTAGTCCTCAATCGGCCTGATTATCAAAGTCTTGGGTCCTGCGTCTGTTGCTGTCTCATCTTCCATGATGTGAAGTAGTCAGGGGTATAGAGCATGCAGCCGATGCCATTACATCAGTTTTTTTGCCATGTGGTGCCCGAAGCAGAAGCAGTTCACAAGTGCCGGTCGGCCGACTCCTGAAATTTTCGTTTTCGAGTTTCAGAACCGAAGTCTTCAACTAAAGCTAAGTACCCCATTGGGGAAACTTTTTCTTGCT
The DNA here is from genome assembly GCF_019279795.1 of Protopterus annectens. Classification (NCBI taxonomy): domain Eukaryota; kingdom Metazoa; phylum Chordata; order Ceratodontiformes; family Protopteridae; genus Protopterus; species Protopterus annectens. The sequence goes on from NC_056726.1 coordinate 1,723,785,572, forward strand.
CTAAACCAATGTCAGTAAAAGTCAATAATTGTTATTTCTTGTGGAAAGCAAATACCTCATAAAGATTTTCATTCGTACTGTATTCCTTGCCTAGGCCCTGACCACGACGTACCTCACTGTCGGTTTTGTGCCTTATTTAAGCAATGAACTATTCATCATCGGTATATTTATGCTTCTAAATATTTTGGTACTCAGTTCAATTACCAAGATATGGCTTCGGTAAGCCACCCGACTACCGACATTCCAAAAAAAATGCAAAGATAAAGACAGAGACAGGCCGCCTAGGTCCAAAGCTGCCGACGACGCTACTCCTAAGCTAGTCACCAGTTCACCAGTACTCAGTGAGGCGCTTTTGAAGCCCCTGATACCCGCTACTTCTGATTTGCAGGCCTCTACTGAGACCCCTTCGAAGTCCGGTATGCCGCGAGATGCTTCAACTGTGGAACCTGCGGATGTCTCTACCTTGGATGGGTCCGGAGCCGCTGTGCAGGCACCGGCTTCTGAGGGTGTATTCAGGCCTACAGACTTGCATATTAAACCGACGCCTCCTTCTTCATTTAGGCCTAAATCTAGAACCATGCCTAAGAAACTGACGCCCAGGCCGCATGCTCAGGCCTCTATGCCTAAAAAACAAATGATACGAATGGCTGAAGATCTTATAACTTTAATCACGGGAAGCCAACCTCCCCCTTCTAAGAGACCTAGGACTGAAGTTGATTATGAATCTTCTGACCAGGATTCTGATTTTTCTGATTCTTCTGATGATCTGGATTTGCCCTTATCTACTTATGAGAATTCTTATGCAGAGGAATCTATTCCCTCTGCTTCCCCTCCAGAGGATTTTTCTTTTGGTGAAACCTTACATACTGTTAGGGAACATTTCAACTGGGAAAGCCAGGATTTTTCTGATTCAAAAAAGAGGATTAGGAATTTTTTACTCCTGCCTCAGCATAGGCCTTTAGCTATACCTCCTGTACAAGACATTGTTGATGATGCCTTTTCGGAATCTAGTTTGGCCCCTTATTTTTTGCCTCCTGCTCCCAGAAAACCTGACAGATATTACAGGGTTCCTGATTCACACAAGTTTCGTTTTAAAAATCCTTTTGTGGATCCAGAGACTATTTCACAGGGACCCAAGGGCATTAAAGCTTCTACTGCTAAAAATCCTACCCCTTCTGATAGACTCCAGGGTGCTGGATAGATGAGGTAAGAAGGTTTACACTTCTGCAACCTTGGCCATTTGGGCGTTAAACTGCCAGTTTCATATGTTAAAGTATCAACAACATGTTATTGGGTTGCTTAAACAGAAAATGATGTTGATTCCTGACTGTGCTGAAAATAAAGAATTACAGGATTTAATGCATTCTGCTGAACAGGTTGGTAAACATACTTTGCAATGTGGATTTGATTCATTAGAGGCCTCTTGCAGGGCTGCTGTTACTGGGTCTGTGCTCAGAAGGCATGCTTGGCTTAAGGAGAAATCTTTGCCTGATCATGTTAAAGATAAACGTTTGGATGCTCCCTTAAATCAGGACCGCCTGTTTGGCAACAAAGCTGAGGAAGTTCTTAAAAAGATGGAAGATAAAGCTAAATATATGCAAACTGTTAAAGATTTCTTGCAAGTTCAGCCAACTAGATTTAGTAGGCATTGGCCCTCTAAGAATTGGTCCTTTCCAGCCCCTTCCACGTCTTCTCAATCCAAACCCAGACACAGCAGAAACCCCAGATTTCAGTCCCAGGGGACACACAAGACTAAGCAGTGGGGGATTTCCGCACCCAAATCTGGGAGTAGTAAGACTCCCTCCTGTGGAAAACTGTCTCAATGACTTGTTTTTAAAACTTCCAAGCACTTCCCAATTGAATGCTCCTTTAGACGGAAAGATTGGTCTGCAGGCCAAAAACTGGGAAGTCATTACCCAGGACAAATGGGTTTTAAATATAGTGTCCCAAGGATACAGATTTCACTTCAACATGTTACCAACACCAAGTGGGTGGCCAGATCTACCCCCAAATCAGTGGGCAGAGGCCCAAAATCAAGTTCTCTCTCTTAAGCATGGGGGCTATTCACTTGGTACCAGAAGAGGAAACGGGACAAGGTTTCTATTCGAGACTTTTCCTGGTACCAGGAAAAGGCAATACATGGCGTCCTATCCTGGACGTTTCTACTCTAAACACCTTTCTGGTGATTCCAAAATTCAGAATGCTGACTCTTCACCAGCTGCTTCCTAAGCTAGGCAAAGATGCATGGTTGGTACCACTAGACGTAAAAGAAGCATACCTGCACATCCCTAAGAGGGAGTCTTGCAGAAGATACCTACACTTCAAAGCAGGCTACATGCACTATCAGTTCTCTGCACTGCCCTTTGGCTTATCTATTACTCCCAGGGTATTCACAAAGTGCCTAGCTCCAGTCATTGCATTTTGCAGGCAAAGAAATATTCAAATATACCCATACCTGGACGATTGTCTAATTCAGGCAGAAAGCCAGGACATACTTTTGAATCATCTGGCTTTTGTTCAAAGGGTGCTGACTTGTCTGGGGTACACCATAAACAAAAAGAAATCACACCTGATACCCTTACAACAAATTATATTCCTGGGAGCAAGCTTGAATACAACTTCCCAGATGGCTTTCCTCATGCCAGAGAAACGGATTCATTTGACAACCTACTTCAAACAAGTGGTCACAAAAACCCAGCTGTCTGCAAGGCAAATACTGCAAGTCTTGGGGCTCATGGACACCTGCATTCTTCTAATTCCATATGCAAGGCTGCATATGAGGAAACTACAATGGTATCTCAAAAAGATTATGGTGTCAACATTCACAGGATCTAGAAGCTATGATTCCTATCATACCTTGCCTACACCTAGAGTTCCTTTGGTGGGCAGAGGCCTGCCACCAAAACAGGAGACTACCATTCACACTACCCCCTGCCACCCAAACCTTAACAGCAGATGCATCAGACTATGCATGGGGGGCTCACCGGCAGGGAAGTGCATTCAGGGCAAATGGAACCCAAGTCAAATGCACTTGCACATAAATCAAAAGGAAATGTTAGCTGAACAGAATGCTCTGACAGCCTTCAAGGACCGCATTCTTCCAGGACAACTAATGGTAAAGACGGACAACACCACTGTCATGTGGTACATAAGCAAGCAGGGGGGTACACATTCTTACCCTCTCTGCAGACTAGCCATGGCATTGTGGAACACAGCCTTGAGCTACCAAGTGAATCTACAAGCTCAATTCCTGCCAGGAAAACTAAATACACTGGCAGAAGGACTAAGCAGAAACCTCATGGACCCACACTAGTGGAAACTGGAACCAAGGATTTTCAACATGTTGATAAGCAAGAGGGGGAGCCCAGATATAGACCTGTTTGCCTCCCCCCAGAACCATCAATTGGACAAATTTTGCACAAGGATTCCCCACAAGCTAGCTTGGAAAGTGGATGCTCTAGCCTTCAGCTGGAAAAACCTATCAGTTTATGCTTTTCCTCCTCTGCCTCTGCTCTCCAAGGTACTACTAAAGATCAAACAGGACAAGCCAAGGACGATTTAATTGCAATTGTCACACTTGGCCCCATGGCACCTGCCTCAGACTCCTTCCCTGTTGTCTCAGCAGGAGAACCAGATTCTGCACCCTCAGCTGCAAACCCTGAACCTAGCAGCCTGGCTAATTACCGAATCTCTCCTTTACCATCCCTCAGTAAATCAGTGATGGATATCATTTTAGAGGCAAGGAGGCCTAGTACTAAAAAATCTTATGCTGCAAAATGGAAAAGATTTTGTGCCTGGAATCAATCTCAAGGGATGAGTGTAGCAGTGCCCAATTTACCTCAGATTCTACAATACTTGACTGAGATGCTTCATAAGGGCTTGTCCTTTTCCTCCATCAAAATTCATGCCTCAGCCATTTCAGCTCATTACAGCACAGAGCATCTTCTCTTCTCTCACCCACTGCTCAAGCAGTTCCTCAGAGGGGCCAAAAATTTAAGGCCACCCAGGAGCGCTCCAACTCCAGCTTGGGACCTTAACTTTGTCTTGGAGAAACTCACTCTTCCTTCTTTTGAACCAGCTGCTACTGCAGATTTAAAATTCCTTCCTGGAAAACAGATTTCCTTTTAGCAATCACTTCTGCAAGAAGGGTATCTGAATTACAGGCCCTTATGGCAGTGGAGCCTTTCATCATCTTTCCTGTGGACAGGGTGTCCCTCAGAACCAATCCCTCCTTCATGCCCAAGCTGGTATCCAGTGTGGCTCTTAATCAGTCCATTCATTTGCCTACCTTCTTTCCTAACCCACAGAACAAAGGGGAATGGATACTGCACTCCTTAGATGTGCACAGACAACTTAGATTTTACTTGGACCGCAAAGGAAATCTGAACAACTGCTGGTGGCATTTGCTGCAGGGACAGAGGGGGAAAGCTATTTCAAAGCAAACCATTTCAAAATGGATAAGTCACTGCATTCATTTCTGCTATAAGCACCATGGAAAACCTATCCCACAGGGCATCAGACCCCATTCAACCATGGCTGCGACTACCTCCACAGCCTTTCTCAGTGGCGTTCTACCAGGGACATCCTAGAAGCTGCTACCTGGAGTTCTTTACATACTTTCTCCAAGCATTATAATTTGCCAATTTTCCTCTATATCCAGAGCTGGCTTTGCCACTGCAGTCTTGCAGGGTCTTATAGTTGGTCCTAATTCTATTTAAATTCCTCCTCCCAACCTTAGCTTTGGGAATCTACCCAAATGTAATGACTGCAACAGTGAAACACGAAGAACATAGTACAGTTGTGTACACTTACCATAAATGTAGATGTTCGAGTGTATTCACTGTTGCAGTCCTGGTTATCCTCCCTCCAGCCCCCTTTCTTCTTTTGGCTATGCCTCTATTCTCCCTTACTATGCTCAAAAAGCTTTTTGGTGTATTTGCTTTTTTGTTGGAGGTATATCCTTGTAATTATAGATTTAATTGCTTCCCAGTAAGGGGGCACCTGACATCTGGTTCAAGAAAAACTGATGTAATGGCGTCGGCTGCATGTTTTATATCCCTGACGACCTGACATCATGGAAGAAGGGACAGCATCCGACGCAGGACCCAAGACTTTGTTAATCAGGCCGACTGAGGGCTACTGCAAGCAGATAACCCAAATGTAATGACTGCAACAGTGAATACACTTGAACATCTACATTTATGGTAAGTGTACACAACTGTACTTTCCTTCTTAACCCAATTCAAGTGTAACTTGGGCAATTGGATAGGGAACAGGAAATTCATCCCTGGTTTGGCAGATATGTCTCTAATGGACACAGGCAGGCTGTAAATGGTTCATCTGCCAGGCCTCTGCTTGTAAATGTTTCACCTCCCAAGCCCTGCTTACACTTACCAAGAGTACTAGAACCTGTGAGAGATGTGGGATGCGTGGCTAGGCTTAAAAAGGCTCTTGTGGTCGTTAGCTTAGTAAACCTCTATGAACCTATGGTCAGAGGGTGTGAGTGGGCATGCTTAAATGTGGAGAAAAGTTAGTGGGGGATAACAGTATATGGTTAGAACTAAATTGTCAACTACCATGTGGCCTCTGGAGATGAGTATGTGTTGTTATGTATTAGCTTTGTGCAGTACTAAGTATTGCTTCTAAGATTTCTGATGTAGTTGTAAAAGATCTTGTGATTGTCCTTTACATAGGTGGCAATTTTTCAGTTCATACTTATCTTTGGAGGATTTTGCTTATGTTTTTTGTTTATCTTTCTTAATTCACTTATAGTGGTTGGGGTATTTAGTTTATTTTTATGGACAATAAGTTCCTCCATTTTATTATTTAATACTTGAATTCCACCATATGGGTTTATCCCTGAAGTTAGCATTGCATCTGTATTTGATGGAGACCAGCACATTTATCCAGTCGTCTTGATGAGCATAGAAACTGCCCTTCAGTGTTATCGTGTGTGACATTGGGTCATCAAGGGGAGAGATGAGCTTACTTTTCATCAGGTCATCAGCTAGTTGTAGTAGAATCACCCTTAAATAATCTTTTAAGAATATGATGGCAGATCAGGTTTAACCCTCAGAATGAATATTACTGAACAGTGGTAAGATCTGACCAGTAATGGAACATCTACATGTGCAGAGCATAGTGAGGTTATATTTGACAGGACTAGATCCAATATTTTTGAGCCCATCACTGGACCTGAACTAGTTGGTTTAAGGATCTAGCTTTTACAACATCTAGTAAATTGAATGCATACTTACTTTTCTAGTGGAGGTTATCCAGTTAATGGGACGGTAGTTGAAATCCCCCTGGGAGAGTAGTATTTGAGAGTCAATGATTAGGAACTTCAGTTTGTTTCACTATACATTGTGGACTGTGGGTGATATGTAGGGGATATGGTAGTTGGTTATGAATACAGTGTGATTTTTTTAAGTAGAATACAGAGGAGCTCAGGCTCATTGTTTTGTCTTATGAGTTTTTTTTTATTTTAACCAAAACATCGTTATTGAATCACTTATGACTTAAGCAATCATACATTTATATAAATGAAAACAAACCATATTGACATATTTTCATTTGCAAATATTATTCATCACATATAATCTTCTATACAGTCATTGTCAATTGAACATTACATAATGTATTCGATTCCTGCCTTCCGTTAAACATCAATGTTAAGTTGTCAATCTCGCCTTCATTCTTGCTGGATGGGTTCGGAGCCGATCCTCGGCTCCGACTCGGCCAATACTAAAAGCTCGAGAGCTAATTCCACCGGCTCGAGGCTCCCCTATATCCCACAATGCTAGGCGGTAACTACTCAGATCTCATTTGCTGCTATAGCTACGAGGTGCTTTTTTACTGGCTCAGGCAGGTTAGTAGATTTTACCTTTGAGGTAGTTCTAATTCCCCTTTTTTCTTCTTTAGTCTTATACTTTATTATTGTTAGTGTTGGTTTTTTATACTATCGACCCTATTTTTTGATCCCACCCCTCTTGTTGTTGTTGTTATAGGCCTTCGGCCCTTACCTCACCCCAGTCCCTTTTTACAGTTAGTGTTGTAGGGGCTTGTGTGTGTGTGTTTTTTCACTACTTTTCTTAAATTGTTAGTTTAGAGTGTCTGTGTGTGTGTTTGTGACAGCCTCTCTTCCTTAATGTCTAAGGATAAGGTCTCAGGCTTCAAGAAGTGTGACTCGTGCTGTCAGAAGATGTCTCTGACAGATGGTCGCACTTCTTGTGTGTATTGCCTGGGGCCTGTGCACCTGCAGGACTCATGTGCTGTCTGCCATGGTTTCAGCCCTTGAGTCCTGCAGGAACGCAAAAACAAGCTCATTTTAAGGGGCTTGTTAAAGCCTGAAGGCCCCCCGACTCAGTCTGGGTCGGGGAAACCTTAGAAAACTTCAAAACAGTCGACTCCTGCTCTTGAGTCGACTGTGGAGAAGTCGAAGCAGGCTTCGACATCGGCTCCGGCCGGAGCCGATGTTCTTAGGCCTCAAACTGTCACCTCGGCTCCAGCTGGAGCCGAGGCTGTTAAGTCTTCATTGGCTCCGATACCATCGGAGCCACTTTCCAAAAAGAGGTCTAGATCCCCCTCCATTGGATCTACTCTTACCATTACTTCGGCTCCGGCTGGAGCCGAAGCTACTAAGTCCCCATCGGCTCCGATACCATTATCGGAGCCATTTTACAGAAAGAGGTCCAGGTCCCCCTCCCTCGGATCTGTGCACTCGGCACCAGTATCCCCTCTCCTTTCGGAGCGGAGTCACAAATCCCATTCCTCTCGGTCTTCCAGGTTGTCAGACCATGATTTGCAGAGGGTGGTGAGTAGACTTCTTAAGTCCGAGGCACTGGCCCAAATGCTCCATAGCCCGACTCATCAGTCATTGGCTATTCCCGTCCCAGATTACATTCCTCCTCCGACTCCTTCGAGTTCTGAGCCAAGGCTGGTTGGAGCCATGACTGTCGGTGCGTCAGATCCGATACCTTCCATTTCAGCTCCGTCGTCTGCTCCGATCTCCTCTTTGGAGGGATCTCGGCGCCGGGCTTCCCTCGTCGGCTCCGAGGGGGCGAGTGGCATCGGACCCTTGTCCGACCACGCTCTCCCTCTCGGGGCTTGGCTGGTGAGTTCGGCTCCGACATCGGCTTCGAGCCGTCTCTGTCGGTGCCGGGAGGTCCTTGTCTCTTGGGCGAGGGCCTCGGGCCTTGCCTGACAGGGATGCCTTCAAGGTCATGCGGAGCGTGCTAGAACCAGGTTCTGCCCCACAGTCGGCTCCCTCAGCCCCTCCATCTACAGTGCCTGCGGTGATTTCTACTCACCCCTTGTCTCACACCGCAGAGAACCAACCCCTCAAGATTCCCCATTGGGAATTTCCTCCTCTTCCGAGGTCTCTCCTGACCCTGCAGGAGATCCCCCTAGGAAGAGGCAGTGCAAGAGGAAGCACATTGACTCCTGAGTCTATCACCTCTGACACTGACTTAGAGGAATCCGAAGGGTCCCCTCGTTCCCCCTCTGAGGATGTCTCCTTTGCGGACATCCTTGAAATCCTCAAACAGAGGGGGAATTGGCCAGCCCTTAACCCTTCGGAGGATGAGTCAGTGTATCTTGAGGCGTTTGGTTCTCGCCCTTCTACTTCCTGGGTGTCCCCTCCCTTTGACCCCCTTATGGAAGTGGTGGCAAGGAAGGCTTGGACGGCTCCTGACTCAGTGGAACCCACCCCGAGGAGACCATCCAAATTTATCACTGCTCCCTCAGACAAACAATTTTTATCCAAGGGTGTCCCTGTTGATGCCATGGTGGTGGCTGCGGCCACAAAGAAGGAATTAGCTGATACTTCAGTTCCTGTCCATCCTCCTAATAAAGAATCTAAGACCATGGACAGGTACGGCAAGCGGATGTTCTCGTCAGCGACCTTATGCCACTTCACCCGTCTCCAAAGAGATTTACTCAAGGATATGGGTGAACTGATGAAGGATCCTACAGCTGAGGGGTTCAAAGACACAATGAACTCCCAGTTGGCAACCCTAAATTCCATTGTTAACTCCTCCATGCGGCTGGTCTCATACGCAGCAGATTGGGTGAGTAGAGCCGCAGGCACAGGTGTTGCCTTACGAAGGAACGCCTGGATGCGGCTATGCAACTTTGCGGACCCTTTCAAGGCGTCCTTCACCAATTCCCCCTTTGATGGATCATCTTTGTTTGGTCCACAGGTGAAGGATACATTGACCAGGTGCGAGGTGGAAGGTAAGACTCTCTCTGCCGTAGGAGTCCGTTTTTCCACCCCTTCTAGACCCTATCCCAAAGGTCAGAGGGGAGGAAAGATGTGGTTCCGAAAACAATCCCAGGGAGTCTCATCTGACGCACAAGGCCGATTCCCTCTAGAGGCAGAGGGGAATAATAATAGACGCCACCCCAGAGGCAGAGGAGGTCCAAAACCAGGGTAGCAGAGAGGTGTTCTCTGACAAACCCTTTCAAGCACCCCTGAGGGGCTGCCCGGCTGTCCGCCGGAGGCAGTCGGGAAGATTATCACTGTACCCAGAAGCCTGGCTTTCCCTAACTCAAGACAAATGGGTACAGTCGATCATATCCGAGGGTTACAAAATTCCCTTTATTCACATTCCAACCCAACCAAAAAGATCCCTTCCAGACGTTCCACCCGGTCTAAGGGAAAAAGCAGCATTGGAAGTGTCAAAGCTGCTATCAAAAAGAGTCATCCAATCAGTCCCAGCAGACCAGCAAGGATCCGGAATCTACTCCAAATTCTTTTTGGTACAGAAAAAAACAGGGGACTGGAGACCCATTCTAGATCTCAGCCACTTAAACAAGTTTGTCAAAAAAACTAAATTCCGGATGGTCACGCTACAGTCCATCCTACCCTTCTTGGTTCAGGACAATTGGATGTGCTCGATAGATCTTCAGGATGCGTACTACCACATCAAAATGAACCAACGCTCCAGGAGATATCTCCGCTTCAGGCTGGGAGCCAGTCACTATCAATTCAGGGCCCTGCCCTTTGGTCTCACTACAGCCCCCCGGGTGTTCACCAAATGCATGGCAGTGGTCACGGCTCACTTGAGGCACCAGGGATTCCAGGTGTTTCCATATCTGGATGATTGGCTCCTTACTGCCACTACCAGACATCAGCTTCTACTATCCAGAGATTTCACCATGCAAACCTGTCAAGCTCTAGGCATTTCAATAAATTTCGAAAAATCTGCCTTGTCGCCTTGTCAGTCTATTACTTTCATAGGCGCCAAATTAGATACACAGACTCTTTCAGCCACACTCACAGAGCAGAGGGTTTTAGACATCCTGAACCAAGTATCCCTTCTATTGCAATTGGTCAAGGTCAAAGCCAGACTAGTATTAAAGGTACTAGGACTCATGGCAGCAGCTATTCCCCTTCTCCCTTTAGCTCGCTTTTATATGAGAATTCTCCAATGGATGCTCTTTACCCAATGGTCCTTTCAACGACTTCCAATGTCCCATACCATACTGATAACTCAAGTATGCAAGAATCAACTGTCTTGGTGGGTCACGTCACCTCATCTTCTCCAAGGAAGACCTTTCACTCTCCCCCCTCCAGTTGCCACGTTGACAACAGATGCCTCCCTGATCGGGTGGGGGGGCATTATCAGGGCAGGACAGTTCAGGGCACGTGGCAACCCTTCGAGTGCCACTTGCACATAAATGTCTTAGAGATGAGAGCAGTGCTTTTAGCGTTGCAAGCCCTTCACGACTCTCTTCCCAAAGGGACTATTGCAATTCAAACGGACAACATGTCCGTGGTGTGGTACATCAACAAACAAGGCAGAACCAGATCATACCCTTTATGTCGAGAAGCACTCAGACTTTGGCAATGGGCGATCTCTTCTCAGCGTTTTCTGATAGCGACGCATATTCCCGGGAAATCCAACGTCATTGCAGACAAGTTGAGCAGAGCAATTCTCATGCCACACGAGTGGTCTCTAAAGAAATCAATTCTAGAAGAGGTATTTCTAAGATGGGGCCATCCTTGCTGCGATCTTTTTGCTACTCCCCAAAACAGCAAGTGTCAAGACTTCTTCATGCTCTTCCCGTTACCAGGCCATCCCACCAGAGATGCTCTAGTCCACGATTGGCCCCGGGGACTTCTGTATGCCTTTCCCCCCTTTCCACTGATACCTCAACTAATTCAGAAAGCCATCGCCTTGAGAGTGACTATGATCCTCATTGCCCCTTACTGGTCTCGACAGATATGGTTCCCCTTTCTTCATCGCTACCTTTTGGAGCAGCCTTGGCATCTGGACCCAGTACCAGATCTGATTACCCATCAGTCGGGTCAGCTGCACCAATCTCTGTCTTCCCTAAACCTCACAGCGTGGTTCCTCCAATTCCTACCTTAGCCAGGCTTCCCTCAATATCTCGCTCGGTCCGAGATATCTTGATAGCCTCTCATAAATCCTCTACCCGGAAGATTTATACTAGTAAATGGAAACGTTTTCCCTTTGGGCATCATCGAAAAACATTGATCCTTTTACTGCACCTATCCAGTCTATTTTAGACTTTCTAGCAGAACTTTTTCATTTAGGATCTTCTGCATCAACCATTAGAGTTCAGTTGGCTGCCATATCAAATTTTCATGTTGGTGTCTCAGAATCCAGCATCATGGCTCACAAACTCTGTAAAGCCTTCTTAAGAGGTGTATTTCTTCTCAAACCTCCAATCAAAGACCCTCCGCCTCAATGGGATTTAAACTTGGTTCTGGCATCTTTAATTCTTCCCCCCTTCGAACCAGCGGCTTCATGTTCTCTGAAATTGCTTTCTTGGAAGACACTTTTTCTGGTAGCTATAACCTCAGCGAAAAGAGTATCAGAACTCCATGCCCTATGCAGTCGCCCTCCTTACTTAGTTTTTCACAAAGACAGGGTATCTCTCCGGACTAATCCATCCTTTTTACCAAAAATTTCTTCTAAAATTAACCTAAACCAAATTATTGATCTCCCCGTTTTTTTCCCTAACTATTCAAATAGGTCAGAGCAAAATCTGCATTTTTTGGATGTTCATCGCCAACTGAGATATTACTTAGACAGAACTAAACAACTCAGGAAATCTGATCAATTGTTTCTGTCATATGGAAAAGGAAGATTGGGCCTTCCAGTCACTAAAGTATCTCTGTCTAGATGGCTCACATGTGCAATCACTTTCATCTATGAAATCAGGCATCAGAAATTACCCTCAAGACCTAGAGCTCATTCAACTAGGGCATTAGCTACATCCATAGCCTTTCAGGACAGGTTGCCTATAGACTCAATTTGTGCAGCAGCCACCTGGGCTTCTCCTCATACATTCATTTCACATTACAAATTGGACATGGTTTCCAGAAGCCGTGCCAATTTTGGTTCCACTGTTTTCAAGAGTCTGTTCCGATAGGCCACCCGGGATAAGGTGCTAGGGATGCGGTCCCATCCAGCAAGAATGAAGGCGAGATTGACAACTTAACATTAAGAAGCTATGTACCTACTATAACGTTCCATGTTAGTTGTCTTCTTCTCGCCTTCTTTCTTGCGTCCCTCCCTCCTTCCCCCAAGCCTGGACAGACAGACCGGAATTCTTTTGTGTTTCTTCTTCTGAAATTTGTTACTCCATTCTGGGAGAATAGTATTGCTTGGTATAGCTACCAAACGAGATCTGAGTAGTTACCGCCTAGCATTGTGGGATATAGGGGAGCCTCGAGCCGGTGGAATTAGCTCTCGAGCTTTTAGTATTGGCCGAGTCGGAGCCGAGGATCGGCTCCGAACCCATCCAGCAAGAAAGAAGGCGAGAAGAAGACAACTAACATGGAACGTTATGGTAGGTACATAACTTCTTATTATTCCTCCAAAACATTATTCTGCATGTATTGTTCCCACAATTTGCATTGTTTCTATGTAATTTACTCCTACCCTTTTCTAAAGATCCCACTTTCAGTTCTATTATCTCTGTTACTTTATTAACTACTTTTAATATGGTTGGTTTAAACTTTGATTTCCATTTTTGGCAGCCACCAGAATTAAACGTAGCAAGTCCTTACTATGTCTAGGCGATTCTGAACTTGTATCACATTACACCAATTTGTTCATTCAGCATTTGTAACAAAGTAGTCTGCAGAGAATTTTTAAAGTCTGCCAACTCATTACACTCATAAAAATATGTTTCCAATTACCTCTTTCTTTCCCGTCATACTTCCAGCATTTGCAGTCTACTTTAGGAAAAATTCTTTGGAGCCTGCTTGGGGTATAAAAAAGTATGAAAAAACTTCCAAGCATAAATCATAAATCTCCTAGACTTTGTTGCGTATTTGGGAGCCATACATATAGCCTCCTAGTGTTTCTGTGTGAATTGCTTATCCAGTCTCTCTTCACAATCCTTTTTAACCTCCTGATTAATTCCTATAGTTTTCATGCAATATTTTGTATGCCTACTAATTATCCCCTTTTTAACAGGAGCTTTTTTTCCAAATTCAACTAAAATTCTACCAGTGCCTATTCCTTTCTCTTTGCTTCTACTCTGATATCAGTCGTTAATAGGGAAGGCAGTCTCTAGCCTGCAGTCCAAATGTATTCTTGGCCTCTTCCCATTCTGTTACCTTTCCCTCTCTAAGTATTTGTTCCCAAAACCTTGTTTTTTTGCCAGTTTTGTCAAGTAAATTCCACCCCTCTTGCCTTTTCTCTGCACCCTAATTGCAGTCATCCTTATCGGGAAAATCTCATTTCTCCGTTCCCATATTAGCATTACTCTTCAAAAATGTTCTGCTACTTTATCAGTATAATATTCTGTGTGGCTCCTGTTTGTGTCTACATCCAAAAATCTTAGTTTCTACTTATTTCTTCAGTTTTTTTTTCCTCTGTTTCATTATCATCCCTTTCCATTTTGAATTATAGCTTGGTGCTTGTGCTGTGTATAGGAGCATTAGCCTTGTAGCTCTGAAGTATCCCTTCAAATCACGTAATTCCAAACCACTTTGTTCTATTAGAAGGATCAGCTTATCCCACTTGACTCTTCCCCTCTTCCCCTCTCAGATAAAATCCTTCAACTCTTTATTAATTATTATGCAGAGTTTCTCCTCTGGTTACTAAAAATATGCCTAAATTGTGTATAAAACTAAAGGGACAAAAAACATTTTCACTGTTTGTGTTTTGCTATCCATATCCATGAAAAAGAACTTTCAATTTCTCAGTTTTTGTCCCACAAGGAGTGTGTCTACTCCATAGAAGCTTCTTACTTAAACATGGACTGCTCCATTTGTTCAGCTTTTAATTCCAGGGCCCTTAGTGACCATTGAAATAAGTTAGTTTTAAAAGGCTTGCTGCCACTTTCTTCATCATCATCTTCTTCTACTCCAGGGGCTCAGACCCCTGTAGAGTCATCTAAAGCCTCTTTGGAGGTGAAGGAATCACATGGAAGTGGTCTCCAACCTGCTTTCTAAAGTATACTCCCATCTTCAGAGCCCTCTCCAAAGATTAAAAATAAATCAGATCTGACCTCCACGGATCCGAAAAGAAAACAGTTGGATCCCATTCCTTTGGATCAGACAACTTCTCTAAGTCTCCAAGAACTTGGTCCCCAGGGTTCTCTCTAGATCCCATTTCTCCTTGGCTCCATTCTCCTTTTCTTCAGTGGACCCCAAGGAGAGAATCTCAGTCCCAGTCCATCACTTCATCAGGTACCTTTCAGAAGCTGAAGTTGATAAGATGATGAGGTGGTTCCTCAGAACTCAGATTTTGATGGGGGTTATCCAAGCTCCATCTCCCATAGGATCCATGAGCCTTTCTTCTACTTCCCATTCTTTGAATTTTCCTTCTGTGATCCAGCTGCCAGTTTTGGAACCCTCAGATCCGGGAGACCCAGGAGTGTAGATGTCAGATCCTAAGACAGCTAGATCTTCGACTCCAACTGCTTCTGTGACTTGTTCACCACTGATTCCTTTAGACCAGGATGAATCTCAGAGCCAAAGTGTTGGGTACAGGTATGCAAGGTTGGGTTCCCCTCCAAAGTTGTTGGAGCCATCCCCGCCCCATGGGAGCTTTGACATTGGATAGCTTAGATCTGACTCCCCCTTTGAGGCATGGGTCCAGGAAGGGTTGCGGCATGGTGGCATCGGCAGTTTTCACTCCAATTTGACCAGTTACAGCATCTCCCGGTCCTTCTGCCTTCAAGGTGGTAGAGAAGGTCTTCTGTCATCTGAGAGATTTGATTACTCTTTCTGATATGGATCCTACAGTTTTTCCTCCTTTGGGTCTGAACTCTGATGACAACCAGTCCCATCAAAAGTCCAGATGATCCCTGTCAAGGACTTTGTCCTCTGTTCAGATACCTCTCCAGATCATCCCAATGAGGAGGTTCCATGAAAGAGAACATGCAAAAGGAGACACATAGACTCCCCTCTAGAATCTCTCTCCAAAGACATAGACTTCATTGAAGGGGAGGGGGTTCCCCAGATCTCACTAGATGATGTCTCCTTCAGAGATGTCTTAGAAATTGTTAAACAAAAGGATGGTTGGTCCTCTGATACCTTCTCCCAAGAGGAGTCAGTGTTTGTGGAAGCAATTGGTTATGGCCCATCTACATCTTGGATGACTCCCCTGCCAGATGAGTTTATTGATCTAGTCTCTTGGCAAGCATGGAAGGAACTAGATACTGTAGAACACATTCCTCATCATCCTGATAAATTTCTTGCCCCACCCCAAGGACAGGCCATACTAGAGTAAGGGAGTTTCTGTTGATACTATGATTGTGGCAGCAGTCACAAAGAAGGAGCTGGCAGAGCAGAGCCTCCTCTTTCCATCCCCTTAATAGAGAGTCTAGGGCATTGGACAGATTTGGGAAGAGTGTTTTTGCTTTAGTGACATTTGCTGTACAGTCTCTGAATTACTTGGCTTATTTCACAAGATTACAGTGGAATTTGACTGGAGAACTTTCCAAATCCCTCTCAGAGGCCATGTTGTGGAGGACTACAGGAAGTCTTCTTCACAAATGGACACTCTTTTATCTCTCTCTAATGCATCTATGAGGCTAATTTCCCATGCTGCGAGGGTGCCTCATGGGCACCAGGTTCAGGCATAGCCATTTGGAGGCATGTCTGGATGCTCTTTTGTGACTATGTGGAGTCTTAAACTTCTTCTTTCATCAATCCTCCCTTTGTTGAAACGCAGTTGTTTGCCGCTACTGTAAAGGAAATGCTTTACCGGAGTAAAGAGAAAGAAAAAAACATGTCTACCATAGCGGTATGCTTTTCCACCCCTTAATGAGGATCCAGGAATCAAAGAAGAAACAAGAAAATGTGTAGTTCTGTAAGTCCCAGCATCCTTTCCAGGATTCACCCTGGGATAACTCCCCTAGAGGTAGAGGTGAGCTGAAATGGAAGATGCCGTCCACATGGCAGGAGATGTCCACTGAACCAGAGTTTCCAAGATTCCTGAAAGGTTACCGCACTGCCCACCTCTGGATGCAGTATGGGGCGCTTGTCTCTGCAACCAGACACCTGGACATCAATGACAGAAGATTCTTTGGTGCTAAAAATCATATCCAGTGGATGTTCTTCGTGTTTCACTGTTGCAGTCATCACATTTGGGTTATCTGCTTGCAGTAGCCCTCAGTCGGCTTGATTATCAAAATCTTGGGTCCTGCGTCAGTTGCTGTCTCATCTTCCATGACGTCAGGTCGTCAGGGGTATAAAGCATGCAGCCGATGCCATTACATCAGTCTTTTTTGCCGTGCGGTGCCCAAAGCAGAAGCAGTTCGCAACTGTCGATCGTCCGACTCCTGAAATTTTCGTTTTTCGAGTTTCAGATCCGAAGTCTTCAACTAAGCTAAGTACCCCGTTGGGGATCTTTTTTCCTGCTCTAATCCGATGTCAGTAAAAGTTAATAATTGCATTTCTTGTGGAAAGCAAATACCTCATAAAGATTAAAATGAAGTAACACAGTTCCAATGGAACACTCGAGTGGTATAGCTGAAATAGCTGTTTAATAGAAGCACTAGTGTGATGCTTTTAAAAAAGAATTTATTAAGCGCGCTTTCGTCTTCGGTAACAAGACTTCATCAGAAACATTTACATCCCATAACAATGGTGCTTTTATACTCTTGAACAATTGAATAATTGACCATCAATTATACATCTCCCTCTCACTGTTTAAAAAAACATGTCACAATTCATACATTAAAAATGTCGTTAGAAATAAATACATCTATTTGATGCAATTAATATATATTACTAATATGTTTGATATATATTATTAAAAAATAAAATTTTAATATATTACATAAAAATTTAATTAAAATACATTTTATAGGGAACATTTACAGCTTGAATTAATGATATTTTAAAACAGGCTTAATACTACATGTTTCATTTATACCTGGGGAATGGGTAGAATTCAGTCTTAGTTGCCACTTTAACTCTTCCCTATCCAACCTATTTTTCCAGTCACCACCCCTGTGATCATTACCAAGATTCCCCAAAGTACCAAAAAGAAAGGTTTTACATGAACTGTTGTCCCTAAAGTGTTTATAGAGGGCATTGTTGTCATAAAGATTTTCATTCGTACTGCATTCCTTGCTTAGGCACAGACCACGACGTACCTCGCTGCCGGTTTTATGCCTTATTCAAACCTCGTACTATTTGTCGTCAGTTCATTTACACTTCCAAATATTTTGGTACTCGGTTCAATTATCCAGAACTGGCTTCGGTAAGCCACCCGACTACCGACTTTGCGAAAAAATGCAAAGATAAAGACAGAGACAGACCACACAGGTCCAAAGCTGCCGACGACGCTTCTCCTAAGCTAGTCACCAGTTAGCCGGTACTCAGTGAGGCGCTTTCGCAGCCCCTGATAGCTGCTACTTCAGATTCGCAAGCCTCTACTGAGACCCATTCGGAGTCCGGTATGCTGTGAGATGCTTCTTCGACTGTGGAACCTGCAGATGTCTCTACCTTGGATGAGTCTGGAGCCGCTGTGCAGGCACCGGCTTCTGAGGGTGTATTCAGGCCTACTGACTTGCATATTAAACCAACACCATCTTCTTCTTCAAGGCCTAAAACTCGATCCATGCCTAGAAAACCCACGCCCAGACCGCATGGTCAGGCCCCTATGCCTAAAAAACAAATAAGAATGGCTGACGACCTTATTACTCTAATCAGGGGCAGCCACCCTTCCCCCTCTAAGAGACCTAGGACTGATTTTCCTTCTGATTCTTCTGATCAGGATTCCGAAATTTCTGTTTTCTCTGATTACCAGGATTTGCCCTTATCTACCTATGAGGATTCTGATACAGAGGACTCCATTCTCTCTGCTTCCCCTCCAGAGGATTTCTCTTTTGGTGAAACCTTGCATACTCTTAGGGAGCATTTCCGGTGGGAATGCCAGGATTACTCTGACTCCAAAAAGAGGCTTAGGGAATTCTTACTCCTGCCTCAACACAGGCCTTTAGCTATCCCTCCTGTACTGGACATTGTAGATGATGCCTTCTCGGAATCTAGACTGGCCCCTGACACTTTACCTCCTGCTCCCAGAAAACCTGATAGGTATTACAGGGTACTTGACTCTCACAAGTTCCTTTTTAAAAATCCTACTGTGGATCCTGAGACCATTTCACAGGGACCAAGGGCATTAAGGCTACTAGTGCCAAAAATCTTACCCCCTCTGATAGAGATTCCAGAGCACTGAATAGAGGGGGTAAGAAGGTATACACTTCTGCAACTTTGGCCATTAGAGCCTTAAACTGCCAGTTTCATATGTTAAAGTATCAGCCGCATGTTATTGGATCGCTTAAACAAAAAATGATGTTGATTCCTGACTGTGCTGAAAATAAAGAATTACAGGATTTAATGCATTCTGCTGAACAAGTTGGAAAACATACTTTGCAATGTGGTTTTGATTCATTAGAGGCATCATGCAGGGCTGCTGTCACTGGGTCTGTACTTAGAAGTCATGCTTTTCTTAAGGAGCAATCTTTGCCAGATCATATTAAGCTAAATTACTGGATGCTCCCTTAAACCAAGACCGCCTGTTTGGCAACAAAGCAGAAGAAGTACTTAAAAAGATGGAGGAAAAAGCTAAATCTATGCAAACTGTTAAAGATTTCCTGCAAGTACAGCCTTCCAGATTTAGTAGGCATTGGCCCTCTAAGAATTGGTCCTTTCCTACCTCTTCCAGGCCTTCTCAGTCCAAACCCAGAACCAGCAGAACACCCAGGCTTCAGTCCCAAGGTACTCACAGGCCTAAGCAGTGGGGGGCTCCCACTTCCAAAGCAGGGAGTAGTAAGACTCCCCCCATGGTAAACTGTCCCAATGACTTAACTTTAAACCTTCCAAACCCTGCTCAACTTCCTTTAGGGGGAAAGATTGCCCTGCATGCAAAAAATTGGGAACTCATTACCCAGGACAAATGGGTTTTAAATATAGTTTCCCAAGGATACAGATTCCACTTCCACTCCTTACCAACCCTAAACAGTTGGCCAGACCTACCCCCAAATCAGTGGGAAGAGGCTCAAAAGCAAGTTCTCTCTCTTTTAAGCATCAGGGCTATTCAGCCTGTCCCAGAAGAAGAATGGGGACAAGCTTTCTACTCAAGACTTTTCCTGGTTCCCAGAAAAGACAACTCCTGGCATCCACTCCTGGACCTGTCTATCCTAAACACATTTTTGGTAATCCCAAAATTCAAGATGCTAACTCTTCATCAGCTGTTTCCCATGCTAGGCAAAGATGCCTGGTTGTCAATACTGGATTTAAAAGAAGCCTAACTGCACATCCCAATAAGGGAATCTTGCAGAAGATACCTATGCTTCAGAGCAGGCTACATGCACTACCAGTTCTCTGCAGTGCCCTTTGGCTTATCTACTGCACCCAGGGTATTCACAAAGTGCCTAGCTCCAGTCATTGCATTTTGCAGGCAAAGAAATATTCAAATATACCCACACCTGGATGATTGTCTAATTCAGGCAGAAAGTCAGGACATACTATTAAATGATCTGGCATTTGTAAAGAAATGGATAACTTCTCTGGGGTACACCATAAATGAAAATAAGTCATATCTTGTACCCTGCCAACAAATTGCATTCCTGTGAGCAAGCTTGAATACAACTTCCCAGATGGCCTACCTCACGCCAGAGAAACAAGTTCATTTGACAGCCTGCTTCAAACTACTGGCCACAAAAACCCAGCTATCTGCAAGGAAAATACTGCAAGCCCTGGGGTTCATGGCCTCTTGCATTCTACTAATTCCATATGCAAGACTGCATATGAGGAAACTACAATGGTATCTAAAAAGCCTATGGTGTCAACATTCTCAGGATCTAGACTCAATGATTCCTATCATACCTTGTCTACAGATAGAGTTCCTTTGGTGGGCAGAGACCTGCCACCAAAACAAGGGACTGCCATTCACTCTACCCCCTGCTGCCCAAACCCTAACAACAGACGCATCAGACTATGCATGGAGGGCTCACTTGGCAGGGCAGTGCATTCAGGGCAAATGGAGCCCAAGTCAAATGCACCTGTATATCAATCAAAGAGAAATGTTAGCTGTACAGAATGCTCTGACAGCCTTCAAGGACCACATTCTTCCAGGACAATTATTGGTAAAGATGGACAACACCACTTTTATGTGGTACATAAACAAGCAGGGAGGAACCAACTCATACCCTCTCTGCAGACTAGCCATGGCTCTGTGGAACACAGCCTTGCAGGGCCGGCCTCAGCTGAAACGGCGCCCTAGGCAAAGTACTGCTCTGGCACCCCTTAAGCCCCACCCACACCATACTCAAGGAACACCCGTATTTGAGCCATGCCCACAGATAGGTCACTCCCACAAAATCCACTCCAGTTCTTTCAATGTTTAAATGCATGAAAAATCAGTCATACTGTAGCAAACACTTTGTAATCTAAGGTGGTTGCATAGGGTGACCATCCCCATGACCCAGCACTAGGTGCATTGGCCAGAGCAGTCTAAGGTGGCTGCAGAGGCTATACATGCTGCACCACAGCTGAATCTGCAGAAATAGGAGACAAAACTAGGATTTCAATTTTACATGCTAGACAGTGACATACTGTATGTACACCTCACCACCTGTTGGAGCTGTTCATGCAAACCCCCTTGTCACCTATGCTGCTGTACAATACAGTGGTCATTAGTCTCCCTCACCTCCCATTGGTGCTGCAGCTCAGGGTGATACTTGTGCAGGTCACTATATTGATGCTTTTTCACTGCTTACCAGAGCAGGTGATTCCAATGGCGGCTTTTACGGCGCCCTAGGCGGTCGCCTAGTTTGCCTATGCCTAAGGCCGGTCGTGAGTATAAGATTGGGAAGCTTATAAACATTACAGATACTGCCATCTGAGCATACAAAACTGAAGGAGGATTTCTTAGAGAATGATCTGGAAGTATTGTAGAATGAATTATGAATACAAGGATTAAAGCTCAAAGGTGGCAAAAGCTATTATTTTTGTGCAGCTTTCTGACCAAAAGGTAACACAATTGTAGGCCACCTAGGTGCAACAATGTGTGACATAATGAATTCCCTGACCACATGCAAATTAACTGAGTATTTTATTCAAAAATGTAAACATCTGGCATATACAGAGACCCGAACCAAATGAGAAGTTAATTTGGCATGTATTTCCTCCACTTCCATGTCTGCCATTGGAAACTAATAATTTAATTGCAGGTAAGTTGAATTTTGCTTTGTGTGGGTTGCTATTCCAAGCATCTGAAGCATTCCATTTGGAAGGCAGTACTGTATAATGAGTCTAACAGCTCTAAAAATCTATTTTTTCAAGAAATGGATTCCCAAAGCAAATGTTATCTAGCAACGCTCCACCATTTTCAAGTCAAGAATTTCAGTGCTTTGTTAAACATTGAGAATTCACACATATTACTTTGAACTCAAAATACATTTAGTTGAGTGGTCAGATATAGACAGTCATGACAAACTGTTAATTGCCCTTAAATGAATAAAATAATACACAAGATTATCAGTAATTTTACCAAAACAGGTACTTAGAGCTCAAAATACGTTTAGTTGTATGGTCAGATATAGACAGTTATGACAAACTGTTAATTGCCCTTACATGAATAAAATAATACACAAGATTATCAGTAGTTTTACCAAAACAGGTACTTATGGATATTAGACTGAGACCAAAACGTCCTGCTTCTTTCCCATTACTGCTCCCTGAAACAACAGACTTGTTAAAGAACAGAACTAAAACAAGCGACGGTTTACAATGTCTCCTTTTGCACTGATTGTTGCCTTGTGAGACAAAGGCATGGTGCTGTTGTTGATGGGGTAATCCGGGGACAAGTAGGTTTAAACTGATTGACTGTGTAGCTTTCCTTGTTTAAATTACACTGCTTTATGCACCCTTCTGCTATTTTAATTGAGTTACACCCCAAGTCTCCTGCTGTGTCTGTGTTTCAGTAGATGTGACCTTACTACCTATCCATTCTACACCCAGGAAAGTGGAATGGTATTGTTATTATTTAAATAACTGTGTTAAGCCAATTAAAGTGTTTTACTTAATTGTAGTATGAAGAAACTCTGCTTTTACACTAAGTGCTGCTATGGGAGAGACAGTAGCTGGCTGGTGCTCTGGGTAATCAGCTAACCAATTGAACAAGTAGGTTTAAACTGATTGGCTGTGTAGCTTTTCTTGACTGTTTAAATTGCATTACCTTGTGCACCCTTGCACTCTAGTTTTGTTAAGCTGCACTGAAATGTGCATCACCCTGAGGTGGGGACCAGTGATATTCATAAATGCAAGCTACTAAAATTAGCCCTGTTAGTAGTAGTAGTATCTTCATCCGTACCTCTCAACCTCTTAGAGCAAGAAGTCTGGACAAAGCCATAAATAAAAGTGGGACAAAGGGCCAAAAGTAGGGACAATTTTTAAATATTGCTCTTACAAACATAGAAAGTTGATAGAACAACAGATTTTGTATTGCAGTAGCAGGAATTTTCTGATGGGTATGAAATCTGGAACTCAAATGTATTGTCATTAATTTCTAACTTCAGTCTTTAATGATTTGCCACTAATTTGCCAGAAAAAACACAATTGTATGAAAAAAAGGAGAAAAAATGTGAGGCAAAAGTCTGGACATTCTGCAAAAATCTGTACAGTTGAGGTATGCCTCCATCTTATTATCCGCTCTGCATTCAAACTTGCTGCTGTCAGTTTTGCTGAGAGCTGCAGTTGCTAGTGGCACTTATTGAAAATCCTGCACTAAAGCCATGTGTACCAGTCAGCTAAGTTGTTAAAATATTGTCACACACTGATGCAGAATGAAGTACAGCTGTTATTGTAACCCTAACCTACTAAATATTATTCTCTGACCCCCCCCCCATTAAAAGGAAATACATCTGTTATTGTAACCCTTTATTCAGCTGTTGAACATAACCTTTTTTCTAACTCCAGATAGAAACTGACTAGACATTAGGCAGTGACTATAACATTGATCTCACTCAAAAAATATAATCACCTAGCTGACATGGTAGAAAAATCAGCTTTTTCCCATCCGTAGGCAGCCCATCATAACACTGGGTGGCTTTAGGCAGTGTAACAACAGATGATGAAATAATACTTGACACACAAAACACAATCTGTGAGAGGCATAAGCATCTTATCGACACAGAGTAAACGTCACACTTAAAACAAGCATCTTTACGACATAGAGTAAACCTCATACTTAAAAGAAAGGTCGGTGAACACCATATAACATCATCAACACATACATATACCCAGAAAACCAACATATCATGTGTTTCTCAAAATATCAGTTCCAAATTTACACAGACTGTCTCAACATTAAAGCACTTCCACAACATCACCACTGACTCGCACAGCAAATACTTGCCAGTTTGTGAGTCATAAGCCTTCCACTAACCCATGGAATGCAAGTAGAATGTTCTAATAACCGGTGAGACACACACACACACACACACACACACACACACACACACACACACACACACACACACACACACACACACACACACACACACACACACACACACACACACACTCCTTACCTCAGCCTGCATAAAAACAGAGCTTCCTTCCAGACCAGCACAACGTGCATAAAAACGGAGCTTCCTTCCAGACCAGCGCAGCCTGCATAAAAAATGGAGCTTCCTTCCGGTACATGAACACCTCAGCCTGCATAAAACGGAGCTTCCTTTCTGCGCACTTTTGTGTTTGAATGTTAGCGTGCAATGCATGCATGGGTCCTATAGGTCTTACTGCTGTAAAAGTGGGGGGGAGGGGGGGGGCGTGCTCCCTCCCCCTCGCTCTGTGGTTCCGGTGCCCACACATGGTTGGTGAATCGTGCTTTTAATTACGGAAGTGGGGGAGGGTGCAATGCTACAGCTGAAAAGTGGAGAGAAGTAAAGTTTAAGTTAACTCAGTTTGCGCCCTTTATGATGCCGGCTTTTACGGCGCCCTAGGCGGTCGCCTAGTTCACCTATGCCTAAGGCCGGCCATGCAGCCTTGAGCTACCAAGTGCACCTACAAGCTCAATTCCTTTCCAGGAAAGCTAAATACACTGGCAGACGACCTAAGCAGAAATCTCGTGGACCCACACGAGTGGAAACTGGAACCAAAGATATTCAACATGTTGAGAAACAAATGGGGGAGCCCAGAGATAGTCTTGTTTGCTTCCCCCCAGAACTACCAATTGGACAAATTCTGCACAAGGACTCCCCACAAACAAGCTTGGAAAGTGGATGCCCTGTCCTTCACCTGGAAAAACCTATCAGTTTATGCCTTTCCCCCTCTGCCTCTCCTCTCCAAGGTCCTACTTAAGATCAAACAGGACAAACTAGGGACGATACTGATTGCACCAGACTGGCCACACCAACACTGGTACCCCCTCTTGCGCAGTGTGTCACTGCTGGCACCTTGGCACCTGCCCTAGACCCCTGCCTTGCTGTCCTAGCAGGAGGGCCAAATTCTGCACCCGCAGCTTCAAACCCTGAACCTGGCAGCCTGGCCAATTACCTGATCTCTCCATTACCATCCCTCAGTAAGCAAGTGACGGATGTCATTCTGGAGGCAAGGAGGCCTAGTACTAGAAAATCCAATGCTGAAAATTGGAAAGATTCTGTTCCTGGAGCCAAACTCAGGAGATGGGCACAGCAGCACCCAATTTACCCCAGATTCTTCAATATTTAACTGAGATGCTTCACAAGGGCCTTTCCATTTCCTCCATCAAGATTCATGCCTCAGCCATTTCAGCTCATTACAATACAGAACCACCCCTCTTCTCTCATCCACTGCTAAAGCAATTCCTCACGGGGGCCAAAAACTTAAGACCACCTAGGAGAGCCACTACTCCAGCCTGGGACCTTAACTTTGTATTGGAAAAGCTCACTCTACCTCCCTTTGAGCCAGCTGCAAATGCAGAGTTGAAATTCCTTTTCTTGGAAAACAGCCTTCCTTCTAGCCATCACTTCAGCAAGAAGGGTGTCTGAATTACAGGCCCTCATGGCAGTTGAGCCTTTCATCATCTTTCATGCGGACAGGGTGTCCCTCAGGACCAGTCTCTCCTTCATGCCCAAGATAGTATCCAGTGTGGCCCTTAATCAGTCCATTCATTTGCCAACCTTCTTTTCTAATCCACAGAACAAAGGGGGATGAATACTGCACTCCTTGGACATGCACAGACAACTTAGATTTTACTTGGACAGGACTAAACCTCTCAGGAAATCTCAGCTGCTGGTTGCATTTGCTGCAGGGGCAGAGAGGAAGGCCACCTCAAAGCAAACCATTTCTAAGTAGATAGGCCATTGCATTCATTTCTGCTATAAGCACCATGGAAAACCTACCCCACAGGTGATAAGACCACATTCAACCAGGCCTGCATCTACCTCTACAGCCTTTCTCAGAGGTGTCCCTACCAGGGACATCCTAGAAGCTGCTACCTGGAGTTCTGTACATACCTTCACCAAGCATTACCACTTGCCAATTGTTTTCTAAATCCAGAGCTGGCTTTGCCACTGCTGTCTTGCAGGGCCTTATACCTGGTCCTAATGCTATCTAATAACCTCCTCCCATCCTTAGCTTTGGGAATCTACCCAAATGTGATGACTGCAACAGTGAAACATGAAGAGCATAGTACAGTTGTGTACACTTACCATAAATGTAGATGCTCTAGTGTATTCACCGTTGCAGTCTGGTTACCCTCCCTCCAGCCCCCTGACTTCTATTGACTATACCTTTATTCTTGTTTACTATGCTTAAAACGTTTTGGTGTATTTGCTTTTTTGGTTGGAGGTATAACCTTGTATATAATTGCTTCCCATTATGGGGGCACCTGACATCTGGGGCAAGACAAACTGATGTAATGGCGTCGGCTGCATGCTTTATACCCCTGACTACTTGATGTCATGGAAGATGAGACAGCAACTGACGCAGGACCCAAGACTTTGATAATCAAGCTGACTGAAGGCTACTGCAAGCAGATAACCCAAATGTGATGACTGCAACAGTGAAGACACTCGGACATCTACATTTATGGTAAGTGTACACAACTGTACTTTATTTCATACCATTTTCTGATTCCCCTTACCAAAAGAAAAAGCCCAAATGTCCCACCCAGTCAGAGGGAGGCAGAAGCTCCTCACCGCCCCAACCAAGTGTCTTGTAGTGAAATTCAGGGACTCCTTGGATCAGTTATGTCAATCTCTCAGCATGTCAGTCAACATCTCTCGCCTGCTCAAAGCCTGGAGTTCATAGGTGCTCAGTTGATCATAGTCAGTCACATAACCTGTTTTCCACCACATCGAGTAAGACCATCAGGTTCCTGGTGGAGCAAATTATCGCACATCCTTCTCACCCAGCCAGACTTATTCCTCAGGCCCTAGGGTCATTGGCAGCTGCCATAACCTTAGTTCCTATGACCCATTTCTATATGTACATTCTTCAGTGGACCCTAGTTGTTCAGTGGTCTGTTCTTTGCTATCCATTGTCCTTTCTGATCAAACTCACTTGAGTATGCAAAGATCATGTACGTTTGTGGATTCAGTCGAATGGAAGTTTCCTAAGGCCACCCTCATGTACTTCTACCCTGAATAGCCACAGCAACCACTTATGCCGCACAACTGGGGTGGGGGTGGGGCATTGCTTGAGACTGATAGACAAAGGCATATGGTCCCCAGAAGAGAGCAATTCACATATCGGTGTCCTAAAGATGAGAGCAGTCTTCATACCACTGCAGACTTTCTAGGACACCCTTCCTCTTGGGATGATTGCGATACAGACTAACAACATGTCTGTTGTTTGGTACATCGGCAAATGGGGGAGCTGATCTTATCCCCTTTGCTGAGGCAATGAGAGTGTGGCAGTGGGCAATATCCTCCAACCTCTTTCTTATGGCAATCCTCATACCGGGGAAATCCAACGTGCTAGTGGACAAACTCAGTAGGTCTATTCTGATGCCTCATGAATGGTCTGTCGATCAATCAGTGGCGGAGCGGATTTTCCGTCATTTGGGACAACCTTGCTGTGACCGCTTTGCATCTCCCCCCAACAATAAGTGCAGCAAGGTCTTTGCCCTAATCCTCCCTCATGGGAATCTCCAAGAGATGCTCTAGTCCATATTTGGCCCCCCAGTCTCCTTTAAACTTATCCCCCTATACCTCTAATTCCCAAATTCTTACAGAAGGCACTGTGGTTGAAGATAATATTTATCCTTATTGTCCATTTTTGGCCTCATCAAGTGTGTTTCCCCATCCTTTGGTCTCACCTTCGCTATCCACCTTGGATACCGGACCCCCAGTCCAAACCTTCGCTCTCATCCTAGAGGGATGTTTCATCCGGACATTCCAGCCCTCAAATTGACAACCCAGGCTTTCCTCCCCAGTCCAACAGATACTCCTGTCTTCCCACAAGGCTTCTACGAGGAAGATCTGTAAAAGTAAATGGAAAAGAATCTCCATTTGGGCTGTGTAGCGATACTTGGACCCCTTCACTGCTACTACTTCTGCTATCCTTCATTTTTAGCATCAATTTTTCAAGAAGGAGCTAGTTTTGCTGCTATTAAAGTACAGCTGGCAGCCAAAGCTAATTTGTATTCTGGCGAAAATGCTTCCTCATTAGCTTCTTCAAAATTGTGCAAGGCATTACTGAAAATGTACTTTCTTGCTTAGACCCCCCCCCTCCCCCAGTGAAGGACCCCACTCCTCCCTGGGATTTGACAGTCATGCTCCAAGGGTTAACTCAGAAACCCTTTGAACCAGCAGCTAAGTCTGATTTAAAATTGTCATAGAAAAATGCCTTTATGGTGGCCATTGTGTCTGGAAGACGAGTTTTTGAACTCCAGGCTCCTCTTCCAAATCTTCTTATCTTATATTTCACAAAGACAGGGTTACCTTACCGACCAGTCCATCCTTTTTGCCTAAAGTAGCTTCTGAAATAAATATTAATCAAGCCATTAATTTGCCTGTTTTCTTTACAAACTTTGCAAATAAAGGATAATACATAGCAACTACTCTTTTATCTCCATAGAACAGAATATTTCAGGAAGTCACAGCAATTGTCTCTTTCTCCCCAAACAAATTGGGCTCACCTGTTTCTAAAAACTATTTTAGCCAAATGGCTTACTGTTTGCATTTCCTTTGTTTACAGTCAGCAAGGCCTGTCTGTACCCAGGCCTCCTAAAGCACACCCCACCGGGTCCAGGGTTACTTCTTTCACTTTTTGATCTAGAACTTCTATTGATGACATTTGTGCAGCAGCTACCTGGTCTAATGCTCATACCGCCATTGTTCATTACAAATTGGATTTGAATTCCAGGAGCAGGGAAAACCTGACAGATATTACAGGGTTCCTGATTAACACAAGTTTCTTTTTAAAAATCCTATTGTGGATCCAGAGACTATTTCACAGGGACCCAAGGGCATTAAAGCTTCTACTGCTAAAAATCCTACCCCTTCCGATAGAGACTCCAGGGTGCTGGATAGATGGGGTAAGAAGGTTTACACTTCTGCAGCCTTGGCCATTAGGGCGTTAAACTGCCAGTTTCATATGTTAAAGTATCAGCAACATGTTATTGGACTGCTAAAACAGAAAATGATGTTGATTCCTGACTTTGTGGAAAATAAAGAATTACAGGATTCAATGTATTCTGCTGAACAAGTTGGAAAACATACTTTGCAATGTGGTTTTGATTCATTAGAGGCCTCTTGCAGGGCTGCTGTTACTGGGTCTGTGCTCAGAAGGCATGCTTGGCTTAAGGAGCAATCTTTGCCTGATCATGTTGTGTTGTTGTTATGCCTTCCGGCTTTTCCCGGTTAGGGGTCGCCACAGCGGAACTCCAGTCCGCTAATGATTGGCAGTTGATTTTTACGTACCGCGTTGCCAGTCCTGACGCACAACCTTCAACGAAGGAACGCCCATTCACGCTTGTCTCCACGCAGAAGATGCTCTAGCTGAGAGTCGAACCGGACAGCGTCTTACTGTGAGGCGACAACGCTACCGCAGCACCACCACCGCAGATAATCTTTGCCTGATCATGTTAAAGCTAAATTGTTGGATGCTGCTTTAAATCAGGACCGCCTGTTTGGCAACAAGGCTGAGGAAGTTCGTAAAAAGATGGAAATTAAAGCTAAATCTATGCAAACTGTTAAAGATTTTTTTACAAGTTCAGCCTCCTAGATTTAGTAGGCACTGGCCCTCTAAGAATTGGTCCTTTCCAGCCCCTTCCAGGTCTTCTCAAGCCAAACCCAGACATGGCAAAAACCCTAGGTTTCAGTCCCAGGGGACACACAGAACTAAGCAGTGGGGGGCCTCCACTTCCAAATCTGTGAATAATAAGACTCCCCCCTATGGTAAACTGTCTAATTGACTTCCTTTTAAAATTTCCAAGCACTTATCAACTGACTGCCCCTTTGGGGGGGAAAATTGCTCTTCATGCAAAGAATTGGGAACTCATTACGCAGGACAAATTGGTTTTAAACATAGTGTCTCAGGGATACAGATTTCACTTCCACACGTTGCCAACACCAAGTGGGTGGCCGGACCTACCCCGAAATCAGTGGGCAGTGGCCCAAAAACAAGTACTTTCTCTCTTAAGCATGGGGGCTATTCAACTGGTACCAGAAGAGGAAAAGGGATAAGGTTTCTACTCAAGACTTTTCCTGGTTCCCAGAAAAGACATTTCATGGCGTCCTATCCTCAACCTGTCTACTCTAAACACCTTTTTGGAGATTCCAAAATTCAAGATGCTGACTCTTCACCAATTACTTCCTATGCTAGGCAAAAAGGTCTGGTTGGCAACATTAGATTTAAAAGAAGCATACCTGCACATCCCAATCAGGGAATCTTGCAGAAGATGCCTACGCTTCAAAGCAGGCTACACACACTATCAATTCTCTGCACTGCCCTTTGGCTTATCTACTGTACCCAGGGTATTCACAAAGTGCCTAGCTCCAGTTATTGCATTTTGCAGGCAAAGAAATATTCAAATATACCCATACCTGGATGATTGTCTAATTCAGGCAGAAAGCCAGGACATACTTTTGAATCAACTGGCTTTTGTACAAGGGGTTCTGACTTGTTTGGGGTACACCATAAACGAAAAGAAATCACACCTGGTACCCTGTCAACAAATTATATTCCTGGGAGCAAGCTTGAATACAACTTCCCATATGGCTTACCTCACACCAGAGAATCAAATTCATTTGACAACCTACTTCAAACAAGTAGCCACAAAACCCCTGCTATCTGCAAGACAAATACTGCAAGCTTTGGGGTTCATGGCCTCCTGCATCCTTCTAATTCCATATGCAAGACTGCATATGAGGATACTACAGTGGTATCTAAAAAGCCTATGGTGTCAACATTTTCAAGGCCTGGAAACAATGATTCCTATCATACCTTGCCTACGCCTAGAGTTCCTTTGGTGGGCAGAGGCCTGCCACCAAAACAAGGGACTACCTTTCACACCACCCCCTGCCACCCAAACCCTAACAACAGATGCATCAGACTATGCATGGGGGAATCCCCTGGCAGGGAAGTGCATTCAGGGCAAATGAAACCCAAGTCAAATGCACTTGCATATCAATCAAAAAGAAATGTTAGCTGTACAGAATGCTCTGACAGCCTTCAAGGACCACATTCTTCCAGGACAACTAATGGTAAAGACGGACAACACCACTACTATGTGGTACATAAACAAGCAGGGGGGTACACATTCTTACACTGGCAGACGGACTAAGCAGAAACCTCATGGACCCACATGAGTGGAAACTGGAACCAAGGATTTTCAACATGTTGACAAGCAAACGGGGGAGCCCAGATATAGACCTGTTTGCCTCTCCCCAGAACTACCAATTGGACACATTTTGCACAAGGACTCCCTACAAACAAGCCTGTAAAGTGGATGCTTTGTCCTTCAGCTGGAAAAACCTATCAGTCTATGCCTTCAACCCTCTGCCTCTGCTCTCCAAAGTACTATTAAAAATCAAACAGGACAAACCAAGGATGATTTTCATTGCTCCAGACTGGCCGCGCCAACACTGGTGCCCCCTCCTGCGCAGTGTGTTATGGTTATCTCCATGGCACCTGCCTCAGACTCCTTCCCTGCTGTCTCAGCAGGAGAACCAGATTCTGCACCCTCAGCTTCTAACATTGAACCTTTCAGCCTGGCTAATTACTTAATCTCTCCTTTACAATCCCTCAGCAAACCTGTGATGGATATCATTTTAAAGGCAAGGAGGCCTAGTACTAGAAAATCTTATGCTGAAAAATGGAAAAAATTCTGTGCCTGGAACCAGTCTCAAGGGATGAGCACAGCAGCGCCCAA
The DNA here is from genome assembly GCF_019279795.1 of Protopterus annectens. Classification (NCBI taxonomy): domain Eukaryota; kingdom Metazoa; phylum Chordata; order Ceratodontiformes; family Protopteridae; genus Protopterus; species Protopterus annectens. The sequence goes on from NC_056726.1 coordinate 1,723,817,380, forward strand.
TTTACCTCAGATTTTACAATACTTAACTGAGATGCTTCACAGGGGCCTTTCTTTTTCCTCCATTAAAATCCATGGCTCAGCCATTTCAGCTCATTATAACACAGAACCTCTCCTGTTCGCTCATCCACTGCTCAAGCAGTTCCTCAGAGGGGCCAAAATTTTGAGAACACCCAGGAGAGCTCCAACCCCAGCCTGGGACCTTAACTTTGTCTTGGAGAAACTCACTCTACCTCCTTTCCAGCCAGCTACTACTGCAGACTTAAAATTTCTTTCTTGCAAAACAGCTTTCCTTTTAGCAATCACTTCAGCTAGAAGGGTATCTGAATTACAGGCCCTTATGGCAGTGGAGTCTTTCATCATCTTTCATGCGGACAGGGTGTCCCTCAGAACCAATCCATCCTTCATGCCCAAGGTGGTATCCAGTGTGGCTCTTAATCAGTCCATTCATTTGCCAACCTTCTTTCCCAATCCACAGAATAAAGGGGAAAGGATACTGCATTCCTTAGATGTGCACAGACAACTTAGATTCTACTTGGACAGGACTAAACCTCAAAGGAAATCTGAACAACTGCTGGTAGCATTTGCTGCAGGGGCAGAGGGGAAGGCTATTTCAAAGCAAACTATTTCTAAATGGATAAACCATTGCATTAATTTCTGCTATAAGCACCATGGGAAACCTATCCCCCAGGGGATCAGACCTCACTCCACCAGGGCTGCATCTACCTCTACAGCCTTTCCTCAGAGGCGTCCCTACCAGGGACATCCTAGAAGCTGCTACCTGGAGTTCTGTACATACTTTCACCAAGCATTATCATTTACCAATTTTCTCTAAATCCAGTGCTAGCTTTGCCACTGCAGTCTTGCAGGGCCTTATAGCTGACCCTAATGCTATCTAAATTCCTCCTCCCAACTATAGCTTTGGGAATCTGCCCAAATGTAATGACTGCAACAGTGAAGCACGAAGAACATAGTACAGTTGTGTACACTTACCATAAATGTAGATGTTTGAGTGTATTCACTGTTGCAGTCCTGGTTACCCTCCCTCCAGCCCCTAACTTCTTTTGACTATACCTCTACTTTCCTTTACTTTGCTTAAAAGCCTTTTTGGTGTATTTGCTTTTTTGTTGGAGTTATATCTTTGTACTTTTATATTTAATTGCTTCCCATTGGGGGAGGGGCACCTGACATCTGGGGCAAGAAAAACTGATGTAATGGCATCGGCTGCATGTTTTATGCCCCTGACAACCTGATGTCATGGAATAAGGGACAGTAACCGACGCAGGACCCAAGACTTTGTTAATCAGGCCACCTGAGGGCTATCTGCAAGCAGATAACCCAAATGTAATGACTGCAACAGTGAATACACTCGAACATCTGCATTTATGGTAAGTGTACACAACTGTATTTTTCGGATTTCGTGCTTCAGGACGATCAATGTTTTCACGGTTCGATGAAGACATGTCGGTGTTTACGTATTCGGGTAAGTACACCTTTGAGCTTCTAATATAGACTCGATTGACTTGGGTATTATAGATAGAGGGAGGAGCTTGAGATTTGGATCTGAAAGTCTTGTGAATGCGGCCGAGTCAGATCCGAGGTCAGATCTGAGACCCTAATGGTTGAGAAAGAATTAAAATGGACAACACAGATGCATAGTTATGGTGAGTGCATAACTTTAAATGTTAAGTTGTCAATCTCGCCTTTGTTCTTGCTGGTTGGGATTGGAGCCGATCCTCGTCTCCAACTCAGCCATCTTCTATAGCTCGAGAGCTGTTTACTGGCTTGAGGCTACCCCTTATCCCATGATGCCTAGCGCTAGCTACCCAGATCTCGTTTGTAATAGCTAACCCCAGACATAGCCAGAGAATCAACCTGTCCAAACAAACCAGTTTAGCATACCTGTTATACTCTCTAAGTCAGTAGAGGAAACAAACCAGAGAACACTCAACCAGTGAAACCAAAACTCCTCTCGATCCAATAGGACAGGGGGATGGAGGGTGGGATGCAAGAAAGAAGGCGAGATGAAGAGAACTAACATGGAATGTTATGGTAGGTACATAACTTCTTTATGTTAAGTTGTCTATCTCACCTTCGTTCTTGCTGGTTGGGACAGCGTCCCTAGCACCTACAATCCTGGGCGGCTCATTGGAACAGATTCTTCAGAACAGTGGAACCAAAGTCAGCTCTGCTCCTGGAGACCATATCTAGCTTGTAATGAGAAATAAAGGTATGAGGATTTGCCCACATAGCGGCTGCACAAATAGAATCCATGGGCAACCTAGACTTGAAATGCTACAGAGGTGGCCAAGGCCCTAGTGGAATGACCTTTTGGTTTGATAGGCAACTCTTTGTTTCTCAATTGATAAATGAAAGTAATAATGTGAGACAACCACCTGGATAAGGTCACTTTGGAGACTGGGCAACCTTGTTTGCCCAGAGCATAGGAAAGGAATAGTTGGTCCGATTTCCTTATGTCCTTCGTCCTATGCAGGTAAAAACGCAGCTGTCTGTGAACATCTAATTGATGTAATTTGTATTCTGCCTTGTTGGTGTGGTTGGGAAAAAACACCGGAAGGTCCATGGATTGGTTTAAATTATTTTCTGAGCAGACTTTCGGAAGGAAAGGGGGATTAGTCCTCAGAGCTACCCTGTCCTTATGAAAAACTAAGTAAGGAGGATGGACACAGTGCCTGAAGTTCAGAGACGCGTCTGGCTGAAATAATAGCTACCAGAAAGAGAGTTTTCCAAGATAGAAACTTAATGGAGCAGGACGCTGCAGGTTCAAAAGGGGGCAAAATTAACCAGCAAGAAAGAAGGCGAGATGAAGAGAACTAACATGGAACGTTATGGTAGGTACATAACTTCTTTTTTCCATTCTTGTGTACTGTGGGTATATCAGACTGGTTCAGGACTTGTCTTTGCATTGGGGCAGTTCTATGCCAGTCATATCAGAGCTAAGGGTCTAATTATTTTTTTCTACTACCCACCCTGTTGTAGTTGTGTTCTTAAACCCAGTGTATCTGTTGTCGCCTGCCCCTTATGATAATTTTGAGAGTGTAATTCCCTCCCTCTCTCTGTTTATTGGCTGTTGACATGATATCTGTCATTCTGCAAAAACATTTTGAGAAAAACATCCTGGCCTTGGGTTTATGTCAGTCCATTTCAGCATTTCAATTCTTCTATTGTACTGTTCTAATACATGTGTTACATTTTACCTAGATTCAAGG